>NW_024962252.1:30381863-30603014 GCF_019238085.1 Lagopus leucura
TTCCCCTTCCCCTTCCCCTTTCCCCTTCCTTTCCCTATTATCTTCTGTGTAATTGGCACTTCTCCCTCTACTTTCTTTATCACTTAACATGTCTGATGTGTCTGTGCAGTAATAATAACTGCGCTATGAAGGCAGATAAATAATTATGGTATTAGCACATAGCTTCCTCTGGAAATTTGACTGTCCTTAATTGCCTTTTCTCAGTGATTGAAAAAATACATTTTTATGATTTGCAAAAATAAATTAACTTGTTATCTTATAGAATTGGATCATATTCCCACCCTCTACTTATAGATGTGCTTTTAAACAAGTGGTATATTGATTTGTATCTTGTTCTGAAACTTCTCAGAGATCATGAATGATATTCAACTATTGTACTTCTGAGATTAAAACCCATTAAACATTATTATTCATATATATTTTATTTAAATTTTTCAGAGAAAAGGAAATTGGGCATGTACAATAGCACTGCCTCTGTGAAAATAAATATATAAAAGAAATCAAGTAGCTTCCTGATAAATTCTGTAAAAGACTAGTTCTAGAATGTTTTTCTTTTTTTTTTCTGTTGTTGTTGTTCCTTGAATGCCATTTGAAAGTTACTAAATACTGACATACTGGAGTTCAGAGACATTATTTTGTTAAATTCTTTATTTGGTTTATTTTAACATATAGTTTAGAATATTTAGCATCATGATACACATAGCCTCTACAGCTAGCTTTTTAGAATCTAGTAAAAGTGTATTCCTGGTGTGGAATTCTATTAGACAGAAGAAAATTTCAGTCTTTTCAGTTGTGTAGAAGTATTTCATAGGGACTGCTTGTGTGAACAGAACATGTGAGAATTTCTGTATAAATTAATTGAGACTGTGAGTGGAAACTTTCGCTAGAATATGTTTCTTGGCTTGATAATAGTGGAACAGAGAGCAGAATTTATCACATTAATAACCCAAGTTCAGTGTACTTTTTCCATCTTGTAATTATTACAAAAGATTAAGAAAACTATATTCATTTTAAGGACTACATTTACATATTGTATTGTACATAACATTTATCCTGTTGCAACCCCTCTCTAAATTCAGGGCTTTTATTTTTTATTTTTTTTAAATAATAAAACCCCCTGACAAAACACCATCAACCAATGAAATAAATCCTGATTGACTGTTGTAGGATTTTTCAAATTAGCATTGTCTAACAATTTCTGCTTTAGCTTTTTTAGTCTTTTTACAGTTCTCCCAAGAGGGAAAGAAAATAAGACTGGCTTTTGCCACATTGTGAAATTGCAATTCTGTAGGAAAGAATGTTCAGAACAGAGCTGATCAAATCAGCCCTCCTGGTTTCTCTCGGTATGTAACTGCAGTGATGCTTATTTAAGAAATGGGCATCTCATCCATTCCTGCTTACAAAATTTAGGGCTCCTAAGTTCTGCAATGAAATGCATTTTACATTAGATACACCATCTAAAAAACTCCTGGAGTGAAGAGAGATCTCAGCACTTCCAGTCCTAATTAACCTGTGGGTTTTCTTTTGTGGTATGACTTGGGCCTTTTAAATCTTGTGTTTCTTACAGCATTGTGGCACAATTTCAGTGGGTGTCATGGAAAGCTTCCTCTTCCAGAAAATTGTATTCCAGCAGCTAGTGAAAGTTTTGGGGAGGTGGATGCAGAAATTTGAATTCCCTCCAGCTGAAGCAAGAACTGAATTCAGTTGATTCTCTAAGCCTTAAAGGGAAGGTTATTGCATGCCAACCACATCTTATGGTATTCTTTTAGAAGAATGTACATTCTTAGAAGCCTCTAGCTTGCTAATACTTGAGGAGGTGATTTGTTTAAATAAATACCTCCTTTCTGGATTCCAGTGGGATGGAAGCAGAACAGAGGAGCAGTGTTTTACATCTCTACAATGCCTACAGTGTGAAATTTTAGAGAACTATCAACTCAAATGTGAAGTATAGATGGGACAAATACAGATGCTTCCAGTTACAGAGATGGCTAGCAAGAAATGGCAGTAGTGGTGGTGTGGAGCAGGAAAACATTTGTGATACAATTGTGAAATTAGATAACCTAAATTCCATTTGTGTGCTGCTATTAAAATATGATTAACCTTTCATTGATGACAAGATTCATGGCAGAGCACAGGCAAAGATACAGAAAAAATGATCATCTAAACTCTTTGAGTATACTCTCCAGCACAATGTCACTAGCATGTGAGAAAATAATTCTCAGGCATCCTTTGGAAATTAGCAGAGCAGGAACTGTTTGGAAATTAGCAGGCAGTTTGAATATTGTTAGCTTGTTTTTGATGGCAAGAGAGCTGAATAGTAGCAATATGCCAGTTGGCTTTTGTGTTAAAGAGTGCCCTAAGCTCTGTTTAGTTTGCTAGTGTAGAGTTCTATTGTTTCTAACATCTAAATCTAAGATAAATCTTACTGTAGTCTGAAGAGGTTGAGGCTGTTTTAGGAGGTTGTCCTGATTTGGAACTGAACTTGGAAACTTTGTTCATGTGAAATATCATACCTCAAAAGTTCTACTGACGTAGCATAAACATGCTACCTATAAAGTAAGGACAAACACTTATGAGCGAGGTTTTGCAGAAGCAGCACATGCTGGGACAAGTGCAAAAAAATCTTTGTATCTGTGCAGTAGTGCATCATACTTTCAGTTTGCCTGGGTTCTAAAAGCCTAAACACCAAAGCAGCCTATCTCACCGTTGGACTGTTTACACATATATCTTCTGATTCTGTGGCCTTTCTTCAAATAAATTGTCAAATGTAGTTCTTTATTTTTATTCCCTTCTGAGGATGAGGAAAAAGAATTACACTAAAAATGCTGACTTTGTAAGAACATACAGAATAAGAATACATTACTGTGCATTAGCTATATGAGCTATATGATTTCTTCCTTTCATCTTTTCATCTACTGTGACTTTCTTATCTAGTTTGTATGTCAAGGAATTTCTTCTTTGAAGAAAAGATATGATATATTTTATGTAGCAGCCTTAAATATTCAAAGCCAGAAAGCAAAATGTTATTAATTAGTTAGAAAAGAAGAATAGTGGCCATTTTTATTATGCTAAATACTAATTATGGTTATCATATTATTGTAAAGAATTTTCAGTGAGGAAATAGAGGACCAGATTTCTCATGTAATCTTAGTTGCACAAATCTAAGGTGAAAATATATATCTTGAACTTCAGTTTGGAAAGAAACAAGCAGTGATGAAAAGGTGTAAGAAGCAGAGTGAAGAAATATAATCAACTGGACTGTTCCTTTTCTTCTGCCATCCATACTTTGTGACACCTGCTACAACTCATCATGCATCCCATGCTTTCCACACAGTCCACCACCTCTACCAATTCCATTACAGTATGATCAGTTTTGTACCACTGTCCTGTTTACTTCCTACAATTTTTCTAAGAAAGATAGCAGCTATCTTCATCCTTCATTTTCTGCATCTAGCTCTCACAAAGTCTTGACAATGCCTCTGCCATCTGAGAGAAACTAATGTAGAGAGGACTCTACTTCTTCCATTCATTTGTAATAAACAATGAGTCATAAGAATCTTTGCTGGAAGGAATCATATAACGGTTTGGGTTGGAAGGGACTTTTAAAGATCATCTGGTTCTAGCTCCTTGTCCTAGGCAGAGACATTTTCTATTAGAACAGGTTGCTCAAATCCCCTTCCAGCATAACCTTAAACAATTTCAGGGATGCAGCATCTGCAACTTCTCTTAGCAACTTGTTTTCATCTTCTTCATCCTATCCTTTTGCTCTTTTTCTCCACATTTCAACTACCTATATTTTAACCTGTGTTAATCACTTTTAGAGTAGTCCTTAGAAGTTTCTCTCATTTATTTCTGTCCTTTCCTTTAAACATAATTCCTAATGTTGCTTTCTTCACTGTCATTATTAACAACTGCAATTCATTGGTTCTCTTCTCTGACCTCTATACGGCTTGCAAATTTTATAATTCATGTACAGAAAAGTGCATCAGATTTGTGTTCATCTGAGACATCTGTAATTCCTATGTTGCTGTTATATTCTTATATGGCCATCACCTGTTTCCTGCTGCCAGGATTTATCTGTGTTGTTTGGACTTACTAATGATTTTCATTTAAAAGTTTTCATTTTCATTTTCATTTTCACTAGTGATTTCTTCTTGTCTGATGTGAGACTTGATGAAATATTTTCCTTTTAGTCACTCTTGCCTCAGTAAAATTCTTTCATCTGTCATTTTAATTTCCTACTAGGTCTCTGCATTTCTTTACTACTCTTCAGTGTAATGCATAGCTTAACTGCCTGGTCTGTATGCTTGCAGAATATATGTAGCATACTGGGTTTTATTTAAAGCTTATAACTAGGCCAAAAAGGCCTACAGTTTTCCTTGCCCTAATCACTATTCTCTGGATCAGGAGAAATTCTGAATCTAATGGGGAGGAAAACTAGGGAGGGCTATGCTCAGCTCAGAGAGGCTCCAGACTTTAAAATAAAAGGGAAAATAAAAGGTATTAAAATCTTAGGAAGCAGAAAAAAATGCAATATGTAAAAGGATTAGTAGATTTTTAAGGTAAACAAGAAAAACAAAACAAAACAAAACACCACAACAAAGCTTCAAAGATGGTTAGAAAATATATGTGTATTTATAATTTAGATGGTGCAACATACAGGTGGTGTGTGTCAGGGCACTATTAGGGTAGGGGACCATGAACAAGATATTCTGAGGCAGCACAAAGTGAGAGATTTTCTTATTCTAAAGATTATTTTAGCTTTTTTTTTCTTTCAGATTCGAGTTTTCATTTTAAAATTGATCTCTTCTAGTTTGTATTCTAATTAGAGCTTCCTTTGAATATTCCTAAGTCCTTTGGATGTTTTTAGTACAGTCATTTTGGGAATGCATGCAGACAGATGAACTCAAAATTCAGTGACCCAGAGTCCTGTCCAAATGTCTTAACAAACTTCTGACTCTGTGAGACTTCAGCATTCACTTGCTCCACTGATATTCTCAGAATTAAAATTGCTGAAGCATATACATGGTGGAGGCTTACTTCCTTATAAATTTGTTTCATTCATCAGTCAGTACATTATTCATTCTAAAATAAGTCTACTCTCTTAAGTTAATTTATTTCCATATCTAAAACCAGAGTTTCTATCTTCTTCAAATCATTCTTCAAAACATCCTTCTGCCCCCATTTTTCTCTTCTCAGTGGACTTTGCCAATTTCTTTTGAGAGAAAGGAGATAAAACATGTTTCTGTTTTCTTTCTTAGATCTTCTCTTTTTTCTTCTCACCCTCTCATATTTCTCCAATGGTGAGGATGGGAAAACTTTATATTCTGTTCTTCCTTAGTTCTACACTGTGTTCTTTAACATTTCATGCCATCTTCTTAATTTCTTTTTTCTCACATTACTCTAATTTTTTCTATTCTTAGGAAAAAAAAAAAAAAAAACCCACAATAGAAGAAGAACAACAACAACAACAAAAAAAAAACCAACACACCAGAAGCAAAATTTTCAAACACACATTTGTACTTAATTCATTGTCTTCTTTTACATTTCTCTTGCACTTTCTTTTGTTCAAAGACAATATATTTTATCATCAAAAACCTGTTCAGTTATGGCTTCTTTGCACTGCACTCTATAAAAGCCCTATTCCTTTTGTGATTTCTGACAGCGAATACCTGAACCAATGTTCCAGTCTCATTCTCTGCTCTGGCTGTCATCAGCAGTCACGTTCTCAACATTGCTGCTCTTTTCTTTCTCTTGAAAATATGACCTCTTTTGCTGTGGTGACCCTGTGCTCTTCTGAGTCTCTGTTACTTGTCCTATAAAGACTCCTCTTCATCCCTTCTTCACTTCTCTATGGCTGTATGTTTCATATATCTATGCACTTGGTCCTTCCATCTTCTTCTTCTAATCATAGGTAACCTTAACCATACAAGTTCAACCACAACTTGCTAGCCTGACACTTCACTGTAGAAGAATCTCTTTCTGTCCAAAGGAAAGTTTTGAACTGTTTCTCTCTCCAGTATTTCCCCATAACTTTCTAGTCACCTCCTTGAACACAACCATAACTAAACAAATATTTTAAGGAAGGTTTCAAACGAAAGTTCTTCCTCCCTAAATCTGCCTGCAGACAGAAGTGCCTATGCCTATCATTTTACATTTCTGATGCATACAACCTTTCTGGGTCCTCAGGTATAGATTACATTTAAATATCGTATTTTCCTTTTAACTTCAATCTTTAGGAATCAACTTTTCCATCCATTCTTATTATTCCTAGTATAATTAGCTAATTAGGTATCTGTCTGATTTCAAGCATTTGTATATGGTATCAGACATATCTGTTATCTGCATCCATGTTATTTCTTTTATATTGTAATCATTACAATGGAATTTTTACTAAAATAGATGTTTAAATCCCACAAAATGTTTTTCTTTCCTCCCTCCCTCTCTCTCTCTCTCTCTCTCTCTCTCTCTCCATATATATATGTATATATGTATATTCTTTTATCTTCCTGTATCTTGCAGGACTAGCTCATGTGTAAATATTAATGTTGAAGATTTCTAAAATTAGTTGAAAACAATCTTGTCTCCTTTTCCATTTCTCTCTTTAACATTGTAATTTTTTTCCTTTCAATCCTACTGATGTCAGGGTATCCCCAGCCTTAGACTTAGCCTTAGAGTCTATCCTTGGACTTAGAGTGGACTCTAAGTCCACTTCAAATTAGTAATGCAGGGTCATTTTCCCAGATCATAACTTTGATTGTATCATTCATACCTATACATTTCTTCTTTCATCTGAAATTTATGGAGCTTTCTTGTTCACCGCCTTTCATCTCTCATTTACTTTTCGGACTGACATCCGCATCCAGTTGCTGCAATTCCACATTTTTCGCTTTAAACATTTTTCAATAAACTTATTTTATAGTTCCTCCTGGGCTACCCTGAATGTTTAAGGGAATGATCCCACAAACAACTTACAGCACAATATTGACTTATCTTTTTAGAAAACCCTACCAATTATCTTCTTTCCTGTTATGTTTACAAGCAGTTTCACAAGTTCTAGGCTTCTGGTACACTGATTCTCCTAAACTCATGTTAGATAGTACTGTAAATAAAACACTTGGTGTTTTATGTATCTCTAAATGTCAAATGAACAAAATCTATCTTATTTCTGTCACCTTGAAAATTCACAACGAATATTATTTTTATGATGCTTCAGTGGAATTAAATACTGCTTTACTGTTCAGTAAGAATAGCTATGTGTGTTATTCAATTCTTGTAGAGTAAGAAGAACAAGACTGCATTTTAGACTGAATTCTTCACTTGTCTCTGCTGGGATTGGAAAGCTACTCACAGTAATTCAGGAGCATTCCTATTAGATAACTCAGCAGTGACAAAACTGGATTATGTATCATACTTTAGGTTTCAAGGAAACAAAATAATATCTATGAAAAAAATATTTTCTCCTATCAGCTCTTGTGTTCTCGTGCACTTTGTATGCTATTTCATATAAATTTCATATAAAGGCATTTAATTTTCATAAAGAAAGACAGTAGTATTATTTTTGATGCCTTAGAAATGCATAGGCTTTGCATTTGATTAATTAGGCATAACTAAATCTGAATTAAAAAATACATAGATGAGTGAAGGTGAGTGGTACTGACTTGTAAGAGCAGATTAAGGAAAATATTACACTGTTGTATATACTTCCGGTACATTTAATATTTTTAAGGATCTGTTTTGTACTTTTTTTCCTTTAATCTGTATGAAGAAAAATTCAATTCCTTGTAGAGACTACTGAATAAAAGAGTATACATATAGTATTATTTCTTTTATCATCAGTAGTCAAGAGAATATTTATCTAAACCCAGTGTTTTCACTTCATTTGTATAATCTGCAGACACATGCATAAACAATGCAACTTTCCTGTCAACTTTATATAACCTGGGATGCAAAAAGTTGTAACTTTATTTCATTAAGCTCAGCTCCACCTCATAGAACCAAGACATGAATTTCCAGTGATTGACAGCAGCAGAATGAAGATCACACATCATCACAAAGAGCTAGTGCACTTTTAAAAAATGAATTTATTTCCATAAATGTAAGTGATGAACAATTGATTTCATCAAAAATTATGGATTTCTACCCTTAGGATTTCTATTTGCATATTTTCTCCCACTATTAGTTTTTGAAGTGCCAATTTAGGCAATTTTTGCAGAGTGACAGATACAGATTACAGATCAGGACTGTAGCATGGTGTTGCCTGAGATTTCAACTCTAGAGGACAAGCCCCATTAGAAATACTTAAAATATGCTAAATTGTCATCAAGACTTAATTCCACAAGAAAATGTATGTATATTCAAAGTTACGGCATTCTTTGAGAAAATAATAATAATCAAAAAGATAAAGCTTGCAAACAATCACAAAGTCAAGAGATAATTAATTCACATTGAATAAAATAATCCAGAAGTATTTTGTAAAGACTTGAACTGATTGCATGTTTTTACAGGGAAAAAAAATCATCTTAGTAGGACAAAACAGTTAAAAATCACCTGAAATGCTAGTGAGATTATGTTATACTCTACTTTCTAAAGCTGTAAATCCTTTTTCTTTTTTTTTTTTTTTTTTAACTCAGTGATTTGACTTTTTATTCTTGGCTACATTCGTACATTCTTATTATGATCCAAGTTCATAGCTCTGTCTCTCAAGGGAAACTCCCAATCATGTTTTTAAATGGGACAATGATCTTAATTGATAGCTGTGTTTGCCTTCCTCTGAGGATCTTGAGTATGGAACCTAAAGGTTTGTATGTTTATGAAGGAAAGGAGACAATAGAAGTACAAAGGAGGAAAGAAAGCTGGAAGATAAAGGAAAGAATACAGAAGAATAAAATCATAAGGGAGCTGCAGCTGAAGATAAAATGCAATACAGCATCAGACTGCAAAAACAGATGGACAGAAGTGTAAGGAAAAAATTCCAAAAGGTGTTTCCTCCAGAGATCTCATGTCACAGATGTTGCCACTACTGAAGAGAAATAGGATTTAAACATCTATCAGAAGCCTGCTGTTGTCCTGGTGGGAAAATAAGTAGTTCAACATACAGCTTATCTAAACCAAAGTTATCCTGTAAACACTTAGAAGGTTGGGAAACTTGGGAGTTTCCTAGAACCTCCTCCTTACACAGTTCTCTTCCTTCCTATTTTTATCTCTCTCTATAAATGCAAGAAATATGTATAATTATGTACAGTGTATATAGACTCTGTGTTAGTTCTGTATGCATGTACGTACAATAGCTGCTCTGAAAGTAATGCCTCCTACTTTGTGATGTTGATACACAACATCAGAGGTGGATG
The DNA here is from genome assembly GCF_019238085.1 of Lagopus leucura. Lineage (NCBI taxonomy): Eukaryota > Metazoa > Chordata > Aves > Galliformes > Phasianidae > Lagopus > Lagopus leucura. The sequence continues at coordinate 30,391,214 of NW_024962252.1, forward strand.
CTGGTAGTATGGCAATAGAGGATGAACGTTCCTAACAACATTCCTTTACATTTTGTCGTCATGAAGAAGAGCAGAAGAGCAATCTGGCAAAATGGCGACTGATGTGGATGTGCATATGAAGAAAAGGTGAGCCACTGAATACCTCCATGTGGAAAAAAGATGCACCTATTGACTTTATAGACACTCGCTGAACATTAATGGAGACCAAACAGCAAATGTGAGCACAGTGAGGTGGTGAGTGGCGTGTTTCAGCAGTGACAACAATGACAGTGATCACCTCTGGTGGAGCAGATTTTTCTGAGCGTGGCATGCCAACTCTATCTCATCGCTGGTGAATAATGGATAACTAAGGATAATTACTGTGTTGAAAAATAGTGAGTTGTAGCTGAGAAACTGCTCTATCAATTAATGTTGTTGTGCCTTTTGTACCCACTGTATTTTCTGTGGAAATGAATAGGAGCATTACTTTCAGTGTGCCCTGCTTATTTATGTGTAGAGATAGGTAGAAGCATATATATGTGAATATGTGCTATATGATTATGCATGTATGTATAGAATCATTTCTATATATTCTTTTTAATCCTGACTGAGGTCATGTTAAATTTTGTTTTGGAGTTGGCTGGAGTAAGTGAGACTGCATGCAACAATTTCATACCTATGGGCACTCTTGCACACATTATACACTGATTGTTTTACTATTCAAATGCAGATGGTAGATCAATGTTATAATTCATTGCAGATGTTCATCAGAATTAGAAATTTTTCCAGAAGGAAAAATCAAAGCAAGTAAATACTAAAGGCTTGGAATTTGAATTGGATTCATATCCAGTGTACTTCATAATATACTATTCAGCATCATTTTTAAAATGAGCTTGAGTGTGGAATCAGATTTATTTCACTTTTCTTTTTAATATAAGAAACAAAAAGATTAGACAGACTTTGGATAAAATGACTTGAAAACACAATAGAGCTAACATTCATTCATCTTCATCCCAGGAAATCTCTAGTCTGAACAGGACTGAGAGACGTAAGACTCTTCCTCCTTGTAAAACAGCCCCTGTAAATTAATCTTCTGAACATGACACTAAAAAAATGTCCAAGCCCAGTTCTCAATTTAACTTTTTGCTGTTGGATTCTGTTGAAATGAATTTTACATCTCTGTTGACTGACTCTTGGAAGAGTTGCTTATAAACTGGTTACAGCATAGACAGAAAATTCTTTTTTTCGGTGTTTAGTTGTAAAGCCACGTTAATGATTTTTCGGATGTAAGTTTATGTATTTGCATAGCTGGTAAAACAGCAGATATTCTCCTCATTCTTCTTCTATTCTTTTTTACATTACTATAAAATCATTATATAGGTTACAAATGAGGCTCTAGACTCAGCTGAGGTGTAAGAATGTGTTTAAATAAAAGTAAGAATAAGCATTGCTGTTCTTAGAGCACATTAAAAATCATCTGTGCAGACCAGACAAAATCTGATCATTTTTGTAGGTGCTGTCATTACTTCAGTGTAGTTCAAATAAGTTTCTGTAACATAACACAAAAAGACACTGAAGAGAGACTTTTTCCCTCTTTGTATTTGTATTTTGTATTTTGTATTGTTCTTTCCTTTTTTTTCCCACAAAAACTCAGAGGGTTACTTAGCTGAGACCAATAATTTTCCAGACATCCATAACCTAAGTTTTATTCTATAAGAAGTCCTGACAAGAATCTTGTGAAGTTCAATAAGAGGGAGTGCAAAGTCCTGATTTTGGGAAGTAATAACCTCATTCATGTCTGCATGGTTTGGTTTTTTTTTTCAGTTACAAAGCAACATCATCCTGAGCTGCATGAGAAGGAACATTGCTGACAGATCAAGAGGTGTGGCTTTCCCCGCTCATTCAGTGTTGGTCAGAAAAATTCAAAGTGCTGAATCATAAAATCATAGAATCAGTCCAGATGAGTTTAGCTCTGGTCTCCCCAGCACAAGATATACATAGCCATATTGGAACAAGTCCACCAAAGGACCACAGAGGTACTTATGAAGAGGCAGATACAGTGAGATGACGAGAGAATTGGGACCGTTCACCCTGCTGAAGTGAAAGCTCAAACGAATCTTAGCAAAGTGTATCAATTCCTGATGGAGGAAAGTAAAGAAAATAGAGATGGAGACTTCTCCATAGTACTCACTGTTAGGAACAAAATGCAGTGGGCACATATTTTAAAATGTTGCAGTTCTATTTAAATATAAGAAAAAGTTTTGGTTTTTTTTTCCTCTCCAATTTGCTTGTTTGTTTGTACGTGTGTTTATTTTTCTCCTGTGAGGGTTGTCAAATCCTGGCAAAGCTTGCCCAGGATAGTTGTTGAAGTTTCCACCCTTGGAGATATTCAGAATGTAACAATTCATTATCCTGGCCAACCTGCTGCAGTTGATCTTTGAGTAGGAGCGGTGGACTAGAAAATCTCCAAAGGATCCTTCCCATCTCAGTCACACTGTGCTGACGTGATATGATGAAATAGACAGACATCTGGAAAATCCTGCTGGGTGTCCTCTCTGCACCCTCCTGAGGCATGACAGTGCCGTTACTGTAGATACTGAACGTTTCTCCTAATTCTCTTCCCCTCCCAGCTGTGGACAAGGCACTGCTGTAAATCAGGTGATTTCCAGAGGCTGATTAAAAGCATAACAGCATAACAAGAGGGTCAGCATCTTATCAGAACCTTTTATTTATGCCTCAGTAGCATCAGAGGCAGCTGCCTGGAAGAGAAACCAGCCATGCTCAGAATGTAATCTTTGCTGTGTAGTTGGGGGTAATTCTCCCAGCTAGCAGGTGTTGAAAGCCATGTCAGTCCTAAGATAATAAGTCTTTATAGTTTTCTTTGTTGGTAAGTTAATAAATCTGTAGATATGAAGATATAGATGAACAGCTACATTCATCTACAGTCATGCAAACATGAATATTACATTATATGATAATTTATATGTTCGTAATCTTGGATCACTTTCCATCTGTGGTTAAAGCATGGTAATTTTAAGGGACTGTTACAACACTTTAAGATGAGGTGCCTTTAACTAGGTACACCTTTAGTGCACTTTTGTGAAGAAACTATCCAGAGATAGTTTCTGGGATACCTAAAAGTGACTTTTCTCTTGTCCTTATTTAGGTAGCTGGAAGGAGATTACAGTATACTGTGTAAATTTAATGTCACCCTGGTGGGAGGTGGCAGGTTAGGAAACCTGTCAGTCACTGATTTACTGCTCAACAGTAGCGAAAGACTTTAGAACAAACCCCACAGGAGCATATAAGCACCTCTTTTTTGTCAAGATGTCAGGACACAACAGAGGTTAGCCACTAAGCTTAAAAGTGATTTATGAAAAAAAGACCACCTGGAGATTATCTTATTTTTATCATTTTAAAAGGACATAAAAAGATCATTTTTTGTCATATCTTTTTCCTGGTCAGTACACAAATTCACAAAGGAACAATTTACTCTTAAAAAGGCCACTGATGTTATGAAATTGTTCTAATTTCTAAAGTTGCATGTCATTTATTTCTGTTATTTGGAATGACCTGAAGTGCATTTTATTAAGTTACATGTTACGTTTTCTGACTAAATTTTAAATTTACACTTTCAAACAGCTTAATTTTCCCCAAGCAGCAGGAAGTATTCAGAACCTGCTAAATATTTTAACGTTGAGAGAAACAGAGACCTGAAAGGGAGAATGTTGTTAAAGTCTGTGGTATATTCAACTAATTTTACATCATTCATGGTTCCAGAAAACTATAATTTAAGACATTCTAAACTCTTAATACCAATCATATGAAAAAACAGCAGTTGCTATAAAGAGCCAGCAATAAAAATAACCTTTGTAAAGAATAAAGGCTAGCCAGTAGAAGTCATAAATTGAAAACTTCAGTGTGATTGGATTAATAAAAAAATAATCTGTAGAATCCCAACAATCTATATTTAATGTCAAGGTCAAGACTCAAACATAATAGTAACATAAAGCAGGGTATTATTTTTAGCAATAACAGTACCTTGTCCAAAGTTGCACTTAAACCTGGTGTAAATTCAATACAGATTACTCACCTGTTTTCTTTCTTATAACTCTACTTTAAATATATATATATATTAACTAGAAAATGCTTTATTAACTAGAAAATACATTATTAACTGGAAAAATGCAGGTTGGTTTTACAGTTACACTGTGTACCAATTCTCTTATTACATGGAACTGGTTCAAACTAAATGGGAAAATGTTCTGTAAATCTGTGCCATAGACCGTCTGACAGGAACTATTTTCAGAATCTAAAATATTCAGAGTGAACCAGGCACTGTTTATGATGACCATGGAAAAATGTCCTTGGATTGCATATAATAGAAAAACAAGGCTTGGCTCAAGCTTCATCAATATAGACAAAACGTAATTTTGGGAAGTCAGGAAGGAAGGAGAAGAGAGAGCATGCTTAGAACTTGATCATAGGGAAACTGAAGTTTCAGGATGGGAGCTGGGTCCTAGGTTTCTCAGTGTGAAGGACCATGGAGAACAAGGTTTGCTTTCACTCAGTGTCTGAGAGGCTGGAAGAGATGGAGATCCAGCTACTGTGTTTGAAATGGGGTAGCACTTCTTCAGTTCCCCATAGGATACTGACCCTACCTTGGCAGTCACGGAAGCTGAGTTATCTAGGGCTAAGCCACAGACAAAGCAAGTAACACTCCTGACAGTAACCTGCTGTCTTTGGTGGGAAAAAAACACCCAAATCTCTATTAATTGATGAAATATACCCACCTTTTCTTAAGGAGGAGGACAGAATGATTACTAACTTGTTTTTTGTATTCCAGCAGAAATGTTTTTTTCTTAGAGGCTAGGTGGAGGGACTGAACTATTCAGCTTAGATGCATGTGACTAGCACCCCTCTAAAATACCAGAAATTCTTTTCTTGGGGTATTTTCTACTCAGGAATGTAGATACAGAAGACCTGGATATTACAGAAGTCAGAATAAAATTTTATATCTGTACCTGGACAGAAGACTGTTTACAGAATTTTTCAGGTCCATCAGGACAAACTATGTATTAGGAAATTTGCATTACTCTGCACGGAAGTCACTGGTTTGAAGTAAAGATTAAAAATGTCTTGTCCACCTGATTTGATTTTCAAATTGAAACTACAAGTTTGCTGAGGAACACATCGTCTCTGTTATTCAGATGAGTAATAATATAATCTCTTCTTGTTATATTAATTCTCTCAGAACAAAAAAAAATTATTTTTCAGAAAGTTCCTAATATTTATCAAAAGCGTTTTATATAGTTACTCAGTGCTATGTCTTTCTCATTTGATTCAAATTCTACAAATCTTATTATTTTCCTATTGCTTGCATGAGCTTAAGGCTTAAGGTATTTTTTGGAGCGATGTGTGTATAAAAGTAAAACCTAGAATAAAGGTATCCAGCAAGTTTTCAGAGTATTGAGAAAGAGAGGCTGTCTCCTGATTGCAGATATATGCCTGAAGTAGCATACAAAAGTATTTTTCTTTACGTAATTTGTACATTTATTGACTTTGAGTTTCCATTTCTACTGCTATCATGGCTACACAATACAGCAGCAACATACTTTTCAGTCACTATCGAGTAAAATTACTGCAACACTGACATACATGCAGAATTGTCTTTGAAAGGCTGATTCCATGAGACTTTCTAACATCCCAATTCCAGTCTTTAGTCCATCTTCATACCTATTTGTATTGCGTTTTTCAATGAAATCCCTAAATTTCTGAATCATTTGGATCTGGCAATCTAAAATACAGACATTTATTCTATTACAGTATATTCGATAATGAAAATGAACATATTGTTATTTCTAACTACTTTTAAATAACTTTTAATGTCTCATTTGATTTTTTTTTGCTTTCTTTTTGAGTGATAACTATTCTGTAAAGAATGTCTTTAGAAATAAATGCAAAAATAAATCTTGGCAATTTTTACAACATGCTAGTCCACAGTTTCATTGCCATTTTACCATGGCAAAACTCTCGTATGTGGTCTGATTGGAAATGCATGGAGGACAACTACTCTCTTAAATCTTGTAAAAAAAAAAGTCCTTTTTACATGCTTGGAGATGTTAAAGAAAGAAAACATAACAGACGAATAAATATATTTTTGTGGCATGCTAGGTCACTTACATTCACCTCTTATATGACTCTATACAAAAAAAATTCATCGAGTTATCTGATGTTCTATAGTGAGTTTGGCAATATAAGCTTGTATAAAGACATTCTTTTCATTAGAATTTGGATTTGATCTTTATACCTTTTTGAAATCTGTTATTTTCTCCTCACCCAGATACTTATCATTATCATCGAATGATCTCCTTATCTTTTGTTTTCCTTATTTATATGAGAGAAAAAATGAAAAAAACTCCTTGAACATCTCATTTTGTAGAAGTAAGTTATATATCTTGTAGAATGGTGTAAGTCATTATCCCATAAGCCTTGACTATTATCTCAGAGATTCCAGTCATTATATGCTGACTAAATCTAATACATTAAAATATACAGTGAACATACACACCATGATAACATTTTTAACCTTCTAGTGATAACTGTAATTTTTTAATTACTTCCCTTTTCTGTCTTATTTCAGTCCAAAACTAGGAAAGTATATTTTTAAGAAAAAGTAATCAAGAAAATATATTTAGAATTTGTGTAAAGAAGTTGTGAAACATAAGTTCTGAAAGTATACTTCTGTAATATTTTGTAATCTATTCATAAAGCATTTATGGCAGTACATACATTATTGAATACATTTTCTTTGATATCATATAATTATCTTTGCAATATACATTTGTTGTAAGAGCAATCTACTGGCTCATAAGATATCCATAAAGAATTACAACATGTGTGAAATTAAAATACAACATTAAGGACATCAGTTCTCTTATTTTTTCTCTGAGGAAAGGCAAAGGGTCACCAGCATAACTAAAAATGAAACTGTTCAACTCGTTCTTATTACTAGCTTTATTACTCAGATGATAGACATATTTATGAACACTGCTTTCAAATTTTTACTAAAGGAAATGAGTGAGGGTGTTAGTCTGAAGAGCTAAGAGAAAAATGGAGAGAAAAAATGCTGAGAAAAATTGAGCATAAAACATTTAAAATAGTAAATATGAAGAAATAACTCTCTGCCACAATGTATACAGGAGTTGCAAAGTGGAAGTGGAGGCTGCAGTGCACTTGTTCAGGCTTATTGTATATCCAGGATTTGTTTTGTCATGTAACTACGTGGAAGATTCTGATTCCTGTGGCAGAGAAAGAATGAGTTGGAACAGAGGATGTCTGCGCTTCAGTACAGCAAAAGGGAAATGATAGTGTAGCTCACAGTAAGGCACTGGGGGGCCAAAAATGCAGTGCATCCTCTCCACAGTCTGGAATTCACTGTTCTGACACTTCTACACTGCTGGTCTTACTTTTATAAATAATTTATAAGGAATATGAGGAATTTGCTAGAAATCATTTCCTTATTGGCTTTGCATATTTGTGCACGTGGTCAATGACATTTCAGGATCATATGCTGCTTTTTGGGTTTAAATATCAAAAACACTGGAAGGTTTTGGAGTAGTATTAGATTTGGTGATCATCTGCATGTTGTTCTGGGTAATAGTTCCGTTCTTCTAAGAGTAATTGGAAAATACACTAAAAACAGAGTACAGCTCCTCATGGCAAAGCATGGCAGTGTGTTTTACAAAGCAGTAGTGTACCGATCCTATGTTGGTTGGGTCTCTTTGTTTCATCATTTGGTAGTGTTCTACTCTATAGCAAACATTATTCTTTGGATTTCTGACTATTCTTTTCAGAGCCTACTGCCAGACTTGAGATCACAGTTTATCACTGGACTCTGAAATATTGTTGTATGCTTCTTTCCATTCTTCAAATTGGACATGGGCCTCATTCTGTGAAATGAATGAGAATACATCATCCTCACTCAAAGTGTTATTGATCTAAGAGATGCAATATGCAATAGGAGGAATGGGAGGGGGATGGGAAAGAACTTCCTCCAGAGGATGCTGAGGCAGTGCAGTGGTACCTGGAGGGGCTGTGCCATCTCCATCCTTGGAGGCTTTTGGCACCCAACTAGACCTGATCTGGGATGAAGTTGACTCTGTCCTGGGGCAAAGTTGGACAGGAGACCTCCTGAGGTCCTCTCCAACCTGAGTTATCTCAAGATCCTGTGACTATTTTGTCATTACTTGGTTTTATGTGCTTCATTACAGTTGGAATTGATGATCTTAGAGGTCTTTTCCAACCTTAATGATTCTATGATTCTAAGGTAAAGCAACTCTGCTTTATACATAGGTCTCTTTGAAAGTAATGCCTCCTATTTATTTCTGTGGAAAATACAACAGATAGAAAGAGCACAATGGCACTGTTCCGTAGAGCAAATTCTCAGCTACAAAACACTATTTTCCCACATAGTCACCACCATTAGCTATGCATGTTTGCCAGTGATGAACAAGAGTTGGCACGCCATGCTTGAAAAAATCTGCGCCAGCAGAGGTGAACAGTGTCAGTGTCATCACTGCTGAAATGTACTTCTCACCACCTCACTGTGTTCACATTCACTGATTGGTGTCCATAAATGTTCAGTAAGCGTCAATGAATGTCAGTAGGTGCGATTTTTTCCACATGGAGGCATTCAGTTACATACCTTTGCATCATAGGCAGTTCCATGTCAGGTGCCATTTTGTCAGACTGCCCCTCTGCTGCCATTTGTTGCATGGCAACAAAACCCAATGGAGTACTGGTGGGGAGGTACAACCTTTGCTGCCATACCATCAACATCCACCTCTGATATCACAGGCCAACATCATAAAATAGCAGGCATTACTTTCAGACCAGACCTAATATGTATTTTCATATACTATTCACATCAGAATCTGTCTTGCTAAAGGGTGAGCAACAGTTCAAGTGCTACTTTTGTTCTTAGAACTGTGCTTCAGTCTTTCCATCTGCTACTGATGCTTGTTGAGAGTTTTCATGTTAAGGTGAAAGAGGAAAGCAAGAAACATGAGGCAGCTCTAGGGAAGGCAGAGAAAGCAAAGAAGAATAGGTAAGAGGAATAAGACTGTCACTGAGAACAAGATTGAACACTTATTTGACTTACAGAAAACAACTTGTGATGGTTTCCTGTGAAATGAGGCAGTTCTCTTTTTCTTCTCTCAGGTACAAATAATCAGTCTAGCCTATGCAGACTGCTCCGAGCTTAAGAGGGAAATGTTTCCCATTTCAGATAGGTTTTTCATAATTTCTAATTAAGGCTATTGCCCCCACGAAGCTTCAGGAACATCTTACTGATATTCAGACACACACACACACACACACAAAAAAGAAAAAAAAAAAAAAAAAAAAAAAAAAAAAAAAGGTATTTCTTGCAGAAACAAATATGTAGCTAATTATTTAAATACATAATTGTAGACTAGTGTCTCAGATAGTTCAGACATATTTCAATTTGGCAACTAAATAATTCCATGTGTTTTTCATTTTTTTAGTTGGAAAGCATTTGAAATCACAGGCATTGTTAGCAAATGCCAAAAGTTTTTTTTTGTGTGTTTTTTTTTTGTTTGTTTGTTTGTTTGTTTTTTTCTATTGGGAAGTGGAACACTGCAGAAAAAATGTTCAGCCTAAAATACACGGTACATCTTTAGCATAACTGAGTTGTAAATCATTATAAAAATAGTATCACTATATGACTTTGTGATCAACTTCTCTTCTTTATCTGATTTGAAAATCTGATCTGTACGTTTCTTGATGTATTGAAGTTATGATCCCAAGTTATGATCCCAAAAAAGAATAAAATTTTACTGTGGCACATCTTGATGAAAACAAATAAATAAATAAAGAAGGTGGTTCAAGATTTGTCACAAAGACAAGGGCCAGAGGAGGTGAACAACTGTGTTTATTGCATGAGGAGAGTAAGGAAACTGTAAACAAAAAAGTGCTATATGGTAATCAGTAATCTCACTGAGCTACTGCCAGCTAGTCTAGGGGTTGTCATCTTTTGGGGAATTACTATACTACATTTTTCAACATGTACTACAGAATTTTACAGCAAATACTTCTCAGTATTTTGCCTTGCCAGCATCTTTCATTTAGAAATGTGTTGTTAGGATTAGTATGTATTTTAAAGTCAGATAGCATTATTAATGAAAAACAAAACAAAACAAAACAAAAGAACAAAAAAACACCTCAGAGAATATTAATGCTTTGAGGCCTATTTAACAACATGTACCATAGTAAAATACTAAATCAGCATCATTTGTTTAATCTGTCTTGCTCTGCAATATTTTTTCCTCCTCTCTTGATCTCTATCATGTCAATTAATTGGTTATATATAACAAAAACTAGACAAACAGACTGTTTTTGTTTGCAACTCAACGAAGAGTTTTGAATGGCTTAGCAAGCAAACCTTATTTATAGATGTGTTTTATCCATGTGCTTTTAATTCAGAAGAAAGTAGTGTTTTAAATATTTGAGCTTGGGTGAGGGAGGTACTTAGGAAATATGAACACCCACTGCAAAAAAAGACAGATTGCTGTTGATTACACTTCCAGCGTACAAATCTCATACACAAATCTGAAAACACCATTTTGATGCACTGCAACATTAGAATAATATCTTTTAATTCTTCTCATCTTTTTAAAACTCTAGAACTGTATCATATAATTTCTAGAAAAGAAATGAAACAATATAATGCCAATCACATACATCAGTTCAATTTGAGAGGACTTGAAGGTTCCTTTTGAGTGTTATCTTTCTCCGTTCGCATTGTTGAGATTATCTTATTTTGAGTAGGCAGGGTGAATGAAATGTTGTCTGCGATAGACATTAAGAGGAGGTCAAATGAAATGTGTCTAACAATATTAGTGATCTTAAGTCGGCAATGATCTTTCAGAGCACTGTGGCTGGAAAAATCCCAAGAGAGCTTTTCCTGAGCTGAGAGTAGGGGAGGCTATGCCATCCAGTCTTTCAGGGAGGAGGACATTTGCTTCCCTCAATATCAGTTTCTGGCAACATTGACTGATTGTGTATCTCAGCAGGAAGTGTAAGGCAAGAATACTCGCCTTTTAGTATGCTGAGGTACTTCTATACCTGGCTTCTGAAAGCTGCTAGATGGATTTTGTTTTCCTCTCCTTGCTATCTGGAAGTGGAATTGCAGCCATCTTTAAGGAAAAAAGTACAGGTAGCATACTGATACCTACTATTGAGAACGGAGCAGTAGCTTGCCTGTACATGACATGTATCAGTGACCTGTAAAGTAAAAATTATATATGAATATGGATAACACCAACAAAGAAACCTGCACCACTCGTGCTTCCACTCCTACTGCCAGATTTGGGGGCTAGTATCAGTAATAAAAATAATCAAGACAAAAGACACTGGCTGTAAGATAACCAGCAGGGTTAAATCAATGTGTGTGTTGGATTTAATCAGCTATGTCTTAAATGTATTTACAAATAACATATACTCGAAATGAAAAAATGTCAGCGTCCTATGTGACACTGAAGGAGATGTTCCACTTAGTCCTTAAGATCAGAGAAGTTCCTATCTAACTGCAAAAAAAAAAAAAAAAAAAAAAAAAAAAAAAAAAAAAAAGAGGGAAGGAAATGACCAAATATAATATTTATTGATTTTGCAATTGAAATAAGAAGAGCTTTGACCAGAAAGTATAAGTTATGGAGTGTTGTGAACCCTCTGTGACTATGTCTATACAGTGACCAATTACCTATGACTAAGAAATATGAAAAACCCTAGTTAACAAGCTAAGTTTGAAGTAGCCAGGATAGGATGCTTTCAGTGCAGTCAATAAAATATATCAGTACAGTCATAAAAAAGCCAAGTGGCATAAATGCCAGAAGATTAAAAAAAATTTGGTAAACACAATTGGAAAAGAAGTCATAGAATCACAGAATTGCTAAGGTTGGAAAAGACCTTAAAGATCATCAAGTCCAACTGCAACCTAACCAAACTACTCTAATTCTCACAAGCCTCTGCTAAATCACGTCCCTGAGCACCATATCCAAACGGTTTTTAAACAGATCCAGGGATAGTGACTCAACCACCTCCCTGGGGAGACTATTCCAGTGCTTAACAACCCTTTCGGTAAAGAAGTGTTTCCTGATATCCAACCTAAATTTACCCCAGTGCAACTTGAGGCCATTTCCCCTCATCCTGTCACCTGTCATCAGTGACAAGAGACCAGCCCCACTCTTGCTGTAAGGACCTTTCAGATACTGGAAAAGAGCAATAAGGTCTCCCCTCAGCCTCCTCTTCCCCAGACTAAACAGTCCCAGTTCCTTCAGTTGCTCCTCTTTGTTGTCCTTCTTGGGACCTGCTCCAGCACCTCAACGTCCTTTCTGATTGAGATACCCAAAACTGAACACAGTACTCAAGGTGAGGCCTCATCAGTGCCAAGTACAGGGGCAGTATTACTTCTCTGGTCCTGCTCACCACACCATTCCTGATACAAGCCAGGATGTCATTGGCCTTCTTGGCCACCTGGGCACACTGCCGGCTCTAACTCAGCTGCCTGTCTGTCAGTACAGCAAGGTCCCTTTCCATCAGGCAGCTTTCCAGCCACTCCTCCCCAAACCTGTAGGGTTGCCTGGGTTGTTGTGACCAAAATGCAGGACCCAACACTTGGCCAACAACTTGTCCAAGTTGACACTTGGATCAAGTCCTTGTAGATAAGAACATACCTGAAAAATCTCCTTAGACTAGCTAAGAGATTTATCAAACTCTCAGTCAAGATTTATGAAAGGAAGTTTGAATGTGAAGAACCTGTTAGTAGCATTCAGTTTGCCAAAATTGTCTTGATAAACATTTTTCTTTATTCTCAAAAGTGTATTTTCTGCCTATTGCTTTAGAGTGAAGTGAGACAGAGTACATTTGTGACTATACTCTAAGAAGCAGTACTGGAAAAGAGACAAATCCCAAACCAGCTTGCTATTCTTACATATGACAAGCCTTCATAGTGTGAGGAATACTATTTCTATTCCATACTTGCAATATCAAAGGTATTATGTTGGTATATGTCCCAGTTATTCTGTTAAGGGTATTACTTAAAACAGAAATACTTTGTAGGATTTGAATGACTAAATTTCTTTTTCTCATCTGTCTTAATTTTCACATCTCCAACAATGTTTTTCAAGTGCCGTAACTAGCAATCTGTTTCACTCATGCCTACATCTCAGGAGGATAACATCAAGGTTGAACTCGTTATTTCTTTGAGCCTTATAATGCTCAGACTCTCTAATTTCTAATATTGAAATATCCCCGGACAAATTCTTGCAGGAGTGCAATTTTTATTATTTTAATCAAGCACATCATCTTGTAATGGAAGCAGTAATCAAAATATTTGGTTATGCACAGCCTATACTCAACAAAATAGAAACAGATGTCAGGGAAAGAAGGAATCTGCCTTTAGGAGTGTTTCTATCACTTATAAGCAATGATTGAAATTTTCTACTTGCTTTGCTGCTGAACTTGCTTCTGGGTGGCAAAGAAGAAAGGCATTGTGCTGGAAACCAGCTCAGGCACATAGGAGAAAGCTGTCTTTCCCACCTGTTACAGATGCAGCAGCTGAGTGGCATAGCGTTATTTTCCAGATAATCTTTCTTGAGTGGCTTTTTGCAGGCAGCCACCTTGTCTTAGGTAGTACTTCCCAGAAATATTGGACTTACTTTGTGTAAACTGAAGACACAAATGCAAAAGTAATGGGATGATTGTCAGGCATGAGCCAATTCTAGAAAAATATACCAAAAAAAAAAAAAAAAAAAAAAAAAGTTAAGGCAGAAATACTGAGGTACACTGAACACACCAGTCTCAAGTGATACAACCATTTAGCAGACTTTACATGCACTCATACCTGAAGCTATGGCTTCAAAACATGGATGCTTTAGCAACTGTAATATTTTTAGATATTTTCACTGTATTTGTCTGATGCTATATCAGCATCGCTGTCTGGGCTGCTGGATGAACTCAGTGAAGGAAAGAATCCTGGTCAAGTAGTGTATTAATTACATACATTTTTTTAGTTAGCATTTTTCAAATGAGTGATACTCTGACCCAGTTCATAATGACTCCACACACAGAATTGTGCTGGTATAAGTAAAGGTAATGGCAAGCTGCAGAAAAATGGAGTATAAAACATGGAGTAGATGAGTGTGAGGAGGGGAGGGAATCTTAATCCAGTACTGCTGTCAAAGCAATACTCGTTCTTGGGAAGCCACAATCCTGCTTGCATTAAGAATGCATGATAAGACTACAAACTAGGCAGAGACAAAAGAAAATTTTTTCACCAGGATAAATTCTCTCTGTCATAGAGAACAAAGTGCAGTGCCTGATCTTTTGTGCTGCTGAGTCCAGGTAATTTCAGTGCCCTCAGGGTAATTTCAAGTAGAGACCAGAAAAAGCAGTGCTTTAGATTGTCTAAAAATTTTTGTTATGGGAAGGAAATCTTCCACATTCTTGTTTCCCTTCCTCATGGTAATTGCTCTAAGTAACTATAGCTTTTATTTTTTTACTGATCACTACTAATTATTTTCCAAAGTAGAAATTTATATTCTTATGACTAGTCCTGGTCAGTCAAGCCCCTGTTGATTCTGAAAATTCTTTTTTTTTGTCAGTGCTTGCTCTTTTTACTCACTTACTGGAAGCAGAGCACTGAAAGCTTGGGAGAACACACCTGACAAACATAATTTGTTAAACTTCTATTCCTGAAGATAGTTTAATTGGTCCGAATGCTGCATTTGAAAGAAGGGAAAATTAGGGGAGCAAAATGAACAATAATTTAAAAGTGTTTGAAAAGATTGATTGGGCAATTTGAAACCATTTTTGCTGATTAAAGAAAGAAAGAGAAATTTCTTAGAGAAGAGAAAAATAAGATTATTAAAATAAAATAATACATATTATTTTATTTTTATAAAATTTTATAAATTTATTATAATACATATACAAATAATAAAATAAAAAAAATACATTAAAAAAAATTCCTTAGGCTCATCAAGTTCTTTTTTTTTTTTCCAACTGGTTTGGATCATAATTAAAGAAATTAATAAGCATAATTTTGAATTCAGCCTTTTGAAACTGTAGTTGCGTGGTCTAAATCATGAAATAAACTTAATCTGTATCTAATATCAGATAATGCTGTTACACAGTTTGGCTGTTTACTATGTGTGTTTGTACTACAGATAAAATAACTCAACAGTTGTCACTAGTTACTGAAATAAAATTTCTCCATTACAAATGCATCCACGGATAACCCAGGGATCTCAGAAGCAAGCAATGCACCTAAGTGACTGGAATGGGTGGAATCTGGATCTGCCCCTCCTCACCCTCATTTTAGGGTTAGCAGTCAAGCTCCTCTTGAGCTGCCACTGGCTGTTGGAAGGGGTTAACTAATTTTATTTCTTCTTAATTTTCTTAAAAGCACACTAACCCCCCTGTGATTCTGAAAGAAACAGTCAGAGACCTACTGCTCCAGCTGGACTGTCACAAGTCGATGGGGCCAGATGAGATCCACCCGAGAGTGCTGAGGGAACTGGCAGAGGTGATAGCTGAGCCGCTTTCCATCATCTGTCAGCGCTCCTTGTTGACTGGTGAGGTCCCAGAAGACTGGAGGCTTGCCAGTGTGACTCCCATTTATAAGAAAGGTCGTAAGGAGGATCCGGGGAACTACAGGCCTGTCAGCCTGACCTTGGTGCCAGGGAAGGTTATGGAGCAGATCGTCTTGAGGGAGATCATGCGGCATGTGCAGGGTGACCGGGGGATCAGGCCTAGCCAGCATGGGTTCATGAAGGGCAGGTCCTGTTTGACCAACCTGATCTCCTTCTATGATCTAGTGACCCAACTGGTGGATGAGGGAAAGGCTGTTGATGTGGTCTACCTAGACTTCAGCAAAGCCTTTGACACTGTCTCCCACAGCATTCTCCTGCAGAAGCTGGCAGCCAGAGGCTTGGATGGGTGCACTCTTGGCTGGGTGAGGAGCTGGCTGGAGGGCCGGGCACAGAGAGTGGTGGTGAATGGAGTCAAATCCAGCTGGCGACCAGTCGTGAGTGGTGTTCCCCAGGGGTCGGTGCTGGGGCCTGTCCTCTTCAATATCTTTATTGATGACCTGGATGAGGGCATCGAGTGCACCCTCAGTAAATTCGCAGATGACACCAAATTGGCTGGAAGTGTGGATCTGCCTGGGGGTAGCGAGGCCATACAGAGGGATCTGGACAGGCTGGAGAGCTGGGCTGGAGCCAATGGGATGAGTTTCAACAAGGCCAAATGCCGGGTCCTGCACTTTGGCCACAACAACCCCAGGCGACGCTACAGGCTTGGGGCGGTGTGGCTGGAGGACTGTGTAGAGGAAATGGACCTGGGGGTATTGATTGATGCTCGGCTGAACATGAGCCGACAGTGTGCCCAGGTGGCCAAGAAGGCCAATGGCATCCTGGCTTGCATCAGAAACAGTGTTGCAAGCAGGAGCAGAGAGGTGATTGTTCCCCTATATTCAGCACTAGTGAGGCCGCACCTCGAGTACTGTGTCCAGTTTTGGGCCCCTCACTGCAAGAAAGATATTGAGGCCCTGGAACGTGTTCAAAGGAGGGCAACAAAGCTGGTGAGGGGTCTGGAACACAGGCCATATGAGGAGAGGCTGAAGGAGCTGGGAATGTTCAGCCTGGAGAAGAGGAGGCTCAGGGGAGACCTTATTGCTCTCTATAACTTCCTGAAGGGAGGTTGTAGTGAGCTGGGGGTCGGCCTCTTCTCTCGTGTCATTAGTGATAGGACCAGGGGGAATGGTTTCAAGCTATGGCAGGGGAGATTCAGGCTGGACATGAGGAAGTATTACTTTTCAGAAAGGGTGGTCAGGCACTGGAATGGCCTGCCCAGGGAGGTGGTGGAATCACCGACCCTGGGGGTGTTCAAGGAAAGACTGGATGTTGTGTTGAGGGACATGGTTTAGTAGGAGCTATTGGGAATAGGTGAACGGTTGGACTGGGTGATCTTTTAGGTCTTTTCCAACCTTAGTGATTCTATGATTCTATGATTCTAATTTCTTTTTTATTTTCTGTTGTTTTGTAGAGCTTGTGTACCTGTAGAAGGTGCTGTCATTGCCTTCTTTTGCAGCTCAATAAAGTACAGGAGATAAGGGTATTATTCCTTTCTGTGTGCTTTTAACCTGTATAAATATGCCAGTACTGTCTATAAGCCCATCATGTAGGTGAGGAAGAGTTAACTACTGAAAATGTGGTGGAGATCAGGCTAGGGCTGCACTTGGTAGACTTGTGAAGGGAATAAGAGGAAATAGTTAGGAGAAAAAAAAAAAAAAAGAAAACCAACAGACACCATACAAGGTAAGAGAAGTAAGGGTAGTTGGATATTTAAATCAGTACTTTCAGGTATGACTACACTGGAGAACTATCAAATTCCTAGAGCAGCCTGTAAAATGTAAGTATCAAAAACAGAAGAATGTCTACTGTGCAGAATCTTTGATGTGAATATTTAGAAGAATTATACTTTTGTCTTCAGTAGTAGTTGTAAGTAGTAGTTACACATGCCCCCTTCCTTGTTTGGCTTTTTTTCTAGTTTTTCCCCCTTTCCGTATTGTTGTTTAGCTACAGAATCCATGTATAGGAGAAAACTTACTCTAAGTGTTTTTTATAACGCTTACCTTTTCTTTTAACATTCTAAAGTCTTCTTTTGTCAACCTATCCCATGCTTAAATATTGAATCACACTTATAAAATTTATACCAAAGTAATTATATTCAAAATGAGATTACAATGAGCAAATTACTATGAAAATTACCTTGCACTTTCAGTTGTTCCCATTTCATCCGCATTTTAAAAATGTTAACAGGTTTTCTGCAGGTCAGATAGTGGAACAAAGTTCACATTCTCAAACTAGTTTTACTCTCCATAAATCAACCAAATATTCTGAAATGTATTATTCTATTTCATTTTATTATAATTAATAAAATATTAAACTATTTAATTATTTCATTTCTTTTTTGTTTTTATTCACTTGCAAATTTCTGCATATGTCTACAGCCAAAAGTTTCTGAAAATCTTTAGATAGGCTGCTAAAGTAAAATAGGTTATAGCCTTGTTTAGGTAGTTTTTCATAGCTTTTTTTTTTTTTCTTGAAGATTTTAATATTGTATTCTCTGTATTTATTCATGTCTCAGTGATCCTTTGTACAATATAAGCCATGTAAGTTCACGGTTTTTGTTTATCTTCTGTGAGAAGCTGTGTAAAGTTGGAAGCATTTCTATTTAATTTCTTTCAATCCTTTTAGTTTAATAAGAAAGTGAATATGGCAACTCTTATGAAAGCTTCTTACTATCAGACTATTGAACACAAGAAATAAAACTCTGTTATAAAGGTTTTGGATAAAGATATTTTCAGACTTGCAGCCATCAAATTAAAATCATATTTTTCATTTATGTTTTCTCTGCAAATAATGGTTCCTATGGTTACAATTAATTGTTTATACACATGTATTTATTTTGCTTCATTTTAATTAAGCTTTATTTTTCAGCCACTTGTAATGGTGCTGGAGATCCCATAGCAACTATGTGTTCAAATTAATTTTTGTTGTTTTGTTTAAATTGTCTTATAGCAACTTAGTTGTTTCTCTTAGGTCTTGTTCTGAGATAACATAAATTTGTTTAATAATATTTCTCTCCTTTTTTTCCACCTCATCTGTAACAGGATCAGAGGTTTAAACTCACTGAAAGTTTCATCCTTTTACACAAAATATGCAAATTTAGCTTAGTGTTCCTGGGAGATGTGGGAAATTGCCACTCATATAACTGTCCAGGCAGGATTTCACCTATCCCTTTACATGCTCATATGGACTGTGCTTTGAGATACTGCCTCTAAGCCAAAAAAACCTAAGATATTGCAAATGTCAGTGTCACTTTTTGAGAAGTGATAATGAAATGATTTGTTAAGAAGAAAATACAATAAAAATAAAACATACTTAAACAAGATACGTACATAAATAATGATTACAGATGTATATACCATGCAATCTTCAGTAAGATTAAGTACTTCTTCATAAAAGTAATCATATTGAAGCCAGTGGGAACTTTTGCAGGTATGAAGTTAATAATATACATGGTCTTTCAAGTACTGCACTGTGACAGTGGCTTGAAGTAGCTTTGCCTTTTGCTTTTGTCTGATAACTTTTTAAAACAAAAAAGCCATGGGAAACTGTTTTAGTTTATTAACATTTAAAATAAATTCAGAAAGTATGTACAAAGACTAGATCATGAAATAATGTCTAAAAATAAATTATAAACCCATTAAAAATTTTGATAATTTCAAAGCCTGTAAAACATCAAATAATATGTTGTCTTCTTGGTTTACACCACCAGGAGATAGAGTTTGAAGATTATAAGTCTGTTATTTATTACATTTTTTCTTAAAGACAAATAAATAACACTTTAGATTTTATACAACATCTATTTGGAATAGCCTGTGATCAGCAAGAAAGTAATCTAGAACACTGAAATATCCAGTCCAATTTTTTTTTTAACATATCAAGTATTTTTGAATTAATAATGACTATAAGTAATAGAAGTTCACAGGCCCTGGTTCTCAGAAGGAAATTCAGCCACCATAGTATTTGCTTAAAGGGCAGTCCAGAAGAACAGAAGCAAACAAGGGGTTATCTGGAGTGCCTTAATGACAATTTTGAATTCATGTGACAAAGGGGAAATGTTCTACCAGTCCGATTTGCGAACAAGAAAGGACTGAAAGATGAGGTCAGCCCTGATAGAAGTAATCATGAGATAAGGAAGTTCAGGATCCTAAGAAACAATAGTGATAAATATATATATACTCTAAACATATTCCAAAAAAATGCACAAAGAAATTACTCACAACCAGCTGACCAATGCTCCAATGCTCAGCCAGGCCCTGAGCAACAGCAGCAACTTCCAGCTAGTTCCCCATAATTTTACTGCTTTTTCACATGCTGGCATATGATACGGAATGTCCTCTTGTCCAGTTTATGTTAGCTGTCCTGGTTCTCTCCCTTCCCAGCAATCTGTGCTCCTCCGGTCCTCTGGCTGGCGAAAAAGTACAAGAAGCTGAAAAACTGAGATGTTCCTGGATCTTTGCAGTCACTTCTCAGCAACCGATAAAACACTGGTATGTTATCAGCATGTTTTTTTCTCCTAAAGCCATAATGTAGCATCATATCAGTGACTATCAGAAAAATAACTCTGAAGCCGGGACCTCAGGTTAGGGAGTACTGAAACAAAAGAGAATTTCATGGGTACATTGAAAATAATGAAGTGCTGAGAAATGTGACTGATGTTACTACAAGAATATTCTTGTAAAGGCTATAGAGACTGGGAGGAATTCTTGAAGACTGGAAGAAAGCAAATCTGGTTCATTTCTTCCAAGAAAGAACTACAGACTGATATGCCTCACCTTTATACCTGGTTGAGTGATAAAGCAGATTATCTTGCAAATGATTTCCAAACAACATATGGAAGATGAGAAGGCAAATGGGAGTGATCAGCATGGATTTATGAAAGACAAATGCTCCTGATCAATATGACAACCTCCTACAATAAGCTGATTGGCTTGGTGGGTTAGTTAAAGTAGATGCCTTGAAAATAAGGAAAATAGTATCAATAAACAACTGTAAAAGGAATAATTTAAGTAGCTCATATGGAAAAAGGTTACTATTGGAATAATCAAGGGTAGAATCAAATTAAGAGAAAGAAACTAAATTCATGGAGTACTTATCCTCATGCCACAATTCTCTATAATCTACAAAATATTTTGTGCAGTGAGTGAAAAGCAAACAACAACAAAAACAAAAAGATCATCTCTAAAATTTCCAATTCGTATGCCAGTTCTCTAAACTTCATTTATCTGCAGTTAAGTTAAATCTTAGAAGTTCTATATGACTACATCATAATCTGTGCTTTATGAGTTGCAGATAGTTATTCTGTACTGGGATATTATACTATATATACTTGGATATTTTCTCTAGTGTGTCTGATTTGAAGATGTCTAAGATTCGTTAACATAAATCTTACTTGTGTGCTAGAAACTACTTTTCCATCTTCCTTTTTTACAAGAATATTGTCCAGCTTCTCTTTCAGTACAGACCAGAAGCATTTTTGAGGAATATCCTGTCACTTGAATATTATATATATTTTTAATGTAATGTAAAAATAGCTCTTAGCTTATTGCTAAGAGCTCTTAGCTTATTGTAGGTCTTACTGCTAAATTGTGTGGTCTTTTGTTCATGGCAGTCTTTAAAATCTGTTGGGCTTCTTTGTTGCTGTTTCAGGGGTAGTTTTTTGCTAACTCTGGTTGCAGTAATTACGAGATTTTATAACTTTTATATTTACATATAAATTTTCTGTATTTCATAATATTTAAATATTTTAGAAGTAAAATAAATTGACAACTAAGCGTTTTAATTGAAGGGGAAAAAAGTGTGATTCTAGTATATTTCAAAATGATTTTAACCAAAGTTAAAATGGCTTTAATTAAAACTCTATCTTTTTAACATTCTGCCTATCCCTTTGTAATGATTTCTTTGTTATAGTCCAGCGTTTCAGTGTATTTTTTGCTTTTCTAGCCCTAAGAATTTTTTCCCAGTGTTCTTCTGGGTCTTCTTCACTTCTGCGTAATTATTCCCATTGAAATATCATAAATGTTATTGGCTGCGGTTCTCTTGACTACAAAGTGTGCAATATCTTTTATTTCATGAAGTAATTATTTATATTCTTATCATTTATATTTATGATGTGTTACTAGCCTGTGTTGGACTTTCAACGTATCTGTTAAATGATAACACTCTATAACTCCCATAACACTCTATTTTTTCCTCATTCAATGCTGTTCCTCCAGTTAGAATCCTTGCAGTTATCTGGTTAGATGCGTTGATTCAGAGCAGCCTGAATCCTGTGGTTCTTTTACCCTTTTCAAAATTATGTCATACTTATAACCATCCATAATGGTGTTATTTTCTCCTAAACATATGTTCCACCAGTTTTCAGTCATGCCAATCACAGCTGTTTTTTTCTCATTGATTATTTTCTGTTGCTTACACCTCTCTTCGGCACAAAACACAAATGGAAAATCTCTTAATTTTGTAACTGTTATATTTCTTACTGCAGCTAATTTCCAGCTGAGAATATGGAACCTTGTAAATCAGATTCAAGCTGATTCTTTTCTGTGATCTTTCTCCTAGTCTGGAAAGTAAGTTTTTTTCATGAAACTAAAATCTTCAGCTTCCCAGTATTATCACAAGACAGTGAAAGGACAGATATCCTTTAGAATGTGATTCATGCCATTCTAAATATGAAATCTATAACAAGAGAAACAAGAAACCAAGTGCCAGATTCTGCACTTCAGTCAAAACAGCCCCTTACAGTGCTGAAGGTTTGAGGCAGAGTGGCATGGAGGAAAGCATCTGGGTGTGTGGACTCAGCAGAACAAGATCCAGTAGTGTGCCCAGTTGGCCAAGAAGGCCAATGGCATCCTGGGTTTTATCAGAAACAGTGCAGCCAACAGGAGTGGGGAGGTGGTTATCCCTATGCACACAGCACTGGTGATTCTGCATCTTGAGTGGTGTATTCAGTGGGTGGTCCCTCACTACAAGAAAAACACTGATGCCCTAGAGCATGTCCAGAGAAGAGCAACAAAGCTGTGAGGGGTCTGGAGCACAAGTCTTACAGGGAGCAGCTGAGGAAACTGGGATGTTTAGTCTGGAGGAGTCATTGGGTAGATCTTATCACTCTCTACAGCTCCTTGAAGGGAGGTTGTGGCAAGGTGGTGATCGGCCTTTTCTTCAAGTTGTGCCAGGGGAGGTTCATATTGTACTTTAGGAAGAATTTTGTCTCAGAAACAGTGGCGCTTGGAACAGGCTTCCGAGGAAGGTGGCAGTGTTAGTCTCCGGTGTAGATGTGGCACTTAGGGACATGTTTTCGTGTGTAAAGTAGTGATGAGTTAATAGTTGGACTGGATCATCTTAGAGGTCTTTTCCAACTTTTTTGATTCTATGATTTTAGAAAGGTCTACACTGCTGTTGAATGCTATGCATATTGTTTAAACAGCAGCAGTACTAGAAGGTATAAACTTGGGAATTTTGCAGGTGAAGATTTGGATCTTTAAGAGTCCAGCAGGTTTTTGATTTTTTTTATTTCCAAGTACGAATTTTGTTTCATCAGCATCAGGTGCAAGAACTTCTTTACAGTGAGGGTGACGGAGCACTGGAACAGGCTGCCCAGGGAGGTGGTAGAGTCTCCTTCTCTGGAGATGTTCAAGACCTGCCTGGATGCCTACCTGTGCGACCTACTGTAGGGAACCTGCTTTGGCAGGGGGGTTGGACTCAATGATCTCTGGAGGTCCCTTCTAATCCCTACAATTCTGTGATTCTGTGATTCTTTGAAATGGGTGTAAATGTCAAGGAAAACAGACAGCAGAGCTTAATTTTTAACAGAATTAAGTGATCTCTATCATACTATTCTTTAAATCCAATAATGTTAACATTATTAATTTCCATCGTGATAATGAAGATTCCTAAGATTAGGAATTAAAAATTAATTTTGAAGGTTGAAGACATACTTCCCGGAAATTATACTTTTAATCCTTTTAATGGCCTATATGAACATTTATCAGTTTTCAAAAGAGAATATGGATATGTTCCTAAAGTAATATCATCATAATCTGGTAAGAATTGATATGTTCAGTTTGAAATAGTTGATTACACAAACTGAAATATATATATTTAATTCTATAATCTGTAATACTACACTTCCACCTTATTGATTACTGACAGCTTTGCTCAAATTGTTATTCTCAGTAAAAGTTAGATTGAAAACTGTATCAAATACAAAATGTGCACAGAGTTTAATTTGTCTTCAATTTTTGGGTTAAAAGTTAAAAGTACAGTGTCAAATTCAAGGTATCTATTGAAAAATTCTGCAAGGATTTTGACACAAAGTGTTAATGGATCTTACGGCAAGTGTCACAGTATCTTGCACTTAAGGGCTTGAGATATTATATTTCTATGCCATCCATATATTCGTTCAAGTATCAACTATCTTAGCTTCACAATGATCCTTTTATATACAAGGCACCATTTGATATGCATGCCTTCAGTCAGCAGTGCTAGGTTAAGTAGTATCCAAAACTCTAGCCCCTGATCCTGTTCATTATTCATGCTTTTAGCCACTCCTTATATTCACCTGCACATCTATTTGTGTGGGAGTGCACTAGAATGAGGAACTGATCCTACAGGAGAAGGTGTCTTTTCCTTTTATTGGATTCCTTTTTAAGTGTATTAATTACCTGTTTAGGATCACTGCGTGACCTTTCAGACTAGCAGAAAGGCAGAAATGAGGGTTTAAATTAGATGTAGGGATCAGAAATAGATCATGAATTGTTGAAATTGCCTACAGCACTGTTATTATGTATAGAAGTGGGGGAGATGTAGAGCTGAGGGCCAGCAATGCATTGCCAACTGTCCTCAGGGCTAGACAGTGGTAACAGAATGTGCCCCAATATTTCTGAATTTTGTCCAGGTTGAACAAAGTAAACTGTGAACAGCCATCCTTGTAGTAGACTCCAGCAGTCTTTTTCACCCATTGTGCATCTTCCTCTCATGTTGCTTCCTCAGATATAGTCCATAGAGTGTGGAAGTAGGGATCAGACAGGCAAGCCTTCTGACACAGTGATGCTTAAAAGTGTTTTGTACAGGTGAAATATTTCTGTGAGACTTTATTTCTTCTTTCTTTCTTTCCTAGTAGTTGTGGAGATATAACAGCAAAAGAAACCAATTAAAGCCTGCTACATTACTAATGTGTTTGTTCTGAACACTATCATATACTTCCACATACAGGAAATGTATATTTGCCTTTGTGTGAGTAGGTAAAGTATTGCTAAGTCTTCATATGCTTCTTAAATCACTGGTCAAAGCATATAGTTTATACTTGAGACACTAATTTCATATTTGCTCATTGGAGCCTCAGGAACTGAAATAGAACAACAAAAAAACCTGCTGGACTGACATGCTATAATCATGTCAGATTTTATAAGCAAAGTAGGATTTGGGCAGGTCAGTGTTGACTGAAAGAACATCAAGGAGGAAAAAAGGTAAGTAGGGTCATATGTGCATGTATATAAAACTGCTAGTGCTATTTCATTTTGCAGCTATTTCTGCCATATCTCATTTGTAGTTTTGGAATTATTTTTAATATATAAAATTAATGACAAAAATTATCCAGACAAGATTTATTTGTACAAAATCTACAGAAAGATGAGCTTTGAGTTATTTCTTCCATAACACCTGAGTAGCATTCTCCAAAATACTTAAATAACAGTATTAACACTATGTGTGCTTCATATTAAATTTAAATTCTTAGAACAAGTTTTTGCTTCAGATTACTTTATGTACCAGTGCATCTGTGATCTTTCAATTGATTTTCTCAGATATGATGTAATAAGCCTCTGACATGAAGAAAACCCAAATTTGAGAGAAGTGACTTAAAATGGTCATGTTGCTAGTCAATGGAAGTCAGAAAAAGAAGATGAGAGTGAAATGCCCTGGAAATCCTTTTTCTGGATAATAAGAAGCAGAGTTTTAAAGACCTGTGGGCTTTCACGTGAGAATATGGTGGAGGTTTATGTAGGCAAGCATTCTGGGCACACACTGCAATGTGGTATTTGCATTTGCTTGCTCAAAGACGCACAAGTACATCTTAAGCACTGCTGTAGAAATCCAAGGCAGTGCAAAATCCTGCAGAAGACTGCTGCTTTTTTCTAGACTGAATGCCACAGTCCTAAACTATGAAATTGCTGAGCTACTCGGAACTGGGAACCCTTAGAGAAGGCTCGTTGACCACCCGGATGGTAACCAGTTCTCTTCAGTACTTCCTAGGAATCTAAACAAATTCTCAGCCCTCATCCTGTGGCTGTTTTTTCTTCTCAGATATCTGGACTCACTGGACAACAGATGTTCTTAACCTCACTGAAGTAAATGTGGTGGAATTTGCTGAAAAGGGTATGTAGAATACAACATAGGACACAATAATAATGTATTCATAAAGAAATGTAATCATTATATAATTAATTATATTAATATATAATATAATGTCATGTTTAACGTGCTGAGTATAGCTGCTATGATGTCATAATGACAGATCTTTGTGATCTCGTGAGATTTCGAGATATGGTTTAGTTCCACATAGGTTAAATTTCACAGTTTAAATGTATATTAGATTCATACACTTTGTGTTTAAAAACATGACTGGTGAAGCAATGTATTTTGACACTGTGACAACTTCACACTAAAAAATTGGCATAGCCATAATTTAATCACTTGTTAATTATTTATTTGTCTTTAAGAATATGAGTTGACTTCTATTTTCAAGTGTTTCCTGCTGGTGTCTGATGGAGTTACATGATGCGTTAATTAATGTTGAAGCTTTGAGGAAAACAGAATATTTTAGGAATTCCCCTTGGGGGGGGGCCCCCCCCCCCCAAAAAAAAAAAAAAAAATTAGCTGTAATAAGAAAGTAGCAAGGAAACTGTCCAGTTGGAATAATTTGAAGCTGTGACAAAACTTCAAAGAGGAAATGGTAAAATTAATATAAACTATAGTTCACCACCATGATACTCATGCTAGTGTTTAATGCTCATTTAAGACACTGCAAATGAAGCCAAAGGGAAAGCCTCAATCATCAGTTGGAGCCCACCTTTGCTCAAGAGTTGAGTGAACTGGGTGTATATATCTGTCTGTTCTATGTGAAAAATATCTGGAAACATTTGCAAGTCCGTACTCTGGGCAGACCTGGAAGAACCTCAACTTAACTAGCTTAGAAACATTTCTGAGCATGAAGACATTGAAATAAATAACCAAATGCCTTCAGAAGGTCATGCTGGGCAAAGAATGAGTCAAGCATCCTGTCAAAAATATCTCACTCTATGTTGACGAACAAGCAGAACTTAAGTCAGTATTAAGTCAGATAGATCACTCAAATGAAAATGTCCTCGTACCAATACAGATCTTGCTCCACATTTCTAATAGTTCTGACTTCAGCAGTTGACACAGTTTAGAATATGACCATTTTAACTGGTGATGTGATTGAATATATTTTAGGATAGAAGTCACAATTGATTTCTTCATGATTTTGAAAAGTATTTGGAAGACAAAATTTCAGAGTGTGCACTGTAAAACTAAAACTTCTTTTTTTAACTTCCGAACTGTAAAGCTTTTTTTTTTTTTTTTTTTTTTTTTTTTTTTTGTGACACAAAATACATTTGGCTAAGTGAATAGGATCTGTGAAATCCAATCCAGTTCGCATCTTAAATGCCTCTGCTTGCCACAAATAACCAATTAAGTAGACAAAGGAGCTCCTTTACACTTCAAAATAAGATAAAAATCTCTGTTTCAGCTTTCAGAAGTTATTGATCTTAGTTTGAATATATTAAAAAAAATAAACAGAGATCACAGCTGGAAAGTTAACCGTAAGAAATAAACAAGAAGGAGCCCTTTTAATAGGAAGATTCTTCACTGGTCATTAAACACAATCTGTTATATTTCAGCTTTGGTATGATTCATTTAACTTCAGTGGAGCTGAATATACGAAGGACTGACCTACCGGTTAACATGGTTGTTTCTGAAGTTTTCATTCACTTGTTTTTCATTTATATATCCTTTTTGTTGACATGAAATCAACATTTTATATTCATATAAAAAAATCATTGTTCCTACTTGAAACGCAGTACAGAAATAATATACTGTAAGTTAATTACTTTATGAGGTAGGCAGAAAAGGAAAGCTACTATTTGATAAATGGAAAAATACTGTCTGACAAACAAACACAAGGTCACACAAGTTTGGTGCAGTCTGAGTAAAAACTCAGAAGCTCAACCCAATTGTGCTCATAAATCCCATACCAGGCTTGTGTTTATATTATTTTTTCTTCTCAAAAATGCTCCCAAATTCCAAGATTCAGAAGACTGCATGACTTTTTCATATGTAAAGTATAGTTTTGAATGTGTAATGCAGACCTACACATTTCATAGCACAAGCTGGTGACTGAAAACTGATTTATGCTTAGATTATATTGAATATACCCCACTGCTTCCAGAATACTGTGATAACACTTTGGCATGTAATGTTGGACTTTGGTGAAACTAAAGCCCATGCAGACTCGCACCAATAAATCAAAATAATGTCCAGGAATTTTCCCAGGCACAAGGACAAGACTGTCTATATTAACTAACTGTTACTAATCCTTCGCACATGCTATTTAACATTCTCTCAGACAACTCCCAGACACAATTCAGGATGTAAAAAGTTGTAGGGAGTATTCCAGTTATGCAATTTGTGAGCAGCCATCCTGCTTTGGAGTCTGAAGAAGCTACTGTTTTGACGTAGATCATATTGTCCCTGTGAGCTGAAGAGCTTAGGAATGTTCTTGGAATCTTTTAATCTCTTGTATAGATGCAACTGCTTGTTAAACCCAAAATCATGATTCACAATATCCAGACCAGTTATGTTTGAGAGCTTTCTTCCTCTCAGATACAAACTTTTTTCCACTGATGAGTACATCTCAGTTTCTGGATACCTACATCTAGTTAGTAACTCTTTTATGCATGTTGTGAAAACGATGGTTTTGAAGAGATAAATACTTTCCAATTTACTTTTTTTAATTATTATTATTTTTTGTCACATAACTTCAAATAGTGAGATAATGAAAACTGGGTTTTGTTTTGTTTTTCTATCTCCTTTAAATATAATATTGCTTTTTAGTTTTGTTTTACTTTCAAGTGAAAGGACTATTTTGAGTGTTTCCTGAAAGCCATATTTGGAAATCCAATTATTGCATACTCACTTGCATAAGTATTCCCACTACAGGTCAAAGTAATCAGACCTTAGTTAGTTAGTCAAGTGTTGAATGTTAAGAATCACAGAATGGCCAGGGTTGGAAGGGACCTCAAGGATCATGAATCTCCAACCCTCCTGCCACATGCAGGGCCACCAACCTCCCCATTAAGTGCCCAGAAGAAAACTTAATCTATGATTAAATATTTCATTTAAAATTTTGTTAAGAGAATAAAGAGTGTTTTTAACTTTTTGAGGAGATTTAGTAGCTAGTTGACATTTAGTAGCTAAACTGCCAGATGAAATAAAAAAATGAGTTAACATTTACCTTTCCTCTCTAAATAAAGCATAACAGAAATTATCTCTCCTGAAACAACTGTTAAATAATACATAATGGGGGAAGGACAGTGCTGGCCTAAGATACAATTCAAGTGAAAATGTCACTGTGTTTAATCTTTTCAGTTACTTTTGATTGGCAAAGGAAATTCACCATCGTGGTAATCATCAGGAAAAAATATGAAAAAGAGAAGGCAGAACTTGAGCATATTAAAACCAAAACAAGCAAACAAACAAAAGCAGATAATTTACATGTAAGAAAAATGAAAATTTACTTTAATATCTGACATAAATATTTTCTCTTCATTAGTCAACTGAAGAGACATTATTTCAAAGTAGCTTCTCAAGTTATTTTGGTCTATTTGGAAGTCAAAGCGGCTGATGCAATAAATTGGCTGAAGCTAGGAAAGCGTTTGTTAGCAAACTTTTAATATGTCAGTGCTTAAGATGGCATGCAGGTTATGGATATTATAGGATATCTGTCCCTATTAATGTTTTTTTTGTGAAGTGAAGGAAGTGTAGTAAAGACATTTTATCCTGTTTCTGTACAGGGAGAAGCACTGAATCACTTCTTCAAGTCCCTCAAAATGTTACATTTCCTTTACTTCTGTATTTCAGTGAACAAAACATTATACATTTATCTTACTATTACCGTAGCTTCTGTTTAGCAGATTGACAGTTCTGAATGCTATGACATGCATGTGCATCAGTACCAATAAACAGCAATAAAAAGCAATCAGGGAAATAGAAGGGGGTTAAAGGTCTGAGGAATTATTCAACATAAAGCAAATAAATTTGAAAGTGGCCATTTTCCTTTTACTTCTAACTACTAGTCTGTCAGCTTTCTTCAGCAGAGTCCTGACATAGCACTGGGTGAAAACACATATTTATTTTTTTTTTGTGGAAAGAGCACTGAATTAAATATGGCTTTTACAGTTTTGCAAGTGCAACTTTTCACAGAGCGCTATGGGGAGCTATATAGATGTAACCAGAGATTATTTATAATGTAGGAAAATAAGAAATATTAGTAGAGTTAATAAACCAAACTGTCAAATGGTGACTGCCTCAATCCTAGTCTTTCTACTCTGTTTTTTTTTTTTTTTTTGTGTGTGTGTGTTCCTTTTTTAAAAACATATTCAACAGGTATCTATTTGACTGCTTTGACTAGAGACAGACAGTCTAGTTAAAAAAAGCTTATCATTTTGCTACTTGCAAGTGCTACTGTATAAGGGTTTACAGTGTGCATTTGTTTGTTCAAAAGAATGGTTCTAAGTTCTGCAAAAAAAGTTGTATGCAGTAAAACTTGTTTTATTTAACTTAAACAGTAGAGCCTACTGATGTCTTCTTTTTCTCTCCTGTTTTCTTGTTATGTTTGCTTCAAAAGAATATACTTCAGAAGATGAAACCACAATTTTTAATATTTGGACAAGAAAAGGAAATAATAGCCATTTAACAGACCAAGGCCAGAATACATTTCCCACATCTTGGAAATGTGGACTGCACTGGGCTGTTTTTTTTTTGGCAGTAAGATTTCAACTTAGATCAACCTAAGTAACTGAAGTCTTATTTTTTAACAATACTGATGTTTCCTTATCTTTTGTTGTCCTGAGGATACAGGTTCAGACTTCAATAGAAAACTATAACATCAATAATAGTCAATCTCGGCATCTTTCTTCTAAAATAACAAAGAAATTCTCAGTGATAAATGTAATTTAAAAACTGCTAATAGAAATTTTCCTCAGAAAAGGAAAGGAAGTCAGGCCAAGAAACTACAGCAAAATCATCCTAACATTTTCTGTTTCAAGAGTTTCAAGTGCTTTACTTTTTAAGTTTCTTTACCTTTTCATTGTATCTTTTGGGAGAAAGAAGACTTTTTTTGTTATAATTGTTTGCTGCAGGATGAAAGATGACAACATTGCCCTAAATGTGACTGTCTCTCCCCTTCTGCTGTCTGATATTGTACAACAACAACAAAATCATGTCAACTCTGATTGACTGGACGCCACCAAAATGGCCACCCTTTGCATATAGGCCCTTCAGGTTTATGTGCTTTTAAACAATTAAAAAAGAATAACAAATCCCTTTTATAAATATTGCAGAAATGAATACATATTATAAAATAATCTTGAAGGCTTTATAGCATACTCTTGTCATTGTCTTTTGCCACAAACACACATCTCAGTATCTACTTACATATTATGTGTAGCCAAACATACGTGCAGTGCTTCCTACTAGAGTTTGGAATTTAAATAGGGGTGGCAGCTATGGTGTTTAACCTATTGTGGGACAGACAGAAACCCTAATATTGTGTAATAATTATTATAGCTCAAGCTTCTGATGTGAGTTGTCTTGGATAACAACAGGGTCATTCTCTCTATTCTAAGTGATATCAGTAGTAGCCCAGAAAAATAAGTCTGTGCAACATAGCAGCATCCACAACATGTTATAAACTGCTGGTGGCATATTTTGACTCATACAAAATCCCTATTGGCATTATGTTGGTAGTATATGCATTGTATTCTCAAAGACTGAATAGTAACACAGAAACAAGAGAGAAAAATCCACCCAGGAAAGTCCTAATGAAACTTGATTGAAGAGGTTGGAAGAAAGAGATATAGTATGTCTGTTCAGCACCTTCAGAAAGCTAGGTGCACTTTTTCTCTTTTTTTTTTTTTAATCTCACTTAAAGACTAGAAACAAAGATCTCAGGATATTTAATGGAGCTTTGCCATTTTTAATCAACCAGGAATTTGGACTATTTTAGTGGAAAACATTCTCGGTGAACCTGCAGGTTGTTTTATATCAGCAGGTTCCAACAAGAGAAGCCAGTTGGAGTAAGTGTATCCATAGTTTTGAAAATACTAAAAAAGGCAATTTTATGTTGCACATTCAAATGGAGAAAAAAATAAAGATGATTATGCACCTAACTACTAAACTACTAAATACTGTGTATTTGAGGAGAATTGTGTCTAGGTTTTGGTGGGTCATTGTTTTATTTTTTTGTTTGTTTGTTTGTTTGCCTGTTTTTACATCCAGTGCTGAATTTTTTTTCAAGTAGAAGTAGTTACAAAGTTGCTGACTCTTTTCGTTATCTGAAGTGGATTTTTTTGCATAATCATTTGATAATCAGAGATTTTTAAGGTAAACATTTTAGTGAACAAACAGCTTATTAGTGTACCCACACAGTTTAGGCAATTCTTAGATAGTCAGCAGCTGAAAGTGAGTTTTCAGGATCATTATTTTTGGCAAAAATGTACTTCCATTATTATTATTTGTTTATTTTCATTGAATGAATATAATTTCCAAGTTTCTGGCTTGGAATACTGAGGAACTAGCTAGAAATGAAAACCTTCTTATTCTGTTTACCTTTCCTCAGATATTAAACCATCTACATCCAATTTTAAAAATAAAATAAAATAAAAAAAGTGCTTTCATCTTCTTAGTTACTGGATATCCAAAAAACTTAATCTTGAAGTACGAATGTTTTTAAAATTCACAACAAATAGTCAGAGCACATAAATAGCTCATGATATTTTGAGCAGAAGGAGGTAAAAGTTATAGAAACTGGGGGAAATGAGAGTACGTATATTTTGTTATTCAGAAACTAGAAAAGGGTGATTACACTGCACTGCTATAGAGGAAAATCAAACTCACTGTGGAGGATAATCAAGGAAGTAGAAAAGGCTTTGAGGGAGTGTAAAAAGACTGGAAGCAGAATATGTGCTGATAGATGTGTTCACAGCTAAAAGAGTGATACCTCTGTAGCATTGCATGGTGGAAAAGAGGAAAGGTATCAACAATTGAGCACAAGATTTTTTGTCTTAGCAGAAAACTTTTACTAACAAGAAGAAAAAGATTGAATATTGTTTACTGGCAATTACCTGGAATCTTTTTTATTTAATAGCCAAATTAGCATCTGAATCAGATACAACAACTGCCAAAACAATTTATTTTTAGAGTAAAATTTATTGAGAGTTTTCTCTAAATATAGGGACATTTTGAAAGTTTAATGTAAAAGTTTAAGTACCATTTTCTGATTCTATGACAGCTAAACATCATGGAGACTGGCATACTAGAAAAGTTGGAGGTAAGTAGATTTTTGTAGGAATTAACAAACTATTGGTTAAGTGCAAGAATAGTGATAGAATGCATCTACATTGGTGCTCAGCAGAATACTTCTGAGGATCTCTCTCTTGTCCTCCCTCTTCTAGATCAGTTGTCTCATGTCCCCTCTGGTTCATATTGTGGAATGCTCTCAGATCTCATGAACTACATTTCTCCTAGAGGGACTTTGGAATGTATTCTAGGACCACATATAGTATTATCCAATTGCTATCTCACAGGATCAGACTCAGTTTATGCCAAAGTAACTCCCCTTCATCATCAGTAGTTTTGCACCATAGTGTCATTTCTATTTAGCTGTACAATTTGTTAATTCAGGTCACAACTAGTTCTGCAATGTGTCACATGCTCACATGCTCCCCTTTCACCACTCAGAAACCTATGCAATATAATTTACACAACTCAGAATTAGAAGAGGAGAGGAAATCGAGATTAATATAGTTAGAAAAAAAAAATCATACTAATAAAAAGATTTAGTCCAAAACAAAATTTGATATATTCAGGTTTACATCTAGAGACCTTCATGCAGCAGGAATATCTATTTTATATGCCCTAGAAAACATCTTTAGGTATATGTGCACATATTTTTATATAAACACAAGAAAATATTCAGGGTTCCATAACATGGTACAAAATTCAAATTATAACAAGATTTAAAATTAATTAGACTTTTACCAAAGTGCGTGCACTGAAGGACTTTTTTTTCTCTATAGTGCAGCAGAAATACTGGCTGCAAAGTGCTGTGTATGATTTATTTATAGGCAGCTAATGAAGACATATCTAATCATCATAATTAATTGGTATTTTTGAGCTTTGGGGCCTAATCATAGAAACTTTCATATGTTGGCACAAACTGATTTTAGCTGTGAGGCAAAAATTCATACGGAAACTTGATATTTCTTTGTTCAAGTTTCCTTTCCATTGAGCCTCACTACTGTGAGCTGAGTATGACTTAACCCTCAAAATGCCAGATAAAGTGCTGTAGAAATTAGCTAAGGGAGGAGGATTTACAGAGACTCCATGTAGAACAGTTTCATATTTGCTCTGGGAATTTGCTTAAATCAGGCCAAACTTTCACTCCGCTTAATCAGCATCATATTAGTAAAATAACTGAGCCATTTTCGTAACAACCTATACAATTTTGAAATGTTTTTCATTATTTTTTATTCTAAACTCATACAAAAATCTAGCATCATACATCTCTGTACATGTGTTATTCACTTGTGGTTATGTATTCATGCAGTTGGCTACATTGCCTGTTACTGATAGTCAATACACTTGGGTAGCTCCAAAAGTAATGCCTTCTATTTATTTCCAAGGAAAATAAAACAGATATAAAGAGCAAAACAACACTACATGACAGAGCAAATTCTCAATTACAAAACACTTCTTTTCAACACAGTTACCACCATTAGCTATGCATTTTTTCCAGTAATTAATAAGAGTCTGCATGTCACACTCATAAAATCTGTACCACCAGAGGTGACCCATTGCTTCACAGCTGCTTTGACAGGAAAACATTGCCCATGCAGTCCATCTTCCATCAGTCCGAACAGATAGGAATCAGTAGGTACTGAATCCAGACAATATGGTGATAGGATAGTTCAGACAAAGATTGGCAATATGCTCCACAGTCTTTAAATTGATATGAGGCGTGGTGTTATTACGTTGCAAGAGAAAGCTTGCCTTCTTTTCTGGACTGACTTAGTGTTGCAATGTAGTGGTTGGATTTGATGGTTTATCCGGGTTCCAGGAAATCCAGATGGATCACCCCCTTTTCTATTCCAACAGAAAGTGCACATCACTTTGCCTGCTGAGGGCTGTATCTTGAAATTTTTCTTCAGTGGGAAATGCCATTGTTGCCCTCCCACGGATTGGTGTTTTGACTCCAATTTGTAGTGGTGACACCATGTCTCATCACCAATAATGATACAACTCAAGAAATTGTCAGCTTCAACCACATATTGATTGAATAGAATCTGACAAACTTTCATATGATGTTCCTTCTGTTCCCATGTGAGCATTCATGATACCACGTGATGCAACTTCTGCTATATTCCAATGCTGCCACCATAATTTCCAGTGCACTGAAGATGATATTCAGCTCTATATACAGTTCCCTGGTTGTAATCCACCAATTCACATGGAAGATCTGATCGAGACACTCTTCGTTTCATGGTGTGAAAGCTGTGCATGGGCCTCCAGAACACAGCTTATCTTTCCTTACATTGTCACCACTGCTGAAACCCACTGCCTACTGTGCTCACATCTACTGCTTGGTCTCCATAAACATGGATGAATGAATGAATGAGTGTCAGCGGGTGACATTTTTTCTGCATGAGGGAATTCAGTTTACACAATTTTGCTTCAAATGAACTTTCACGATAGACACTATTTTGTCAGATTGCACCTCCACTGCCATTTGTCACAGTAACAAAATTGAACTGTACATTGGCAGCAAGGTTCAGCCATACCATCAACTTCTGCTTCTGACGTTGTGGGTCTGTACAATAAAATAGGAGGCATTACTTTCAGAGCAACCATTACAGAGTGAGTTGGAAGTCTGATTTTACTTGCATTTGCTGAAATTAAAGTTCTTTTTATTTTAAATGAGGACAATCCACCATAGGTATTACAAAATTAAACCTGTTCTCATTTCTGTTTTAAATGCACATGTACAAAGAAATATTTGTAGGATGGAATTGCATACATAATCTGTGGATGTACAAATAATACTCTCTAGAGCTTTCTAGAGAAAGCCTTTCAGTTACAATTGATGAATCTGCCTTTCATACATCTGAAGTGAGTACTTCCAACTTGCTTTGTCATAAATACATTATGTAACCTTGCTATTCAAAATGTTACCTATTATAACTGTGTTCCTTGCAGTAGTATTGCCCACTGGATCAGGGGAAATTTATACTCTTTGCCAATACAAAATATAGTAGAGGAAGTAACAGATTGCACTGTGTTTATTTTCCTGTTTAATCTAAGCTCATATAAATTCTATTAAATACATCGACTTGTATTAATGTTAAAAGTGATATGTGGCAGAATAACTCTAGCAGATAATTTAAGTCTCTCTCAGTCTATCAGCTAAATGAAAGAAGAATCTGAACTTGTTGTTGTAAGAGTAGGAATTCTTAAGAACTATTTCTAGCCCTGTTCACAAAGAAAAGGTCATTAAATACTTCCCTTACATCCAGTAAAGTGCTCGAACTCAAAAAAACAATACAAAGATATGCCAGTGTAGTGCTTAAATGGTACGCATACCATTCCAGGCAGTGCACTTTAAGGGTATCATATGAAGCTAATTAGATGCCTATATAAGTAATCTATCGTTGCCGGGACTTAAACAAGTGGTTTCCTATTACGAAAGAAATAACTTTATTTCTCTAAAACTACTTGTCAAGGAAAAGTACTTTCAGATATTTTTAGTGTCCTACCTGAGTTCCAAAAGAAAATTATTTGAACCATTAGAAAACAGCATTAGTCCATTCTTCAAGAGGAGAAATGAGAAAAGACTGCATGATTTAAGTGAGTCTATCATGAGGGAAAAAAAAAAAAAAAAAAAAAAAAAAAAAAAGAACACAACAACAGGGACAAAGTTAAAAGTAGCAACACTTATATCATCCTTTCAGTTTCCAGACATGAACTAGTAAGGCCATTAATACCACAGTTTTTAACAGATGGCGATTCTAGGTTGGACATACACATACATCATCTTAGTTTCACCCTCTTTAATTCCCACTGAAGTCAGTGGGAATTTCATCTGTGTAAAGGAGAACAGAAATGGACCTTTGGAGATATTTTTCTTTTGTCTTAAGTGACACATAGTTAAATGCAGGAATTAACAAAGAAATGAAACTGTCATGGGGTACTGAATCACACGGAATTTTGTTTTAAAGCTCATGAAATAAAAGTTTGTTAATACTTAACTTTCTGAAGGCTAAAATGAAAAATCCAAGAGTGAACAAATTTCCCATATAAAGTCTATATTTGCATTCCTTTATCTGATGTCATTTTCCTTGAGGATTCACAAACAGTCAGGGCAAATTACGTATTTTTTTCTTCTTCAACATACAGAGACAGCAAAATGATGTATATATGGCCAGAAATCTGAGGAAGTTATAATTTTTGTGAGCCTAAAATCTTTTGAGTTGGAAGGGACCTCTAAAGATACACAAGCCTTTTGCATTCTTAGCAATAATTTACACTTTTAGACATAACTTCAGCTTTAGATGACCCCATAGAATGCATACAAAGACATAGGAAAAAATGTGTTATTTTATGCGCAGTTTACATAGCCACATCATAAAAAGCAGAAAAATTCCCCTGTGCATTTTGGTATATGGTGATCTAGGCTGGAAACCTATTCTGATGAATTATGCTTATTATGATTGATTGAGCTAATTGATCAATAACACAGACATTCCCTGTAGGTGCATTTTTCTCTGATAATATTTATATAATTACCAGTTTCCAGTTCTCAAAAAATAATTATCTTGGTTCTTCTTTGCCTGACAGAACAGATTGCTTGTCTGACTGACATTAGTTCAAGCAGGTAAGCTGGCTGTTTTCAAAGCTTAACCATACTAAATTTAACCATTAGTCTTATTAGCTTTTCAGAATGAGATGTTCAGTATATCATTCTTAATGTCAATACATATGAACTATTTTTCTGAATTGTACTGCTTTAACAATGTTGCATGGTCACAAAAATCTTTCTTAGCCTTCTCATCAAGGCCATGACTCTCCTAATACATTTAGTGGTCATATTTCCTTGGCTTCCAAGTAGCTTATGAAAGGCTTGATAAAACTTCACACTTCACTTGTCTTTGTTACAGTGAACCTTGTGCTTAGTGGCATCTATACATCTTTGTCAGAGAAATGAGGAAAAAGCCTAAAATAACCTTCCATGAAGAATCAAAAAAGTGCAGACCGGAATATTATGTTTAACTCCTTAGATTGTACAATGACTTCCTCAGAAACTGCAAATCATTGCCTTCTTATTTATGAGATTCTACATTACTGAGATATATTTTTTAATAGAATACAATAAATTAAATTTTAAAAAAGTGGAGATCAGCTTCTCTTGGGTTACTTCAAATATCTAATGCAAAGGTGAATGAAATTCCAGGCTTCAAAGGCTGAGAGAAAGCTAAAAACTTCTGAATGATAATCCAGGATAGATCAGATAGTAGTTTATATTTAATGCAGGATAAATTTTGAGTAGTTTTTCTCATGAAATCTCTAATACTTTCTCTTCCTATTTTGATAAAATGTAGGATATTAAAAAAGATATTTAAAATACAATAGACCTAGTTGATGTGTTAAATCTAACATACTGAAAATAGTTTTGAATTTCAAGGAAGATAACAGTCTGACTCATTACATCAAACTAGTTAACAAGTTAGTGGGAGGTAAACTACTTTATTCAAAGAGAAATGAAGATTAGGAATACATATTGTAAAAGTTCCATATAATAATCTGAAGGAGAAAATCTATATCACTCATTAATTAATGAGTAATAGAATTTCCATGATGTGATACAACACTAAAAGTGCACTAAGGCTGTGTTGTGTTTAGTGAGTTGGCTTATAAAGATATCAGCTGGAGCCAAAAAAAAGCCCAGACAAATTTAAGAAAAGTGTTTTTGAAAGCAGCAATTACTTTATATCCTCACAGTGTTCTTTACTCAACAATTCTTTTTTTGTTTCAGTTCAGCAAAATCCTTGAATTAAATTGTGAGTTGTCAGCAATCAAGTACAGTAAAAGTGAAAATGTTGATTGGAGCTTTCACTTACCTGTTCATGCTTTACATAAAACTGGTCACAATAAACATTCTTCTGAAACATAAGAGAAAATGTGAATACTTATAGCAACAGGAACACTGTGGAACTGGGCAGTCTGATCTTGTGGTTAGCAGCACACGCACCACAGGGATGGAGCTGGATTACCTTTAAGGTTTCTCCCAACCTAAACTGTTGTATAATTCTATGATTCTACGATTGATTGTATGATCCTATGACTGTTCTGAATTTTAATTAAAATAAAACACTTTTCTAAATAATATCCCACATTTGAATGTCACATCTGAAGATTTGCAAGATTTCTTTGTACAGTAAAACTCACATAAGGAATGTTTATGTAGCCATCCTGAAAGCTCTCGGGGAATCACACAGACGTGAACCAGGACAAAAATGTGTCATGTAAGCGATCACAAAAAAAAAAAAAGTTCAGGAAGACTATTAAGTAGAGAAAATCATTGAGCTTCTGTTAATAGTTTGTATGTAGTCCCGTCTTCCAAAAACAAAGAAAGTTGAATTCACAGAATCATCAGTATGTAAAGACATTCCAGCCAAAGCTTTGATACGTACTGTTCAACTGCATAAAATAGTGTGATTGACAGAACCCTGCTGTTTTTCAATCCCTATAAGTATTTTTTTTCTTTACCTATATGTATCACCAGGACATTTGAACCAAATAGTGGGATATTTTGATCACTAAAGAGAAAACAATTTCTATTGTTTGATGGAAAGCTCAATTTTACAAGGATACCCAGTGACTTGTCCCATCACTTCACTGCATGCACATCTAAAACACAATTGATTCCGACACATCCGTTACCAGCCAGTTACTGGTGACAGAATCCTATGAATAAAAATCAGAAGCTATTTGTTGGTAGGGACATCACAATACTTTCAAAAGGTGTATGGGTTCAGTCCACGAAATAGATTATTGACTTCTTTCCCAGTGATTGCCAGATAATGAGCAAGAGTTGCCTCATCACGAGACATATTATTTTATACTGGCTTGTTAAACAGAAACAATATTTGATAATGATAAATATTAGTTGGCATGTTTTATTAGTTTTAATGAGGAGCTGTATGTTATACAGTATGTTATATATAGTTATATAATTCTAGAGAATTTTGTCCTGACTTGAAAGCGTACATACGGCAACAAAAGACTTTTTCCCTTTTATCTGTTGATGTGCTGTTGATGATTTGGTCTAAAATGTGTAGACTGTATTGTTTTGCTCAACTATAATGTATTTATACAGACAAAGCTAGTCACATCAGAGGCTTCATCTGTCATCCACCATTCTTTATGTATTTCCTGGATTTTCTCTCATGTGTAGTCTTTCCAAAGATTAAAGAACTGGCTAAGCCAGCTTCTCTATTTTCTGTTCATTATCACAATACTACTGTTGTTTTTTTTATCCTCATAAGATAAAATATATCTGGGGAAGATATTTATGTGATTTGACTAAACTATAGAAAGAGTATCAAATGAAAAGGTAAGGATAGTATTTACCTGTGTAACTCAGACACTGTGAACAAGTCTGACAGATAACGTATTCTATTTTCAGAAAGAAATAACAATGGTGGAATTGGTTGGCTGTGAAATTTTTTAGCTCACCTAGCAGTTCCACGCTGATACCTTATTTATCAGATCAAATTCAATTTGGTTAAACTATTAAAAGTTCTACCTTTTCTTCCTCAAATAGTTTTTCATTACTCCATTTCTTAATCATGATGGAGAAAGCCATCTTCCTGCTTGAATTTTAGTTTAAATTCAATTCAAGTGCCAATATCTTACCATTTATATTCTCTTTAAATACTATAACTCTTTATCTATCCATAATATAGCCATTTCTCTTGGTCCACAAAGTTAAATTTCTGGTCCATGTTTTCTTCATATCTTCTTATCTACTTCAATACACCTGATGTACTCAAACTAATCTTATTCAATACGTCAGTTCATCACTTTGTTACAGTTGATTGTTTTTTTTTTTGCTTACACTAATTTAATCTACCAGTTCAGTTTGATCAAGCATAGAGCTTCTCTCCAAATTCAATACATTTCTGAGAGAACAGTTCATGATTTCATGAGTTCATGAATTTTATTTAAAATTTTATATCAGAATCTTTCATTAATTTTTAAACAATATGCTCCACAATATTTTCAGTCATATCCTCCATGCTTGAGAGAATCTTTCTGTGTATAGTTGCCATAACTCAGCATTATTTTCCTTCTTACAGTAGTTTGACTGTTTCTATCATGTTTTCTGGTTCCCTGTAGCTCTCATTTATCTGAAAGCATCCACTTCTTGCCCTACACTTAGGATGGAATTCTACTTTGTAAGAAATCCTTTTTGCTCACTACAAACAGGTACAATGCCTAGTACAATAGGATCCTGATCCTTAGATTAGTTTGAAATTTTTGGACAATGAGCAAAATTAATAATATGATGATTGGGTGGTGGAAACTGTATCATATAATTTCTACTTTCCACCAGAAAACTAACTAACTAACTGCTAGTGGAGTGACTTAAACACTCCGGATTCTGCATGACTTAAATCAAGCAATAGTACACTATGAAGCTAAGAGATGCTTACCAGGGAAATAACAAAAACAGCATATGAATAGAAGCATTTTCCTTTTATATGAAGTTCTGCTCATATGTACTGTCATTTTAATAGCGTGATTTTTTGTTTTACTCTTCCATAAGACTTATTAACAAATTCTTTTGATTATTACAAAAATGATGATGATTCACACATCCTTTCTGTGACCTTCAAAGAGGGCATTTGTCTCTCCTCTTGTACATGATCCACTGAGATCAATTTTCAAAATCCACTGAGTCTCAAAAATATTTTAGGTTCTTTTTCCAGGCAAAAGGCTGTGACAGAAGGTAAAAAGGAGCACCCTAGGCAGGTAATTCAGTTACGTGCAAAGAACCACTTTATCTTTCTGAAAAGCAGATAAGGATCCTAGCAGGAGAGGACCACATACTCAACCAGCCTTATGGGCATATGCTATGTCTCATACCACCAGAAAACGTCTTGATGAAGTGGAATGTGATGTTCTGGTAATTAAAAAGACATTTTAATTAAAGTACATTCCTTCCAGTATAACTTATTTTATGTGAATCTCCCCTGGAAGATGTCTGGTTGATTTAAATGGTGGTGTTGTTTTTGACTTTTTTTCATTCTATTTAGTTTCTCGCATATTGAGATTTGAGTACAGTTAATTATAGTTGATTCTGATCACATCAGCTCTCACACAGAAATCTGTAGGATGCTCCTTTAGAGCTTCATGAATTTTCCCAAAGCATGAAGCCCTAAATAAACTCTATTCTTTCTGTGAAAATCTCTAGAGTACAGAACTTTTGTGTCACTAGATTTACTTTGTTAAGATTTTTATCTGATTTTTTTGTTAAGTGATACCAACTGTCATTGTTATATTGTTATATAAGTTGTACCCTGGGGTACAATAAGCACAGTATAGTTAATTAGTAAAAATAAATGATTATCTTTCAAAGTGTTGTTGTAACGTCATCTCTAGTAATGTGTGCAATTCAATGTGTCCACAATATAAGAAGGATATAAAAGATATTAGAACATCTCCAAAGGATAGCAGCAAAGTTGGTGAAAGGTTTATAGAGTGTGATGTGTGAGAAGTAGTTGAAAACACTTGGTTTGTTCAGCTTAGAGAAGAGGAAATGGAGGACTGACCTCATTGCCCTCCAGGACTTGCTCATTAGGAGATTTATAGAGGGAGATGTTGATCTTTTCTCTCTGGTCACCAGTGATAGGAGGCAACAGAATGGTTAAAGCTTTATAAGCGGAGTTCAGATTGGAGAGTGAGAATGAGTTCTTCACCAGAGGGTGGTTGAACCCTGGTACAGGTTCCCCATGGCAGTGGTCATAGCCCGAAGAGTTCTAGCATTTGGAAAATGTTCTCAGACATAGAGTTTGAACTTTGAGTAGTACTGTGCGCAGCCAGGACTCAATGATCCTTGTGCACCACTTCCAACTCCAAATATACTATGATGCTGTCATTCTAACATTCTAACATTCAGCATTATATATCCAAATTCTCTGAGAGGAGCAATAATAAAGAAATCCCTTCTGCTAAATGCCTTAGTACTAACTTGTGTTTAACAATTTTTTATTAGTGTACATTTACGACCATGGGGATGAATGTATTCAGTAATCTCCCACACCACTTTCTTCCATCCTACATACAAGAAAACAAAACACCAAAATCA
The DNA here is from genome assembly GCF_019238085.1 of Lagopus leucura. Classification (NCBI taxonomy): domain Eukaryota; kingdom Metazoa; phylum Chordata; class Aves; order Galliformes; family Phasianidae; genus Lagopus; species Lagopus leucura. Next base: position 30,434,624 of record NW_024962252.1, read on the forward strand.
AAACCAAAACTTGTTATTCTATGATTATTTCCAGAACTTCCAGTGTTTTCCTTTCCTGTATAAATCCTGCCAGGCCAAGCTAAGAGTAAAGTCATTGGCTTCTCTCTTGAAAAGCCCTGTTTAGTTCTATTCAATTGTGTATTTTCACAAAGCTTGTGAAAACCTGCTTTCTGCTACACATCTGCTTCTTAAAACCAATTGAAGCCGCCAATTCATTTCAAAAGTTACTGTTGAAAAATAGACCTTTGTATAAGACTTGTATTTGAACATACATGAACACAAACCCAACATATGGTTACAGTAACTAGATTTATATAGGAAAACAAGCAAATTCAGATTCCTAAATCAAATTAATTATAATTAATAGGAAATAATAACCAATAACTACATATACTATTAATTTTTTGTTTGTTTGTTTGTTTGTTTGTTTGTTTTTGAGATATTTAGTCACCAGAAAATAAGCCATATAAGCAAGTGGAGAGATACCACTGAAAAGTGAGAAATACATCCATCATTCCAAGATTTCTAAGGGGAAAAAAAAAACAGCATAACAAACAACAACAACAACAGCAAAAAAACCAGAACAGACGCAGTTAAACAGAACTTTGGCAATATAATGCTCACCTAAAATGCAGAAGCATAATTAAGTGTAGAAGCAAAATCTATTTCCATAAGTAGATGTTTATAATCATATACAATTGGTATGTCATTATTCACAATACACAAAGAACAAATGAGAACAGAAAGCAATATTAGACTCACAGAATTAAGCTCCTGATTAAGTCCTCACTCAAATAGCTAAGTTTCTCAATCTCTTCTTCCTCTCTCGTTTCTCAAGTATGGTCATTAAAACTCACTGACAGCATCATATGCAAAGCATTTTTCTCCTGCCTGTTCTCCATAAGAACAATATGAAGCTTAACAAGGGACAGAATGGCTATAGCCCATCACATTCAAGGTAAAAAAAATTATCTAAATAACATTAGAAGTATCAAGCACGAGAATACAGTCTTCTCTTCTTAAAAAATAATTGCCTATTTTTCTTTACATTAGAGATAAATTAATCCTTATTTTGCATTGATGTAAACCTGAAGGTGACAGAATACACATTTATAAATTGTGGACTGATCTGGAGTATTCTTCATGTAATTAAAGGTAATAGGAAGTTTCTCTGCATTGTTAAATAAAATTAATACTATACCCCAAGATTACAAAAGGAATCAAGAGATTTTCTTTCTCATCTTTTGCTTGATTATTCAACTTTTTTAACTGTCTTCAAGGTATGAAGTTATGCTTCTTGCCACAGTGGGCATATATTAATTTGCATAATTTTTTTTTAAAAGATGAATGCAAGAAGCACCACCATCTCACTTTGTTTACTTCTCAGAATATTCTAAACTAAACTAAAAGTTTTGTTTTCTACTTCAGGAAGGAATTCACGGTAAACAAAACAGGAATGCGTTTTCACGTCTCCTAATGCCAAGGGACATGATGACACATTACTTCAGAGATGCATCTGTCATATTGAGCTACATAAAGAGACATGATAGAATGTGACATGTTGATGAACAGTGTGACACAAACTACATATTTCAATATATCATTCAAGTCAGAATCATAAGAAGTCCAAGATGTAAAAGGAATAGAGAAAAGGAATAGAGATCTCTGGATTTCAGAGATTTTATTTTTTTTTAATTTCTTTTCTCCTAGTAACCCTAAAGATTGCCTGAAAAATATGTACCTAAACAGTAGTACTCCATTTGCATGTGACTAGGATCTTGTTAGTCACACAGAAAACATAATTATTTTCTTAGTACGAATTTCTAGATGCAAAAAAATGCCCGCCATTACAGGTAGAAAAAAGTAGGACAGGGATTTTGTTGTTGGTTTGTTATCTTTTGTTTTTAAGAATATCAAATCTTGTTCTGGCTCTGTGTATTACCAAGTTGTGAATAATGTAGGCAAAAAAAAAAAAAAAGGTAATTTATCTCAAGAGAAAATTACAAAAAATTATAACAGCTGATAGCTGCTGTTTATGAGAAAGTATTTTAGTACAGCAGTTATTGTACTGTACTATTATCAGACTGTGTTATAGTTACAATATATATAGGAGTTTGGATGTAGTAGTACAATATTGGTTACTTAAACAAAAAGATCTATTCCCTTCTAAATTACTTGTGTAGTGCTCATATGTTGTAAGTAAAGCCACAGGTGAAAGTATATTTGGAGTGAAAATATTTATTATATATAATGTAACTTTAAGAACTACAGCCTTTCTTGTATTTATTTATTTATTAGTAGATTTCATAGTTAAACAATACAGTCACAGATTGGAATTATAACACACACTGAGATGAAACTAAAAGAAACTCAGAGAGAATGTGAAAAAAAAAATAGAAATAGAGGAAAAATAAAGGAACTCCAACTTGAAAGTTGTGAAAGAAAATGTTCTCATCTCAGTGTTCATAGGATTTTAAGAGAAGAAAAAGGGCTGGGGAAAAAAATAGAGTATGCCGATAAACTCATGTGTTTAAGTCCTCAGGGATCAAAAAATAGACACCTTTCATGAATGTTTCGCAGGTCTCCTCTCTATGTACAATGGAGTAATGAGGAATGATGAAAATCAGGTCACTGATCACTCAGAGATGCTGACATTTTCCAGTCTACAATTACTACTTGCATTAAGGCCAAATCCAAGTGTCTATGTAGTCCCAGAAGAATGCCACTATCTACCTTTACTGGTTTCAAACTGAATTGTCTTCCAAAACTGGATCAGTTTAATAATTCAGACAATTCTAGAAAATAACAGAGACCACTAAGCAAGCCTTAAGACCCTCATAACAAGAAGAAGATCATATCAAGCCTTTATAATACACTGTTGAAGATATGAAGGCTATAGCCATTGTAAATCACTGATGTCCACACTGATTCCACAACATATGGAAAAGAAATAACTTGCAGGTTTGTTTCTTTTCTCACTTCTCAGTCATCTCTACATGTCAGTTCAGTATACTCTGCTGCAGGCTGGATGTTTTGGACTGTATTATCAAAACCAATAATTTAAAACAAACAAAGAAAGCACTCCACAAAAATGAAATCATAGCCCATTCGAAGTTATGGGCAAAATTTTACTGAGGACAAAACTTTGTCCATTGTTCAAAACACTTCTAAAGAGGTGTTCTTCAAACAGCTGCAATGATTTCATTTGTTTTCACAATTATAAATACTCATTCAGGTCTCTAACAGTGCATTCTGCTCTGTCCCTTTGCATGATCTTATTAAACATGGTACCATTTTAAGGCAACAGTATATCATCTATACATAAATTCTATTTTCCAATTCATACTAATTATAGGATCAGTGTAAATACAGTTGCAAGTGATATAAGTCAGCAAAGAATGTGGCTCATTCTATAAACAGGAGTGAAATCAGTGAACAGCTTTTGAAATGGTGGGATTTTTTTTTTTTGAAGGATAGATTATTATCAATAATTATGGTGCTGATGATGACTTTTATAGATCCCCATAATTTACATGGCTTATATGTTTAGGAGGTGGAGAAATAGGCTTCAGCCTATTTGGGGAAGTAAAAAAAAAGTGGAGCAAAACGTCAATTTTTCAAAAGAGCATCTGGATAGACTGCATTTTAGAGCTATCAACACTATCAGCATTTAAAAGATGAGACGATGAAAGTAAAAATAATGTGATAAAACAATTCAAAACTAATATCAGGAAAAAATGAAATTTCAACATTGCTGTCATTCTGCTGACTGAGTTGACAAGTTGAGCTGATGCAGGGTTTTTCAAAGCTGTGATTGGCCTGCCAGCATGGATTTGTGTTGTCATGCTGAGGGCCTCTCTAATAGCCCAGAGGTAGCAGGTGGCTGCTGACTTACAGAAACTTGCATCTATTTTATTATTTGCTGGCTCTTTTATCCCTGACAGATTCAAACATAAATAAATTCAATCAAGAACCTTTGCCTTTCTATGATTTCATTTGGTACCTGTAGCCAGCTGCAGCTTATTTCTGAAATAGCATGACAACAACCTCAGTGACGTGGCTAGAAGTAAACAAGATGTTTTATGTCCTAAATGATGATACCTGGGCATCTGAAACATGGAAGGAAAGAAATGTAAGCTTTTTCTTGGATATAATATTGCACTTTAAGACAGAGGCCTTAGCTAAACTTTTCTCAAAAGTAAAAGGGTGAAAAATACAACAATATATTGTTTTGAATAAGAGAAGAGCCAAAGTATTTTGAAAACTGTGCCTACTAAGTGCAGTGGATAAAAGTATGACTTGGTATAAAATAGTTAAACTTTCAGTGCATTCTTGTATTTCCATGTTCTTCATAATGAACAGGATGAACGTGGCTTCCAGTTACTCTAACATTACCAACACAAGCAGTGGTGAAAAGCTGATATCCTCAAGTACATTGTCTTACATAATTCAAAGGAGCTGAAAAGGGTCAACAATTCTTAGAGTCATAGAGGATGACTTGAGTTGGAAGGGACCTTACTGATTGCCTAGTTCCAACCCCCTCCGTGGGCAGAGTTGCCACCCACTAGATCAGCCTGTCCAGGGCCCCATCCAACCTGGCACTGAACACTTCCAGGCATGGGGCATCCACAGCTTCTCTGGGCAGCCTGTGCCAGATCCTCACCAATCTGAGTGAACATTTCCCCCCAGGGCAACTAATCTAAATCTTCCATCTGTTAGTTTAAAAACATTCCTCTTTGTCCAATGACTATTAGATCATGTAGAATGTCAGCCTCCTTCCTGTTTATAAACTTCCCTTACAGAAGGCCACACTGAGGTCTCTCTGGAGCATTCTCTTTTCCAAACTAAACAAGCCTATCTCCCTCAACCTTTCTTCACAGGAGAGGTGCTCCAGCCCTTATCTGGACTCTGTTTCAACAGCTCCACATCCTTCTTGTCCTGAGTGAAGGCCTGGATACAGTACTTCAGATGGGCCTCATGAGAGGACAGTAGAGAGGGATAGTCATCTTCGTCACCTTTCTGGCAACCCCTCTTTTGATGTTTTCTGGGCTACAAGTGCACATTGCTGGCTCATAACCTGCTATTTGTTCAACAGGACATCCAAGTCCTTCTCCATAGAGACGGACTGCTCTCAATTTGTGAAGTTTGCTCAATTGCTAACCTTGAGTTTATCTCTGAATGCAAATGCTTCAGGTCTCTTAGTGGGTGTTGCACATCTCTGAGGTTCAAGTTACTCTGCCACATGCTGTCTGAAGAAAAATGAGGCCTGCAGAAAAGTTATGTGCCTATAAAACGTGTGTGTGCAGGCTCTGTTTCATGATAATTTAATTAATACTAGCAACCCATTTTCATGAATCATTTCAATGTAAAGCTGAGAGTTGCCCAAGGTCAGTATAACTTGTACTTTGTAGAGGTAAATGAGCTTCAATAAAGAGAAAATATTTATTGATAAATATTGATACTGTACACTTGTGAATTTTCTTTCCCTTGTCTTTTTCACAGAGATTTTTGAGAAATCTATTTCCAGCAGTATTTGTTTCTGACTTTTGAATCAAGGCAAATTTCTCCTTCTCTTTCCATTTATATTTCACTTGAATTATAGTGTTATATATACATAAAGCAAAAGCATATCTTTCAGGAAACATCTACTCAGTGAGACAATCACTGTTCCACCATTTGTCTGAACTGAAAGGCTTTTAAGCAGTTTTCATGTTCTGGGAAGGAGCATTTTTGATGAAATGGTTTTGTTAGCTTTTATTCAGGTAGCTCTATCCCAAATTCCTATTCAATTATTTGATCATATTGTTGAATTGCTTCTCTCTTCCTTCACTGGAAAGCAATAAATATATAGTACAAACTCAAATGACCCTGGACATTCCCAGCTCCATCTCACTTCTTCCTGCCCTAGTCTTCCCTTTCTCCCTCTGTACTTCTGCAAAATGTAGGAATGATATTAACACATTTAGATTGTTGCAATACATTTTCATTCAGCAGTATATTTTCCCATTTTTCTCAAAGGGAAGCTCAGCAGATAAGGAAAAATGTAGCAGCAAAAACCAGCAGAAGTCAAAGCATTTGTCAAAGGGCAAAAAATATTAATTTTGTAAAGTCAGTTAATAAACAACAACCAGAACAGAAAAAAAAAAAAAAAATCGTGTTCAGTGGTTCAGTGATTGGGGTTTGTCATGGTTTTATGATTTTTGGTTATCAGTATTCCACATCATAACATCACGTAGTGCACTGGGAGTTTAACAGTTAATGCTCAAGTTCGGGGTACCTGGAAGAGAAGAAGAACTACATTCCCCAGGGGGCTTTGTGGTCAGTTTGTGGAGATGTAACTCCTGGCAAGGTCACCTGATGAGCTCTTCTGCATCTGCTCTTCTTCGTCAGCTCTTTTCCGTCTCCCTGCTGCTCAACTGGACTGCGATCTCACTTCAGTGTTATGGTGAGGCCTATCCACCTTTCAGACATTCTCTCTCTCATTATATTTGATTATTTATTATAAATATTATAATATAAATATTATTTATTTATTTATTTATTAGCTTCAATTCTAATTATATTGTATTATGGTGTGTTATCTTGCATTTCAATACTATACTTAGTAAATTAATTTGTTTCTCCTCAGATCATTGCCACTGTTTTAAATTATTTTGGGGTCCCCTGTTTCCCTTTTTCTGGAGGCGTGGATTTTGAGAAATCCCTCCACCCTGCTAGTCACAGAACTGGGCCAAACCAGCCCATAAACCATTGACAGGGTTCAATTGCAAAAAGTCCCCAAAACTGTTTTTCTCTGTTTTTTTTTTTTTTTTTTTTTTTTTTTGGAGTCTCTTCTTAAAAAAACCTTTAGTATCTTAAAAATTAGCTAAATCTTTATTATATTTGTTACCTACTTAAATGCACTCATCATTGTTTATATGCTTGCTGTGGTCAAAATATTTGTAAGGTTCAGTACATAAAATATTTTGCCATATCATTTTTCTATAGTTATTTTCATCAGTTTGTAGTGAAGACTGAGAAATTTTTGCAGTCTCCAGACGTTTACACTGTGATGTTCCACCATTCAGCTCAAGTCAGCATTTCTTTATGCAGTTAAATCTTGCTGCATCAAAAATAAAGTTTTATACAATCCTGATTTAAACAGTAGAATCCAAGCAGATATATCTCTCAAACCAATTTCAGTGCTTTTTGTTTGAAAGATTTTATATCATAATGATCTTCTAAGAGTTAACTTCAATACATGCCCAGAAGATGAAACAATGTGGCTTGTACCTGTAAAGCCTACATTTAGCCTATTTGTATATGAATGATTGCCTTGCTAAATGTTTTTTGTCAGAGTCCAATGGCTCTCTATCTTCCGAACTTCCAAAAAAGCTTGCCACATTTGATATTAAATATTTAGAACTGAAAAAAAATTACACTTAAAAAACACTACTGAACAGTAAATACAGGTTTCAAGTTGTTCAGAAGAAAAGCCACACGCTATGAGTCAGACTGTGTGTGCAATGTTTTAATTTCTCTAATAAGACAGCATAATGGTCCATTATTGTTTTCTACATGCCACCTTACTGCGCTCTTTGAGCAAATTTTCTGTCAAATTTTCTTTTAGTTCAATATATTACATTTGTATTGACCCTAGGCCTTTTCAAAACATTATGTTAGAGAAACGTTGAAGTGCTTCACTGAAAGTGCTCAAAGCCATTTAGAACCTTCCAGTAAACATGCAGTTATTTTTCTGTCCATTAGAGATATTATGTGGAAATGTATGACTATAGATATGAATATTTAGATGTATATCTAGGCACATATCTATAACTATACATTTATATATATATATTCACACATATGCACCAACAGATAAACTGTAGAAATCTAAGAATTTATTAGAAACATGCCAGATATACAAGAGCACAATAAAAAATCACAGGAATGCATATAGGTTAATTAGATTAATTTTTGGAAAGCATCAAGCAGCAAATATTATCGCACTGCAGCACACATATGTGTTTTCCAGAAAATGTAGGAATGCCAAGTAGAGGTGAGATCTGACTTCTCAGTAGTAAACAAGAAAGACTGAGCAGACACACACTGCAAAGAACCTTGAGTATAAAAATAAGTAATCTCCATTTGGTTTGTTAGAAGCAGAATTAATAGAAAGATGCATATAGAATACCATCATTACCAAAGCAATGAACTATGAAAACGATATTTTGCTGAAGCGTTTTGAATATGATGAGAACCTGAATGAAAGCTTTATTAGTGTAGCTTCATAGGAAAAGATACACCTTGGTGTAAATTATGAGATGTCCTGAAAGTTGGTTGTAGCCTCAATCTGACAATAAGGAAGAGGAAGAACAACGTGATGTTTTTCATTTGTTTTGTTTTTAAATCAATAAAAACTTTTTTTTTTTTTTTTAATCTTAAGTTCATATTTTGTGAAATCATTCCAGTACTCAAGGAGACAGAACTTCATTTAAACAGGAGGAGACAAATCTTTAAAGCTGCTCTCAATCTGCCAATGGTGATCCGTCCAAAGGCAAAAGATAGAAAGAAAGAATGGTGGATTCTTTTGTCTGCTATAAATTACAAGAAAAAAAAGCACCACATTGTGATGTTTGGAGGACATCCTTAGGAAATGGCAGAGGAAAATTAAAAAATTATGTTAGCCTGAATGAAAGTTATCCTAAAATGACTCTGGGAGAGTTCTGTAAGTGTACTGAAGAGACAGAATGATTACGAAATTCTAAAATATCTGGATTTTGCAGTCAAATAAACCCATATATCTAGGTCTATATGAAATGTTTTCTTAAGATAAATTCAACTGCAGGAAAAATGAGGTACTTATATGTAGAGGATTGGAAAGCAATGTTCTAAACACTTTTTAAAGGCACAGTGGTCAATTAAATATATGTAGGGTATTTTGAGTGTCAAAAAAGACTAACACCAAAGCCACCTAAGAGATTTGAACTCCTGTTTCCTGTTTGTTTTAAAGCCAGTTGTTGTTGTCCAAAAGTCAGATTCATTACCTGGCATGCAGTAAGCCAATCTCATACACAGAGACAAGATACTGAGTTATTGCAAAGTTTGGGTGCTAGGTGGTGTTCCGCAAAGCTAACATATCCCAGGATTTTCATGATACTTTTTAAATGGATATTTTTATCATTTTACCATTATTCCAGTACAGCATCCAGCCTACAATGGGTCATTTAAAGATAGGAATAATCTCCCTACCTGCAGTCTAGCTAGACGTTAACTAACTACATGTTTTTTTCAAAATGTTCCTATCTTCAAAGACAAGTTTATTAGTTGCATTGTGATTAAGAGTTTCTCTTTAGTCACTTTAGCAGTTCCAGGGATGGTCATTCTTACTTAGATAACACATTTGCTGTATTTAGATTCATATATACAAGGATATATGTACAAAGATTTGTACAAAGATAATTTTTTACTGACAACTGTCAGTTAAACTTTCATTTTTAAGGATGGTCGTATATGAATCAGCACATCAAGATGTCACTTCTGTACAGCTTTGTCACATATAGCCACTGTATTATCTTTCATTTTTATTCCTTGTACTTGTCACATAATGGCCTGCTAACATACTAAATATTGTTACCATTGCCTTAGACTCCTTGAGACGATAATTAAGTGATGGGAAAGTTTCTTATCAATGTTTACATAATTTTAAAATGGTGACACATAAAGGACTTTCTTGTTGTGCAAAATAACAGAAAACAAATCTGAGTGCCAGAGTTGCTCTTTAGGACCAGAAATATTGGTGAGTTCTAAATGTAAAACTATTAACTGGATGATCCTTGATCCCTGACAAGAGCTGCCATCCACAGCCCAGTCACTGCCTCCTCATCTCCCTGTGGGAACCACAATCCTAAGAAGATTACATTACACAAATAACAATCAGTTTGAATAGAGGACAAACCTGAAGAGAGTCCATTAAACCTTTCACATAATTACAAGCCTCATTGTTTTGCAGATTAGCAACATAAAGTAGAACATATGCATGAGGCTGCTTACTCTGGACAGCAGTGATTTCAACTATCTGAGCCTAGTTGATTGCCGGTAAATGAATAAATAACCTTGAAGTAATCCTTCGTTTCTGCTGGAAAGGTGCCTTGCTTAAATACCAGACAATGAAAAAATGTCCAGATACCCTTTATCATATTTTTGCTTCTCTGTTTTCTATATACTACATCGTAATTGCTATGGTCATTGTTTGTTTGTTTTTTTTTTCCATCTGCTCATACTAAAATACAAAATTGGCATTTTGGAGGGAGTCTTATTAAACTGGAAATAAATAAATGGGACTAAGTAGTCTTCATACAGTATCTGATTTCAGTCACAGGTCTTATCTAGAGAAAATATTTTTCTTAGGGACGCAATGTCCTGAAGTTATCAGTTTCTATGGCTGTATGTCACAACAAGTGGATAAAGGGTGATTTATTCAAAACTTAACTGGCTGGTTTATCTTTGCAATGTGCTCCTACAAAAGCTATTTTTCATTTTCTGTGCTGGGTGACTGTTGATCATATTTCACTTATGCATATTTAATAGTAATTTTCATGTAATGATTTTTTCCAGTATTATTTTCCTCAAATGTCAAAAAGCTGACTTGCTTATTTGATTTTTGAGCTATTGCAATAATAGTGAAGAGCTCTAATTTTAGATTAGAACATCAGTACACTACCATACTAGGTGTCTCATTGAACTACAAGTCATGCACATCTAATTAATTGCCCACTTAGCCAATCATTACTGTTAGAATTCTTCCTTAAAGAAAGAGGCAGAACAACAGAAAAATAGGTTAATCTAGTAAAGATCTAATCTAGTAAAGATCCAATCCCAACTAGCATTTTTTCTTAACTAGTATCTTGTAGTTATATATCTTTCTTGCCTGATGTCCTGGTTTCTTCAGCTGAGCCAGTATTAACAGCAGACCAGTGTTTCTGTTGCTGAAGCACAGCCAGGGTCAATCCAAACCAAAGGCCGCCTTTAGTGAACAGTGACAGTATGCAGACATATCCAGGACTGCTGGCCTAAATTAGGCAAGGGGTTATGCCATACCATGTGACAACTTCCAGAAAGCTATAAAAGGGTGGAAAATTGGCCAAGTGTTGGTCAGCAGCTACTGTGCAATTTCATTGTGAATATATACACTGTGTACACACATGTAGGTATAATTGTATTTTTATCTTTTTTTTTAATTTCTTTTTCTGTCTTAGGAAATAATTATTTCAACCCGTAAGTTATGTTTTGTTTCCAGCTCTTTTCTTCATTCCACTTTGCGGGGAGTGAGCAAACAGCTGTGTGGTGCTTAGCTACTTGCAGGGTTAAACCACAGCACCTGAAGGATATCAGACTGTTGGACTGGATCTGCATATTCTTAAATTTGACTGAAGATGTATTAGGTTTGAATTTAATTCTAACAAATTTAGGCTCTCTTCATGCAGCTCTCTAAGAAGAATACAAATAATCTCTCCCAATTTAGTATCATCTGCAGACTTACTTACTGTGCATTTGAGTCCTGCATCTATATTGATGATAAAAATCTTAAAGAGAACTTGTTCTAAAATAGACACCTGAAGGAAACTGCTAATGACTGGCCACTAGATCATTTGTTATAACCCTCTAAGCCCAACCCATTAGTCATTTGCTCTGCCATGACATTATGTTTTTGTCAAACTGCATATGCTGGATATTTTATCCATGATGATATTATGACAAACAGTAGCAAAACCTTTGCTTTGCTATTTCATTCAAAAAGATTGCATCAGCTGACTTATCTTGGTACACTAGTTGGATAACCATCTCATATAAAGAAATTTAATTCACTAAGCAATACTTCCCCTATCTTGAACTCATGCCTATGACCAGTGGCTGTGTTGACTTCAAGTATTTTTCAATAACTCTCAGAATAAATTTCTCCACAATTTTACAAGACACTTGTAAGTTTACTTTACAAGATAGTGACACTTTTAGGCCTGTTTTTGCATTTCTTTAAAACTGGGACAATGTTTGCCATTTTGCATAAGGATTCCCACTAGTAATTCTAGATTCAGGATCCTATGCTTCCTACAAGTGAAATGAGATGTGAATGAGGCTCATTGTGTATGTTTAACCAAAAGGGAAAGAGAAGTCTTACATTGAGTATGCATATCAAATTATTCACAGGTGGTGAACTTTTACATACTAACTTATTATTGTACATCAGTTACTTAAATGCCAAGAGGTAATGGTGGGTGAAACTGGAAAGGGTGTCTGGTTCAGTTAAAATTTTCTAAGAGTGCTGTGATACTTAATGAAAGCAAAGAGTCAAACCCCAGAACCATGGAGCTGAGTTTCAAAAGAAAATATTAATAAATCTTTTTTTCATAGAATCATAGAATCATCGAATTACTCAGGTTGGAAAAGAACTTAATGATCATTGAGTCCAACCATAACCTAATCATACTACCCTCATTCTGACCTTTCTTAACTTTTTATTGATGGGGACAGGTAGGTCACCACTGGTTTTTGAGGCCTTCAACATGCAATGCAAGAGAAAATAAAAAAGCCTCTGTGGGGCACATTTGTGCTCCTGTGAACTAAGGCAGAATGTTGTGATGTGAATTCAACAAAAAGAAAGCTCATACACATTCCACTGAAAATCTACCTCAACCAATATCTGGTAAATCAAACCAACAACCTACAGAAATTACGCAACTGGAGACTAAGTAGGTTTTGTGTATATACTCTCTACCTATCCATTTAACAGTCCTCATTAGGAAGAGATACATACGCATTAGCATGAAAACTTGTAGAGCTCAAGTCTCTTTCTGCAATGGTAGGAAAACCAGGTGATTATCGTATGTCTTTTTTGCATCTATGTGCATCCAAACTAAAGAAGAGTTACAAGGAATACAGAAAAACTTAAAAGAAAAGCTCCAAAATAATGTATTGTGAACTTCCTCATCTTTCAAAATGTATGCTAGTACGTTATTCATCACTGGTCACATACCTTTAACACTGATAATTTTTTATTTTTTTTTTTTCCTGAAGAATGGGAGCAAAAAAATAATAGCATGAATTAATGTAGTTTGGATGTGTCATGAACAAAATGTAACAAGAAAATATCTTAGGCAAGCATATAGATAGACAGAAAGCGGTTGACTCAATTTAGTTCTCCTCCAACATTTCTCATAAATCTGTTTAATTCCCTTCCTGTACTCTGAAAGGAGGTTAAAATTCTTCCATGGTTCTAATCACAAACCTTACATCTTTTCTCATGAAACTATCGAATTATATTCCATCAGTCCTTGTGGATCTATTCACTTTCTCTCATACTTGTATAATTCAGTGTGAGTAGGCAAACTGCTTATAAAAAGCTTGGGATTAGAAGTGAGGATCTGTTGCAGTTTATTGGTCAAAAGCAAGTGGAATTACTCTCTGAGGAGTTGAAGGAAGCCTATGTGAAATCTGTCTATATTTTACTTGGGTCCTTTGGGCCCCATTAGTCCTTTACTTTCATTATCCTAAGCACCGATTCATTTCACTTACTCTCACCTTCCCCTATGGCCATATTACTCACAATATCATGATGTAATAATTTTATTGCTTTGTTTTTTCCCCATAAAAATTTATTGACATCATAAATAAAATATAATTTCTAATGTATTTGCAACAATTATTGTGCTCTTACCCATACAAATATCAACCAAATGCCTATTGTATAAGTATTTTTCATGATGAGAAGTCCTAGAAATAAAATAATTGTAACACCGATGATTCCATAATAAATACAACTCCCAGTGTAAATCAATCAAATATTGCCTTAGTTAGGAATAGTCACTTTTTCACTGTATGATTTTGTTTCATTAAAATTTAATGCACTTAATATTAGATGCAATGGTTAGCATGCTGAATACTTCAGGCAGTGGTGTGCCTTTCCAGTTGTGTTTTTGAGGCAATATTTAGGCACAGGCAGACTAATTTTCTTTTGCTATGTGTTACCTTGAAGTTTCCAGATATTCTTGAATACCTGAGCATTACACACTGCATGTATAGAGAGCTTTCTTCTCGCCTCTCAGGCGGTTCCTTTATGTTTTCATAAATAAGAGACTATATTCATTATATGAATGTTCACTGTTACTCCAATTACGGTTAAGAAACAGTAATGATTGCACACATTAGATGTATAAGTTAATCAGAGCACTTCAAGTCAGAAGTTCTGAGGAGGAGTGGTTCGCCAAATGCCGAAGTGAATGAACAGAAACTTTCACTCTGTTCTTGATCCTTCTTTATATACTTCCTAGTGATCCTTGTCTTGCTTTGTGAATTTATAACTACTTTCCTGTCTCAGATTTCTTACATGTCCAATATAGTAAAGGCTGTAATGTCCTTGTCAGATTAAAGCAAGTTTTTATTCTTACAGAAAAGAATGTGAAAATGTTGGGTTTACTTCCTCCACCAGAAAGACAACAGTTATCCTGTCTACCTGATGAGGAGAGGAGAGGAGAGGAGAGGAGAGGAGAGAAAAATGGGAATTTCTTTAGTATGCAAATGCAAAAGCTTTTATTTCTTAAACGTCAAAGCAAATTCTTTGATATTTGGAATCCATTTCTCATACCATTTTCTCATTTTTGAAAATTGTTGAAAGTAAGTATTTGCCTCACATAACCTTCAACTGATTAAATAAATATTCAATAGCAGAAAAAATATTATTGAAAAATTCTTCTTTTCATGCCCAACTACATTCAGTGTGTGAACAAAACATTTTTACAAAACCATCTATGATTTCATTCTATACCTGACCTTTCGGTTTAACAGCCAGCTCAGTTCCTCATGAAAACAGGTTTAATGCTCTTTTCAGGCTTACATTTTCTTGTAGGTCCATTGAAAGCATTCCGTTGATCAGTAAAAGTTCACAAAGCCCATCTCATTAATGCCTATTTATTGCTGTCACTCTCTTAGTCTGCAGTTTTGCCCATGTCTTTCTCTAAAATAATGCAGTTTTAAAGACATAATCTTATCTGATGAGAAGAGCTTGCATTCATAAATCTTTTTAAACATAATGGAAATTTTGTTTGTGAGGAAAAAACACTGGACAAATAAAACCCAAGTTTTTTCATTAAATGTAAATGTTTAAAAGTTTTGATCCTATTATCTCTCAGTGGCTAGCTGTCAGTATTCTTTATTATGCTCTGCTTCTGGGTGATCAAAGTGCTGGTAGGCAAAACTTATAATCTTAGATTCTTGATCCACAAGAACTATGTTCAGGCACGAATTTAAGTCTTATGTAAGAAAAAGATATTAAATTTTAAATCTTCTAATTTCCAAATGTTTGAACTGATATGATGTTCTAAAATGGATCTGTTTTCATTAGTAGATCCTATGCTTTTGGGAGCACTGTGAAAATCTTAAAACAGGAAAGCACGATATTCAAATTTGTCCTTCTTCGAAGTGGAAGAATTTGTTTAAAAAATCCTTTTAGATGTCATGCTGTTTTGTCTCTGTAAATCAAGAAAGAATAAAAACTGAATTCACATTTCCATAATTCACATTCTTCCTTTAACCTGAAACTTGACAATACCCATTAGAGTATCAGAATTATGAATTAGTACATGCAGTATTATTAACTTTTCCAATAGCAATAACAAAATGCAACAAATCACTGTAATGACATTTTGGAGAAACCTATAAAGAAATAAGGAGAGAATGTAAATCTACTATGACACCAAAGCACCACACACTTATCAGTCTTTATCAGTTTGGGCTCCATCTAAAAGCCAATTAGGGTCAAATAGGGACAAATATTCATCTAGATCATACTGGGTAGCAATTGCTATTAGGGCATCATTGTATCTAACTATATCTTCTTAACTGATTTAGAGTAATCTGAAGTATTGTTTGGATTTGTTTACTTTGACAGTTTCAGTATCTTGTTCCCTTTCTGATGACTATGAAAAATAAGAGTATTTTAGAACTGACCAATCAAATTTACTTATAAAAAGCTGTATTTAAAAAACAAAAAAAAAAACAAAAAAAAAAAAACAAAAAAAAAACAAAAAACTTCCCGTAAAAATCCCAATGGATGATACCTTTGAATGTATGTGAAATCCCAAATCCTGTATTGTAAGCCAGATAGAAAAAATTACAAGCAAAAACAATACTTCTGAACTTGGAATGTTAACTAAGAAAAAGATCATCAAAGAAAAAGAAGAGTTACAAGTAAGCACATTATTAAGGGAATGCAATGATTTTAGTATTAAAGCTATGAAATAAAGGTCAGGACCTTTTGTACTTAAAATCAATTAACGAGGATGTATTGTTCACCTTGTAAGGGCTATTTTAAGGTCTAATACCATTGTTGTTTTTGTTGGCTTGTTTGTTTGTTTGTTTTGTACAATAAATAAGGATTTATGTAGTGTAACAAAATACTGCTAGATTTGCTTCAAAAGTAAAGAGAACTGGAGTAAAAAGAAAGAAAAATGAATCCTGTACACAAACAGTTTTGTGCTAAAATATCTCAGATTAGTTTACACTTCTGTATCTATTTCTATAGACTACAGAGCAGATGGATTTCCAAGTTTGTACAAGAAGTCTCCAAAAGGATTAGATCGAAAATTTATAATATATGCTAGAATTTATCTTGCACTTTTGTATAAACCTTGTATAGCTGGTAAAGATGAGCATGAGAGCAATGTACGAAGTCTTGACCCAGTGATCCAGGTTATAGTTTTTCTAGCACCTGGGAACAGTGATTTTGTACTACAGTCATTCTTTCCATCTAGCTTCAGTCATCTAAAATAAATGTATGGTCTAAAGATGAGAGATGGGCATCCATTATTTAGATCAAAATCAGTTAATCAGATTGGTCTAGACATTAACAGATGAAATACTAATAGCAATAAAGATATTATATAAATTTGTGCTGTAATTTATATACAAAAAAAAATATTTCAGAAGCCCACTATATGCTTAGGATGTCATCCTTGCTGCCATGTTTACACTACCAGATATAGATAATCAAAAGCTAGTTTGTCTTTTTCTCTCCTAGAACCAGTGGCTAGTGTTAGCCAAAGAAGAGACCCTTAGAGACTCAAAACTTTCCAACTTCTATTTCTAATTTTATCCTGTTCAGGTCTCCACTAAGAGCCACATACCAACTTTTAAAGAAGCAGGGGCTAAAAAACAGAATAGCCAGTTTTAGTTGAAATATTTTCTTTTCATATATTTCAGCATGGAGGTGTCCCAAATTAGGAAATGTTTTATTTATTTTGTTTCTGTGTATGACTAACCATTAGCGTTACAGTTGATTGATAATGGTTTATTGAAAGTCTTGATTTTCATCCAGTAGGTATCTATCACCTGAATGGAACAAAATCCACGAAAGTAAATGCTGTAAATGAAGAACTAAGCTAACTACAAGGAAATGCTCATTATGTAAACCTATTTTAATGTCCATTCAATGAAAGTTATGTGTATTGTGTATATTAACCAACATCAGCTTTAGCTCTTTCTGTATCTCAGTCAAGTGAAAATCACGTTTGAATTTGCGCAGTTATGAATCCAATTGTATGAAGTTTGTGATGAAATCACTTCACTGGGCTTCTGGTCAGCTCAAATAAACAGTGAAGGCACTTAACTTTGTATTCAATATATCATGTAAATATTTCTAAATATAATTAGATGACGTGACTGGCTGCAGAGGTGCATTGATAAGAGAAGAGAGAATGGCCTCAAGTTGCACTAGGGGAGGTTCAGGTTGGGTATTAAGGAAAACTTCTCTGAAAGAGTAGTCAGGCACTAGAATGGACTGCCAAGGGAGGTGGTGAAGTCACTGTCCCTGGAAGTGTTCAAGAAACATGTAGATGTGGTACTTAAGGACATGGTTTAGTGGGCAATATTGGTGGTAGGTGAACAGTTGGACTACATATCTTAGAGGTCTTTTCCAAGCTTAATGATTCTGTGATTCTATAATCACTCCTCCACTAATGATTCACAGTCATGAGATATTCCTGATATTAGACAGCTAAGCCAGCCACTTCTTACACAAGAACAAAATCAAAAAGTGTCGCTGTCTTTTCTGTATAACTCTCATTTTACGGGACTGATAGAGCTCTTCCATTGTTCATAGAGCTAATAAATACTTGCTAGGTCAGATAAAAGTGGTGGAGCAAGAACAGCTCTGCACTGTGACAGATAGCAGCCAGTGAGATTAAGTTGGCACTTGTTCTAGCTTTCCTTCAGGTTAGAGAACTAACATGAACATTAAATGGTCCTTTAAGTGGAAGATCACTTGCTTCACCTGTGAATTCATTGAGTGATTATCTAACTTTCATGGAATCACTGGTCTGGAAGAGACCTTAAAAATCATGTAGATCCTATCTCACTGCTATGGTCCTTACAATAGATCAGATTGTTCTGTAGTCTCCTTCCAATTGCAATTGTTGCACTTCATATTTCATATTTCTATGAAGTATGACAATTGCATTTGGAAAGAGACTATAGAGTATCTTGTGATATTTGTGGCCCTTAGAGAACCTTCCTCAGAAGTGGGAGATATGTAAAGCTCCAAAAGGACCGTGGCTTCCATCCACATTTTCTGCAACACTTTTCAGAATTCCTTTGGGCTATTTTTGACTAAGAAGTTAGCTAACAGAAGGCCCGCTTATAGAATCTCAACAAATGGAATGTATGAGGAGATCTCCCAAATGCTTTCTACTGTCCAGAATTAGGACAGTAATCTTCCTTCTCCATGTGCAGTTAAGTGATTGTATTTTTAAAATAGAATGTATTTTGGGGCAGTTTTTTAAGAGTTTTAAAACTTGGACCTAAATACCTAAATATCTGAACTACAAAACTTAGATAGAAAGGGTTTTGAAATTTAAAGTCAAGTACCGCTTATCTAACTTTTGACATTTATATCTAAGCATTATGTCTAATTTAGTTCTCTTCAGATGCCCTTGTGAAGAGAAATGGAAACTATCAAACAGAGCTCCTAAAAATAGTACTGAAATGTTTGTGATGATGAGTCATCAAAATGCAACATAAAATAATCTGTATACAAAATAATATTTTAATAAAAAGTACTCAGAAATCTATTGAACCATAATGTTTTTCTACAGTAACTATGTTCTTTGTACTACATATGTTTTAACTCTCTTAAGGTACAATATGCTATATCTACTTTTTTCTAATTGTAGGTAATGTAGCATGCTTTACCATTATTTTCCTGCAAGCCTTTGAGCAGCTTATCTGTCATTTGTTATTTGGGCAGTAAATATTCTGAAGCTGAAGAAATACTTTTGAGGTTATATCAACTCCTGATGTTAAAGAAACATTGACAAAGAGGCCAGTGGCATTAGGTGGCAGAAAAAGAAATAATAAAAAAAGCCAACCAGGCAACCAAAAAATACCTCAATCAAAAACAAACAAACTAAATAATAAGAACAGAACAACTACTATGAAAAATATTGGCCACTAAAATGAATTTCATGTCTATCAGAGGAGAACTGTGACTATAGTGTGAAATTCTCACAATTTTTTTTGGAAGGACACAGTTCAGATAACAGGCAAGTAATGCTGAGAACATTCTGGCAATAAATTTCCTGTGGCACCTCCTAGAGATATTAGATTTTTTTTTTTTTAAAGAAAACCAATAGAGATATGTAATGAAGTAGCCGACATCCAATCAGATCATAATCATTAAATATTTGAGATATTCTGAATAACCAAAAAAATGGGATAAAATATAAACACGTTACTAAGAATGCCTTATTCAGGTAAGAAAGAACAAATATTCTATTTTCACTTGTGCTTCTGGGTAGCATTTCAATACAAGTGCTTTTTTATGTAATTGCAGAGAAATAGATTATATTCAGATTTTCATTCCAAATTAAACAATGCTATCCTTCAGAGGCACTGGATTCTAAAAGCTGTTTTTGTTAGTATGCCGATGTTTCTCCAAAGTAGCTTTGCTACTTGTGACTTGCTTACTCTTTGAATAAATAACCAAGACTGTGCTGTGCAACTGAATTCTTCCATGCTTTCTTGTAACAAAGAAGATCAGAAAACTTCTGTCACTCAGTTATACTTGTTACATATAGTTGATTTGAACTCATGTCCAGAAATGTGCTTGTGTTCTGCAACACTGCTCCACCAAGCAGGCTTCTGGGATTTAATTTGGATCTTTGAGTTGCAGTCACCCTTATGGTACATTCTTCTCTCTTAGAGAAGGATACTAGGACTGTTGTTTTATTTTCAGAATATATTTAGGAGAGATATACCTCCCACCATTCTATTAATATTCTCATCTACTTCAAAAAGGCTAAATTATTTGCAAAGGTGTTAGAAGCTGTATTTTTAGTGACAGCTTATGTCTTCTTGGCACATTCCTGGTATAGCAGTGTTGGCAGGCCTCATGTTGCAGAATCTCTTGATCTGTCACGTATGAAAGCTTTTTCTGGATATCCAACTACTTAAAATACTTTTAAAGAGTGTCAGGCTCACAAGTAGAGATATTTCTTTAGTTTGGATTTAAATTCTGAGAAACTAAATCAGAAAAGACAAAGTTCTAAAGGTCCTTCTGCATCAGACATCATAAAATTCAAACTGTTTTTGATTGGAATATTCTGAGTGATATGATAACCCTATCTACATAGCTTAAATTGTTATAAAGAAGAACTGCTAGCAATAACTCAGGTACAACTCATTTTGAAGCAGCATGCTTAAAAAAAGGAAAGTTAGTTCAGTGATAAGCATGACAACTTAGAACTTGGAGCTGCATTAGAGATACATTAGAGCTGCTAAAGCATTTGGCCTTGGCAGTATTGAGGACTGTGCAGATAACACAGACTAATAGAGTTGTACTTCATTGATTTATTTTGTGGTATCTTAATGATTCTAATATAAAGTGAGTAGGCTCAAGGAAGCTTCAGCTCAGATTTGTTGGCCTTGTAGGAAGCTTTGACCAAATTGCTAAATTTCTCTAGTTTCTCCCTCCCTAAACATAGTGAACAATCCCACTTATTAGAAACAATCTTAAAATTGTCTTTTGACATATATATTTTAAAAATAAAAAAGGTGTGAAAGATGTAATGGTAATGTAAAAATCCTTGCTGTGGGGCTACAGCTGCATTTAGAAGAGGGACCCCAGTTTGCTTGAACCATGTATATGTTTTTTTTTTCAAATCTTAGCATTTTCTTATGAAATTAATGGAAAAATATGGGAGCCCTCCAGTGGTGAATATAATATATCTGAATTTCACAGTCTACTTACATTGCTTGTTTGCAACACACTTGCTATAGTTTTCTGACATGTATGTATGCTGATCTCATTTTGATTAACAGGACTTGATATCATCATAATTTTCCCTAGATTTGTAGATCAATCTATTTCCAGATGACATTTGTAGGAGCCCAGAAAGCTAAATTTATGACATGTTATTTCCTTTTCTAACTAGACAGGAAAATATTTGGGGACACTTTGCTTTTTTGTTTTCTTGCTGTTAAACTACATGGTTAATCATAGTCTTCTCCTTCACAGACCTCTCATCCTTAAAGATGGAAAGTCTTTTGCAGTTCTCCACCATTGCAGTAAGAGAGATATTTGACTGGCCTGATCACTCAGAGATATTTGACTCCTTCGATTATGATGTAATCTAGTTAACCTTTGCCTTAAAACTGCACAGAAACCTGTGGGACATCCTTCTTGAAAGGCTATGGACATCTGTCCAATCCCAGCCTTGAAACCGCAGCTTCAAAGCAAGTTATACTGCTTCAGCAAATGAACTCACATTTTGGACTTCTATGCTTCATTTGCTATGAAAAGGTGGAGATAATATTTCTGTGGAGAAGCCTTCCTCTTGCAAGGAAGATCATAATCTGCTTTCCAAAGGAACATAACTTTAACATGCTCCATTTACACCTCTGAAGTCCACTGGGAGTACATTTCTTCCCTAAGCTTGCTAGTCTTTTAACAGTATAAATAAATCCTTAGTATAGAACTCTGATGCCTTTAATTCATATTTGTAAGATTTTTAGATATTTTAAAGTTAAACATGCCAGCATAAATTTCCAATGGCATTTCCTAGTTAAGTAACATAAGTGGAGTTAAAAGCAGTTTCCTTGTGAGAGATCTCAATAAAAATGTCCAAAAAAGCAGTCTTTTCAGAGACTGTAGCAGTGGAAACAATAGGAAACTGAGTGAAAATGCAAAGAATTAGACATTTTTCATTTTTTAAGGCGGATACATTTTGTGTGAAATTCACAATGATAAAGAACTTGGAGCTCCCAAGAATATTTCTTCAAAGCCATTGGCATCTGAGGTATTTATAAGCAACCTTCAGCAAAAACTATAAAACCCACAGTAGTACCATTACCTGCAATAAAATTGTCACAGACGCAGAAAATCTCATTTTACTGATGCAAATGTACACATGTGCATGCACTCATTCACAGAGGTTTGCATCATGTGTAGCCAGAGCAGTATTTCTGAGCTCAGCTATAGGAGGAGGAGGTGTGCTTTGTTCTGCTTTTGTTTTCTTTTCTAGTTTTCTCATTTCACATCCAAAGGTATGGCACGAAAGCAGAAATAACATTATAAGAGGGGGAACTTACTTCACACCCTTTGCCTTTGGATTTTTACCGTGTCTTATATAGCAGCTGCAGGGTCCAGGCCTCCCATAGTTGTGAAAAAATAAAGGCCATATTTAACTGCTGGTATAGCTGTAGAATATGATGTGTGTTTGTTAGTTCAAGACATCTGCTCTTTGTGTCAGCTACTAACTCCAGACACCACAGAGTGTCCCTTCTCCCCTGTTAGGCTGCATGTGGAGGCTGAAGCTATGCACTGCCATCCAATGGAAGTGGAGCAACAAAAATATTTGTGTACAGCAGGAACTAAGTGACAGGAAGAGATGTTTTCAGCTGTACCTGAGAGGTTAAATGATTAGTGTGTGACAGCTGCTGACCTTTTAACCACTGGCTGGATAAGGATGATTAACTGTCAGAGAGGCTCTGAGCTATGTAATCTGTCAGAGACAATGCTGGGAGGATGCTGATTTTAGTTGCTTAGCCCACATTATACACAGTTCCCTTATCACTGGGAGAAAATCAGAATATGCAGCAGACCAAGCATCAGTGTGCTGAGGATGTGCACAGCAAGCCCACCTGGATCAGCTCCCAGCC
The DNA here is from genome assembly GCF_019238085.1 of Lagopus leucura. NCBI lineage: Eukaryota > Metazoa > Chordata > Aves > Galliformes > Phasianidae > Lagopus > Lagopus leucura. The sequence goes on from NW_024962252.1 coordinate 30,457,808, forward strand.
TGGGCCACTTCCATACTCCCTTTGTGCTAAAACCTTTCTCTTTCAAGGACAAAATGGCTGCCTCCCCCCCGTGCTCCATACCACAATTACCCTTTGCCATCCCACAGACCTTCTGGAGTACCCAGAGCCTCTGGGCTGTACCTGCCACAACCTGAAGCCAGCACCTAGGAATGTCTCAGTTGTAATCTTGTTATCTAAAAAAAAAACTATTGTTGTCTAAAAATAACTATTCTGCGGGGAAAGGAGGGAAGGAAGGAGGTACGAAGAGAATAATCTAAAAAAAATTGCAAAATTTATGGATGATATGTAGATTTAGAACCTAACAAGCTCATTTGTTTGCAACAGTTAAAAAATAAAAATCATGCTCAAATACCTCTAAGACAATTTTGCAATTTTTTACATGCAAAGAAGCTTCATTATGCTTGTAGCTGCCAGTTGATTAAAATGGAGCTTGGATGAGTTTGATGAATATTTACTTAATATTTACAGATAATTTATCCCTTTTAATGAAAAAGTAAATTTTTCTTTCCTTTGGCTACATCTTGCACTTGTCATATAACTAGCAATCTAGAATTTAGACTTCTAAGCTAGCTGTATTATGAAAGTCAATGAAGGAATAGGCAGAGTGAAACTTCCTCAAAGAACATATCAACATCTACACTTAATCAAATTAAGTGCAAACATGGAAGTGCTTGTCCTTTTCAATTTGCTGCATGTGCATCCCAAACGATTGTTTCCTCATGTCCAGAAGGCAAAATTAGTTAAGAAAATTCCTATCTGACTTTCTAGTTGATAAATTTTATATTTTCACTAGGATTTTTATCTCCCTAGTCAGTCCCATGTCCCATTGCTTAGGCATGCATAGTACCAGAAATATTCTGCCAATCTCTTATTCTCATCTACTGTATTTGCTTTTCAAATACCAATTCACTTTTGCCTACAATCATCCAATGTCTTCTTTGCAAAATCATGTAATGTTGTTAGACATTTAAACATGATGAAAACATAAACATTTCCTACCCTGGAAAGATTGATTGCTTTCACCTTACAGCAGTAATTTTACTCCTTTACATCTAAGGACCAAGATTAAGGGGACACTGTACAAAAAGAGAAGAATGGCATCATCAGTATTTTTGCTGTTCTGTCTTGACTCTTTCCATAAATTAAGCATGCAGATTGAATTTAGTCTCCTTGCTTTTTTATTTCAATGATATGTATAGATTTTCCTCCCTCCTATGTATGAAGGCCTAAACTGAGAATGTAGTTCAATAGACTTTACAGTTTTATAAGAAAACAAAGTCACGTAGCAACGATAATGCTCTCAAATGTGAGAGTATACTCTGTAAACAATCTTCTTCACTGGTGGCTCCCAGCATTAAGATACAGTATTCTGCACTGAATCCCAGAAAATAGATTTCCTTGAGACTGGGAAAAATAGGGCCAGCACTATTATAATGCATTTTCACAAAATAATGGGAAGTGAGGAACAGAAAAAGAAAACATCTGTCACTGGCTACAGTTGTAAAACCTAAAAAAATAAGAAACAAAGTTGGGAGAGGGAAAGTTTATTCTGTCTTTTATTGCAATTTTCTCAGAGTCCACTGAGAGTGGCAAGAACTTTTATCTGCAACTATTTTCTTGCTTTCATTTAAAAAAAAGGTTTTTTTGTTTTATTTTGTTTTGTTGTTGTTTTTTTTGTTTGTTTGTTTTGTTTTGCATTCCTTTGCTTTTATTTTTTCCCTCAAACCCTTATTTCATAACCAGAAATATCTCCTAACTTCAATTTTGGCTTATGGCTTATTGTAAACAAACAGATAGAATCATAGAATGAATTACAGAATCACAGAATGGTTTGGGATGGAAAGGAACATATAGATCATCTAGTTCCAAACCCCTACCATGCACAAGGCTGACACCCACCAGCTCAGGCTGCCCAGGGCCCATTCATTTAACACCCTGGCATTTAACACGTTCATGATGGCACATCCACAGCTTCTCTCCGCAGCCTGTGCCAGTGTCTCACCACTCCCCAAGCAAAAACTTCTTCCTAACATCTAGCCTAAATCTTCATACTTTCAGTTATGTTGTTCAGAGACAAATTCTGAGCCTCAAAAACAAAAAAGACTCATGATTGATCACCGATGTGAACGATGTCAGATTCACTCCAAGTGGGACCAAAATCTATTTTAACTCAGACAATGAACATGATGCCTCATTAGTCTTAACACATTTCATTGCAATGGACTTGCATGCATTTTCACTTTAAGGAAGAAGTCAATCTATATGCATTTCAATATAATATGCGGGCTTGTTCAATATAATTGCACAATTTGCTAACAAGACATTTTAAAGAATTGTGATGAGAAATCTAAATGCAGGTAATCTGAAGGCTTTAGTTAATATGACTACATTTTAGCTCACTACAAAAAGCTAATTTCTGTCCTTTAATACTGAGAAGCAGTTTTTGATCCCTGAAAATGAGTAGTTCAATATCATTGAAATGTCTAAGTGGTGAAGTATTTCCACTCACTTTTTGTTTACCATCAGTTCTGAAAATAAATAAAAGGTCCAAAGCAAGTCACTATAAACTGGGTTATTGTGCAACATAGCATAGTTGTAATTTAGTATGGATGAGTAATCTTATTTGCATAATATAAATTGTACCCTGATTTTATAATGAATTGACTGTGTGAGTTCACTGACCCACAATTGGCCACAGTACTAGAGTTCAGGAAAAGTGATGACATACTACATTTCCTTGTAGCAGTTCAGTAGAATTGAAAATATAATAGCCAAGAGCGCAGCTTTCTGAAAGCATCTCGGAAGAGCAACACTATTGCAAATGATCCTTTCAGGACTTTCATTTTTGCTGATAAATTATTGTTTGTCTTTCTTATTTTCTTATTTTCTTTCTTTTTTTTCCTGTTTACCATGTCTTTTTGTGGAGTAGCAAAATAAACCAGGCAAGTGGTTTAAATACTGTTTGAGGGTGATGAAAAGCTGGTTCCAAGGTAAATAAAGTTATTTCATACACAGATAGTATTTTCTCTTAATTTATATATTAATAGGTCTTTTTCAGTACTCTTTCATCATATAAAAACAAGTATATGTACACCATGACAGAAAACGAGATTCAGTTACAACAGCCAGTATGAAACATACTTTAATTCTCCAACATTTCCTGACATTTATAGCACAGCTCCTGAGGGCCTTAATGACCATCATGTCAAGTTGAATCTACTATTAATATACCTCACTAGTAAGTAGTAAGTATTGTGGGCTTTATCCTGAATGTGAAAGGTCCATATTTCACAAAGGTTATGAGTCTAGTTGAGTTATTAAAGGGTTTCATATAATGGAAGAAGAGAGTCATTCTTTTCTTTCAGTAGTTACTGTGGTGCTGAGACTTTATTTTCTTAACTCATAGAAACATAGAATCACCAAGATTGGAAAAGATCCACAAGATCACCTGATCCAACCATCCACCCATCACCAACTGTTCTCACTAAACCATATCCCTTATCACAATGTCCAAGTGTTTCTTGAACATCTCCAGGGTCGATGACTCCACCACCTTCCTTGGCAGCCCATTCCAGTGCTTGACCACTCTTTCAGAGAAGTAGTATTTCCTAATGTCCAGCCTGAATCTTCCCTAGCACAGCTTGAAGCCATTCCTTCTAGTCCTGTCACTAGCTACATGAGAGAAGAGGCCAACCCCCAGCTCACTACAACTTCCCTTCAGATAGTTATACAGAGCAATAAGATCTCCCCTGAGCCTCCTCCTCTCTAGACTGAACATTCCCAGCTCCTTCAGCTGCTCCTCATAAGGCTTGTGCTCCAGACCCCTCACCAGTTTTGTTGCCTTTCTTTGAACATGCTCCAGTGCCTCAATGTCTTTCTTGCAGTGAGGGGCCCAAAACTGGACACAGTACTTGAGGTGTGGCATCACCAGTGCTGAGTACAGGAGGACAATTACTTCACTGTCCCTGCTAGCAACTAAATAAAATAAAATAAAATAAAATAAAATAAAATAAACTACTAAACAAGCAAACAAATTAATTAATTAATTAATTAAATTAGCAGAAGATATCACTGATGAAAGCTAGCAAAGACTGCAATATTGTACCAACTCATTACCTTGGTTTGCAGCATTTTGTTTTACAAAGGAACAAGAACTTGTCTGCAAGATCAGGCCTAGAGGACTAATCTGAAACATTGCCAAATTTACTGAAAATTTCAGTTGAATGTCTTAAAATATTGAACACTACGAAGTTCCACTGAAAAAACATTCCCATTAAGTGCCAGTTATGATCCCTACTATTTTCTTCCCTTTCTGTTGCTATGAAACTTCCTGTAAGTAGCAAGAATTAGATCTATGGGTCTTCACACACAACTTCCAGTATGTTGTTCAGGACTTCCATGTTTTCAGGATCATACCAGGCAAGAAATTTTTACTGAAGAACCATTTCTATGAGTAATCAAGAAACACACTGCCACCTATGTAGCAAACCAAAGTCAGAGAAAAAAGTTTTCAGAATTAACAGGTCATCTCTGAACAGTCCATTTGATGGATGTGGATATTTCACAGCATCATGGATAGTTTTCCTTGAAAGTGCTCCATGAAAGTCATGTACTCCATAGACTCATGCACATGAGTCCCAAGCTCAAAGCAGGCCCAAGCGGCTTTCTCAGGGCCTTGCCCTTTCAATTTTTGCAAATCTTTTCTTTCAAGAAGATAAATCATCACACAATGGCACTAAGCCTCCCTGACACTCAGCCCTAACCGAGATATTCTCACTGACACTCAGAAGGGATACACACCAAATTTCTTCTTTCTTTTTAAAATCTTATCCAGAATGAGTTTCTCCTGTGAAGATATATAGGGCAGGATTAATCCAACCCATATGACTGCATACACATTTTGCTACATTTGGAATCGACAAAGAGAAGACTAGGATTTTTCGCCCATGATACATCTGATTTACAGTAGATTTCCATTACAGGCCAGATGAATAGTGCCCCTGAATGTCTTTTTCTCCTCAATACACTGCCAGTAAAGTGATCCTAGACAGATTAGTGCAGCTATTGACATGCTTGCTGCACATATTTTAAACAAGGTAAGCTAGATCATAACTGTAAACTTTTATCCAAGTGGTAACAAAAGAACTACCCGTCGAATTCAGAAGTAGTGTGTTGTGGTGAAATGGTAGCATGTTATGGGTTATAGGTGAAAGAATAAAGAAGGGGACACACTCTTTAGAGTGGCCTGTTACTATAGTGTGAAGGGAAATAGTTTCAAATTAAAATAGGAGAGATTTAGATTGGACACACAAAAAAAGATGTTACAGTAAGGGTAGTGAAGATTGGAACAGGTTGTCCAGAGATGCAATGGATGCCCTGTCCTTGGAGACATTCAGGGTGAAGTTGGACACGGCTCTGAGCAATCTGATATAGATGTAGGTTTCCCTGTTCATCGCAGGGGAGTTGAACTAGTTGATCTTCAAAGGTCCCTTCCAACTCAAATAATTCTTCGATTCTACAATTTGATATCCTTCAGAAAGCATTCTGTCATTTTTTTCTGAATTATCATTACATATTTTTAATGTGTGTATATATATAAGCAGTGATTTATACATATGTATATATACATTATATTTAAATCACTGCTTATACTATTTCATTTTTCTGTAAAAAATAACTGAATAAACATGTGCAATGTGACTGGAATTATTTTTACAGTACTCATGATGTAATATCTCAGTAATTCATGGTCTGTTGATAGAATGAACTTAAACAAATGAATTTGCTTCTTACATTTTTTTTCTGTTTTCATAGTAGACTGCATAAATGAAAACTGAAATAAATGAGAAAAAAACTTTGGAACAGTGTGTTATAGCGAGGAAATATATGCGTTCTGTATACAGAATAATGAATGTGATAGGGTTTGAAAAGTAAGAGGATATCCAGTATTCATTATTAAATAATATATATATATATTTTTTTTCCTCAGTATCAGTACTGGAGTTTTAAGTCAAGGTCTGAGTGAAGAATGGTGTACATGCTCTATTGCAATTCATAAATACTCACAAATTTTAGCTAAACTGGAGCCCTGATGTTAAAGATCTTTACGGCTTTAAGCAGTAAATGTAATAAAAGATACAATAGGTAGTCACTGAAAGGAAATGAAGAACTGGCGGATATTGTTTACTTTGGAGGAACAGAAGATTAAGAAGTTTCTAATGCACAGCCACAGCTAATACCACCTGTAGCATATACAGTGTGCCTACATTTCTTTCAAGGAAATGCACAGTTTGCATCATTATTGGCATACTACAGTCGCTGAGAAACTCACCTTCATTTCTTAAAAACTTCTCTCTTTTTATGACATACTGCACTACTAGCTGTTTTTGCGTATTTTCCAGACTGTAGACTGAGATCTGCAGGAGTTAAATGTTTATCTGAAAAGATGTTTGCATCGCATGGAACTTTTAACATCTTACTTCTGTAGTTACGCGACTGCCATAGAGATTACCGCAGTGTCATTTACCTTGAATGAAAACAAACAGACAAAAAATACAACCTCCAGTATATTTTCAGTTGCATAAAGTGCTTTTTATTCCAGGCTTAGATATCATGAAATTTAAGGACTTATTTTTCTCAGCAAATGCATTTTCACCTGTAGCTAATCTGCCAGTCAACATTCCTGACTATACTGATTTATAAAATCACAGATTTTTTTGGATTGGAAGGGATCTTTAAGATCACATCTAGTTCCAACCCCCTGGTGTAGGCAGGGATACCTCCCTCTAGACCAGGTTGCTCAAAGCCTCATATGGCCTGGCCTTGAGTGCTTCCAGGGAAAGGGCATCCAAAACCTCACTGGGCAGCCTGTTTCAGTGTCTCACCACCCTCACAGTAAAGAATTGCTTCCTAAAATTGCTGCTTAAAAATTGTTTCACATGATCTGATGTCAACTATACCTTTAATGTGAATTTGGTTGAAATTTTTGTTTGCTTATTTTTTCTTAAGTACTTAGTATCTTGTGCCACCTTTCTGATACACAGAGCAACCCTTGTATTAAACTCAGAAAGGAGAACTTAATTTAAGGCAATTTATGTTAGTATTTGGCAGTTCAGGTGCTATAACAAGTCCGAAACTGATAAATTCTATTAATACAGGAAGAATTGAAACAAGCACTGAATCTCTGAATCTTCGTTTCCTTCATAGTTAAGGGCAATAATTGGTAACAGTTTTGTCAGCTTGTCACATAATGTCAGTGGAGATTCCACAAACGTCTGACAGAATTTTCCCTTCCATTCTTCAGAAGGTAGTAGCTAACAGAAGTCTGAAGTGAGTTAATTTTCTTAGGTAAGTTTGTAGTGAAAAATATGTAAATGGTCTTTCCTTTTTAATTGAAATGAAGTTTTTGAAATGTAACCATTCTGTGAACAGAGAATTATTATTGCAGTGGCTTTAAAGGTCTAGCGACACAGCTGAAAATATTTCATTTTAACTTCCACAATCTCATGCTGTGATGTTTTCCTTGTTCCTTATGGGCAGGTCATTCTACATATTTCCCACAGAATTCCCACAGAGGACCTTTGACACAAACTTGAAGTTACAAAAACATTTGGATGAGCCGGTCTACAAAAATGGATAAACATTCTAAAACCTTACTGGGTAAAATAATATGAAAAAGCCACCAAAGGAAAGTTGATTACCTTTGTAAGAATGTCTTTTCAACTTCTCCATTGTAGGTCTTTTGACAGCGCCCTGATGCTCACAAATGACATCTTTGAAGAGCTTTTTGAAAAGTAAATGTTGGTATGCTAATGTATTATATATAAGAGCCAATGATAATATGTGGGATACTAGCACATATTTCTTCAAGATGATTTGGTGGCTTAGTAATAAAACACTAAGAGTCCTAGGCTCAACAGCAAGTCTCTGAAAGACAAAGAATGGAAGAGCTAAGTGAAGAAACATGTTTAAATACTGAAAGAATGTGACATAAATGTGTCACATTATTCAGCTTTAAGAGGTTAAAAAAGAATCAAGCTCACAATATGAATTTACTTGAGATGCAGAGTCTTGAGAGTGACAAAAATGAAAACTTTAAGGTCTTCAACACCAGGCTGCAGAAAACTTACAAAAGTGATTTTTAAACACAACTAAGTATTGGAAGTAAAGTAATCATGAGAATACTATAACGTATATATATTGCAAAGCTACTAGTACTGTGAGATATTTTAAATACCCTGCATATACTTAAAAATAATATATTTCAAATATGTTTCAAATGTGTTTGAATAGGTCATATGTTATATATAATATAAAAGAGATATTCCATACTATTTGACATATTTGACAAATAGGTTTGTATTTTTTTCATGCTATGTGCATGGAATCTACTATTTCCCTGTGCAAGTATGTTGATAACTGTGTCTTCTCAATCCATTCGTCTTAGACTGTATCAAGTATGATCCACTGACTTAAACTGAGGTAAAAGAGTCACGTTTTCAATCTTTGATTAAAAACAAACAAACAAAAAAGCTAAATTTTTTTTATATCAATATCTTACTGAAGAAAATTTATTAAGATAACGTAAAAAATATTACTGAGTATAAACATCGACCTCCTGTGTTCACTCTTTCAAATTTTAATGCTGAGGCTCATCATTTTTTCAGTCTTTATTTTGTCTTCCTCCAAGTCTTTAGGGTAAACTGCTGTTCTGCTATTGTTAGCAGTGTTATACTGAGAGACACCCCAAATGTTCATAATTTAGAGGACTTTAATGTTCATACTGTAGAAAGAAAGGAAATTCTTTTAAAATATTAGAATCTTTTTTTTTCCTGCATTTTTTTCTTCTTTTCCTTCTTGAATTTGTAAATTCCTTCTCTCTTCTTCTAGGCTCCAGGGAGAAATATTGGTATATATATATGTTTTATTTTACATTTAATCAGGTATCCTGGTTTGGGCTGGGATAGAGTTAGCTATTTCCTTAATAGCCAGCATGCGCTATGTTTTGGGTTTAGGATGAGAATAATGTGGATAATACAGCCATGTTTTGGCTGCTGCTGAGCAGTGCTTACACTAAGTTAAGGATCTTTCAGTTTCCTGTGACACTCTGCCAGCAAGGAACTGGGGGTGCACAAGAAACTGAGAAGAGAGAACCAGGACAGCTGACTCAGAGTGACCAAAGGGATATTCCATACTATTTGACATCATGCTGAAAAATAAAACCGGGTAGATTTGGCCAGGAGGAGGGACCACTGATCGAGATCTAGCTGGGCATCTGTCAGCAAGTCCTGAGCAATTACATTGTATATCACCTGTTCTGTATATTCTTTTGTCATTATTACTATTTTAATTGCTATATTTCCTTTTCTGTTCTATTAAACTCTCTTTATCTCAACCCACGTTTTACCTTTTCATCTCTTCCCTGTGCCATTGGGGATGGAGTGAATGGATGACTGTGTGATGCTTAGCTGCCTGCTGGGTTAATCCATAACACAAGAGAAGAAGTAAAGTTCATCCAGAAGGCATTCTGCCTGAAGGGGAAAGTCCTTCCTTTTCTTCCCACCTTGTAGAGGAAAGATGCATGCCTTTGCCTACTTTTTCGTATCTATTACTAAAATCCTATTTTTCTTGAAGCTATGCACAGGTAGTACTTGCTTTAACTTCTTTTAGTTGACAGCTTTTCTTTTTTCATGGCATCTGACACTGTGGAAAGTTCCTTTGAAGGGTCTTGTACCATGACTTATGTTAATATTTTCCTGATTTGTGTAGCATAAGAAATGTTATAGAACAGGATTACAAGAAGATGTTGCTGTTACAGTACTTTAAAGCACTACAGTTTATCGTGAAAACACTGATTAAGGAATCAGACACTTGAAAGGAAAAAGCATATGCCACCAAGAAATCACTGGAGATAAATTTCTGTTTGAATATTATTAATTTCTTGCACTTGAACTAATTAAGAAAAGTTTTGAATTTCTGCAGCTATAACTAAGTATGTTAGTAATGTTATAACTTAGTAATGATAATTTGTAATTATATTAATTTCCTGATTGCAGTGGTAGATGATGAGCTTTTTCCTTTAAAAGAGGAAAATTTCAATTTTTCAATATTTTTCTGTCAATAGATTTTGATTTTGATTTTTAAATCTAGCTACTGATTTATCTCTCTGTTAGTACACGTTCTGTCACTTAACAAAAATGGATGCTTTTGCCTCATTTACAGTTCAGTAAATGAAAATCCATTCTATTTGTAGTAGAAAGTCAAATGATAACATTGTTTGCCATTTCCATGATACAATTCAAACTGAATGACATGATTTTATTAACAGACATTGGCTCAGTACTATGACTAAGTGAGAGTAAAATGCAATTCGAGTACCTTGATGAATAAGATTGCAACTACTTGTCATATTGTGTAGCCTTCTCACCATGTCCTACAGCTCACCTACTTGTTGCAGGTGGTCCTTCACCGGAGCATTCATTTTGCAGGCAGGTTTCATGCCTGTCTTTGCCCCAAGAAAAGCATTTAGGCATTTCCTGCAGTCTGAGATCTGCACTATAGCCTTTTTTTGCAACAGCTCTGGGTGGAAGTGTCAGTCAGCACTAAAGCAAGTGGAGAAAACAACTCCATTTGAGGTGTAGACTTTGGTCTAAACAAATACCCACTATCTTGTGTAAGCGGCTATTACAGTAGCTTCCCAGGTCAACTGGGGAAGATGTACAGCCCTTCCCACTCAAACTACTGGGCAAACACTATGCCCTCTCTGTCTCTGTTTTCATGATCTGCTTGAAGTGCTCCTGATTGCCGGTGCTCCTTCTGTGTGCATTTTTTATTCCTAAGCCTTGTAGAAATTCTTGTGTGGGCTGCCAGCTCCTGGTAGCCCTCTCCACTACTCTTGGATTTCCCTGGCCCAGATTTTCTTGGTGTACAGGCTCCTCCTGTGTCCACCATCAACAGCTTCAACCTGACTAGCTCTCTAGAGCAGCATGCTTTACCTTGTGACAGCTGCTCAGATTTGCTTGATTAAAAAAGAAAGGGACATATGTATTCCTTGGCACTCCAATGACATTTGGTTAAATAGATGTGCACCTGAAATCAACCCAACTTGGATAAGAGAGTATCATAATTGTAAAACTTATGTATAATTATGCAAGATTTTGAGGACTCACTTGGGAAGATAGAACCTCGGCATGCTAAATGCTTTTCAAGTTGAGAGAAGCAGCATTTTCATCCTATCAAAAATGTAACCTCATTTATAAAAGTTGCTAAGGGTATCTTTGGCAAAAGTAGAAATGCAGGACCAGGAAGCATCAGGAATCAAAAGGAAACTGATGTCAGTATAGTAATTTAAACATTTGTTAGAATGGGGGTTCAACTTGTAAGGCTATTCAGGCACAGAAGAGTGTCACTTGTCTTGTTTTTGTTCAGTTTTGTGCAATTTTATGAATCATCATGTTTTGTTGTGCCACCTGGACATTCAGAAGAAGTGCAGTTTTCCAAATACTGTGACAAATTCTCAATCAAAAGGCTGTTAAAATTAAAGAAACTAATGACAGTATCTGAAGTGGTCAACAGTTTCTTAACATTACTTAAGTACTGATACACATCATAAGTACAATTTTCTACTATTGTTTTCAATGATAGGTTTTTTTGGGAGATACTGTATGCTATTTTTTCCTCACTCATTCATGACTTTTAAAGAATATATAAAGAAGCAATTGTAAGGCTAAAATAGACAGCCAGCATTTTCCTGGCCACTGAATAGGTATAAATTCTGATTTATTATTATGACATTTAAGCATACAAACATTCTATGTATTCAAATACCAGAGCTTAATGAAAAAAGTCCATGACTATTTTTACAGGATTTTAAAATACAACCATTACATTTCTTTAAAATGAAATGTTTTTCTCATCTTCTGTGACACAGGATAATAAGATATCTGATGGGTTTAAACGGTATCTTTTTTTTTCATTTTTTGTTTGAAAAAAAATGCTTTCTTCTTTATTGTTTTACTTTAGGCTCTGATTTGTCATCAATAAACTAGAAATCTTTGCTCAAAGGAAACTGTTAAAAAACTGTAAAAAAATATTTTGATAAAAAATAAATTTGACCAGAGACTTCTTAAGAAATGTGTGTTCATTTGCAAGAAGCATTAAATGATACTTTTTCTGTAATATGCATATTGATTGAGGAGATATCGTGTCTCACCATGATTAGTATTCACTAATCTGGTGAAGCAAGGAATGAATAATAACAGTCTAATAAAATTATGGAAAATCTGTTTATATAAAATACACCAATTGACAGAAATTATCCTTTGCAATGTAGTGAATACCTCATTAGTATCTCTCCAGAAGATTATGGATCTCTGAATGCTTACTCTGCCCATCTTTAGCTGTTGAATCTCTTAATGATCCGAAGACTCTATCATTAATTATTCCTTACCACACAGTATCTGGCATTCCAGAGTATCATCTTCCTTCATAGTGAACTAATGAAAGCTTTTTATGTGCATTTTCTGGCAATGTGTACTTAAGAACAGGCATTTCTATTGTCTTTTTAATAATTAACAGAAAAACTATGCCATTTTATCTTCTTACATCTTCAAGTGTCAGAACTAAGTTTGAATGGTCCCTCTTCTGGGATTTATTAAGATAAGTACTTCTATCTACATATGCTTCTCTCTATCTTCATTGACGAATTTCTCTTCCTGACTTCATTTTCCCTCTGATAATTTGTAAGTGTTCACAAGATATAGAACTGGTGAAAGACAATCGGGTTACAGAGCACTTAAAACTAGTTGGACAAACGTAAATCCAAGGGGCCTGATGGCAAGCAACCATGAGTGCTAAGGAAGATGTCTGATGCCATTCTTGTTTATCTCCGAAAGGTCTCGGTGATCCAGTGAGTTTTCTGAAGACTGGCATTGAGCAGATGTCACTCCTGTGCTCAAGAATGTCAAGAAGTAAGATTTGAGAAAATACAGGCCTAACACCCTTACGTCAGTCATTTGGAGAGTGATGGAACAACTGATCTCAGAAAACATTTACAAACAAATGAAGGACAAAGAGGTGACTGTCAGCATGAATTTACAAATGAAAAGTCATGCTTAACCAACTTGATGACCTTCTACAATTCAGTGAGTAGCTTTGAAGATGAGAGCAGAAAAGTGTATGTTGCTTATCTTGCCTTTAACATTGTCTTTGACATGTCTCCCAAAACTTACTCATAGATAAGTTGCTTAAATATATGTTAGATAAAAGGATAGTGAGATGGATTGAAAACTGGCTGAACAAGGAGGCTCAGAGAAGTTGTGATATGTGGAAAAAATCCATTTGAGGGCAAAACATGTTCAAAATATTTTTCAGTGATTTGGAAAGATAAGACAGAATGTATCTTCTGAAAGATACAAAACTGGAAGGAGTGGCTAATATACCAAACAAGTGTGCTAACATTTAGGCAAAACAAGGCAGGCTGAAGAGCTTACAATGAGAAATCTCATGAAGTTCAGCAAAGGGACATGAGAAGTTCTGCCTATGGTGAGGAGCAAAGCTCCTATACTGATATACAAAGCTCTATACTGATAGGCACTGGGGCCAAGTGGATGAAAAGAATCGTCACAGAAAAAGACCTAATATAAGCCAGCAATATATCCTTGAAGAAAGACCGACAAAAAAATAAACAGCACTCTTGGCTTTGTGAAGGAGAGCACAGCCAGCAGATGAAGACTGGTGATCTTTCATCTCTGCTCAGCACTGGTGGGATGCTAGTTTCAATTCCCCATGTAGAAAATGATATATTATAGCATACTTTACTACTTTAAAAGATGCCATAATTTCGAAGGATTTTCAGCATCACTAGATAGTATTTCTTTTTTTCTAATTCTTTGGGTATTTTTAAAAAAATAATTTTTTAGTCATTCTTGAGAGACTCACCCTATTAACCATATAAGTTGTCATTTGCCCTTGGAATTGTGTATTCTTCAGCTGTGTACAGATATTCAGCATATTACAGCATTATGGTTACGGAGCAAACCTGTATAGTACTAAGGACAAAGCTTCTTTTCTAATGGTATCTAATTCATACTGACAATTGCAGGTTTACTAGAAGTGTTTAAATACCTAAGTACTTCACTGTTCTCACATATCAAGTTTTTACTGACATGAACGCTTCAATTGTTTGATGAAATAAATTGTCTGCACAAACTGCACCTGCAGAATTGAGGACAAAAATATATGTATGGAGATATACTACACTGTTGAAGTCATAAAATTATTCCATTGATTAGCAGATGGTATAAGAGAAACTGTGTTTGTTTTCCTGATTCCAAACTTGAAATACATCAACTGTTAATAAAGCACAGAGTACCATGGACTGAATTATTTTCAGTGAAGATCTATAAAGTTAAGACTTCTGACTGCTATTTCTATAGTTTAGCTGGATTTATTACATTTCTCTCTTCTTCTTTCTAGCCATTCAAAAATAGTCAAATAAAATTTTTGGAGATTTGACTTGACTTACACTTGCTTCTAAGCACTTACTGAGTGCAATATAATACTCAGACATGTATGTAGGCAGTTAAGACAAAATATTTGTAATGTGGAATTGAAGGCCTGACAGTTTCTCCTTCAAAGAAACCTACTACATGTTCTCTTTGAAGACTGCATTTTGCAGTCTGAAGACTGCAAAGTCTGAAGACTGAGAAATACCTCAAAAAAATAATCCAAACTGATTTAAGGCTGCATATCCGCCAAACACATTTAGGGATTCTTCTTGAACAGACTGCCCACTCAGTGTTTACCTGTGCTTTTATCTTGGTGACCTTACAGATCTCTGAATCTTGTATCAAAACACCTTACCTTTCAAAAGCGAAAATTTTTTGTCCATCTCTTTTTTCACAAATAGGACATGAAATCTCTGAAGTGGAAAGTCTACATTACTCAGCCTTAGGGAGAAGATACCTGTGTCAGGGACTCGTCTAAATAGTTAATCACAAGGTACACTGAATGAGCTGAATTTTCTAAATTTTCTGAAGCTGAGTGTCTCTGCAAAGTCAGTAACTAGAACTCTGAGTGCAAGAGAGAGAGAAAGCGTGTCTTCAGAAGGACTGGTATACTGAGTTTAGTACTACTCTTTTTTCCAGGACTACCTCCATTTTTTCACCTCTCACTATCTAAAATGAGATGTGTTTGAATTCCGAAGAATGGATCTGCATACTGGAGAAATCTCCCTCTGAAGTGTACCTCCATGATTACAGTCAGATACTTGTTTCCTCACTTCTTTTCCAGGACATTCTTGCATTCCTGGCTATGCAGCAGCTCAGTCTCAAGGAAGGTACAGTAAATGACTCATTTGGACTATTCATGACATAGTGGTTAGATAACTCTCGGGGATTATAGGAGAGGTGGATTCAGTCCCTTGTAAGATGATCAGGGCTGGGAATGCAAACCTCAGATTTCCTTAGTGAGCACTCAAACCACTAGACTATTAAGCATAACACAGTGTCACCTTTACCGGATATCTTTCTCAGAAAATGGCTCAACGCTCTGGATTCTGAGGGAATGAAAGCACCTAACATTTTCGATTAATTTTTTACACTCTCAGGAGTGTACAAAAGATAGAAAGACACTTAAATTAGGATTTGGATTGCCCTCTGTGTATCTTTAGAGGCAACCTACCTCTTGCCACTGACTTAACAACCATGGTAGTCAGAGTATTTCATCAGCTTCCTTCTAAGTCAAAATACATATCTGTGCATCAATATCTAAATTAAGAACCTAAATGAAGTGTATTAGATAATATCCAGGGAAATTAAATATCTCCAGGCACACACACTTTGTGAGGAGATTGATATTTGAACTTATTTTGTCAGAAAAATCTTTGGGGAGTCTTATGTTTAGACATAACTGCAGCACTTTTGACCCTGAGAAATACTGAGTTGTATTTTGCCAGGGTCTTGCTAGCTCATTCATCCCTGCACCATACTCCATTGTATGGACAGCCTGAGAATAACATTTGTTAAATTGATACCAGGAACTGAGCATCTAAATCCATATTTATGTACGCAAGAAGTAATGAGTTAATCAGAGGCAAAGGGTAGGAAGAGCCACTGTCAACTTAATGAATATTTGGGGTAAAAATGACCTCTTAAAATCAGGCCATTTATTTTAGAACCTAAAAATAGATTCAGATATTTAATTTTACATATTCAGGTTGGAAAATTTTGGCTAGAGAGTAAATTAATTGCCTAAGGTCACACAGCAAGTCAGTGTATAATGAGAAAGTAATAATGAGTGAGGAAAAAAAGGTATTTTTAATCTCTGTGGATTTATTGAATCTCAAAGCTCTTTTCATAAAATTAAAATTCTTCTTGAATATATCTTTATTTTTTTTTCTTAATTGTGGCTAAGTATTCTTATTTTAAATGCATTTTTATTATGAAACTGACATTTGTCTCAACGTTCAGCCCTGATTAGTGGTATCTTCTTGTTACTACGAAAACAGAAGTTTCTGTCAAATGTTATGCAGTAGATATTTTGTTGCATAGGTAGCTAATGAATGAGATATTTGATTACAACGGGATAAGTAACCTCTCTGTAGCCTGCAATTAACATTTAACTTGATATGACCACTAAGCTAAATGAAGGGAGAGTAAACTGAATAAAAAGGATTGTCTCTCATTAGCGGTTCATCACACACATATGCTAGCGAAACATTGTTGTGATTTTGTTTGCAGATTTGTATAAAGCTAAGCTTTCATCTTGTCAAAAAGAAATAGAAGAACCCAATTGCTCTCTGGAGAAAAACAGTATTTTAAACCAGTCAGTTTCCAAGTGTGTGAAGACAATCTACAACAATAATAAGTGCATTATTTGGCAATAATAATATATCAGGAATTTAGTCAAGTTCTTATTAAAATACTGTTAGACTGGAGTGCCATATTCTCTTACATGCTTTCTAATTCTGATGAGTTCATTCTCACATACAGACTCAGAAATGTTGTCTGCCATATCCTTTTCAGGAAAACATAAGCTAAAGCTTAAGCAACATACTCTGATTCAAAATACAGAAAATCTCTGTCCAAAACAGTCATGCCATCAAAAGTCGGCTGTACTATACCTACGTAGCAATGCAGAGAATTTCTCAAAACTTTCTGATAAACACAAAAATAAAATGAGAATGATCCTCATTTTAAGTCTTGAGGTTTAGAAAATATAGGCTGTATTTCTTCCACTGACGCCATCTTCCTGCATTACCTTGACCATACCATTTATGCAGATATATTGAAGACTCCACAGTTTCCCAAGCTGAAAGAATTTTGAGTTTGCAAGATTAACGTCTTAGCAACAAGCCATTCTCCACACATATACAATCCCCTTTTCTCCATCCTAGTCCCTATTCAAACAACCTGCATGAAATTTTTTTCCCTCATTTGTCTCCATTTTGCTACATCAGTATGCAAATTTGATACTTGTGATATCATTTCCTAGATAATTGTATCCTTATGTGATATTATTTGTTACCCAAGTATTGCTGTCCTGACAAGGATACATTCATGAAACGGTCCTTTTCAGTTACATGAGGTTCATTACTTTCTCACATAACTCCCTTTTTCTACGCAAAAAAATACGCAAATATTCAATATCAATCTTTGCCTATATACTGATAAGAACTGTGTCTTTTCTCTTTCAAGTTCACCATAACTGGGCCATGATCCTGCAGAAAGGATCCAACACTTGGCTAACACTCTCTATAATGGTGAACGATCCTAACATTATTGACCACTAGCACCACTTCATTCTGGTATGTAAAACATACACGGTCTTGCAACAGCTCTCTTTGCAGGAAGAGATCTCAGCAATTCAGAGAAAAATGAGGGTGCCTTTGCTCATAACTGATGGTTGCTTTGTTCATGAGCTGAATTTTCTCACTGTAACTGAATGTTAAACACTGTTTTTACTGTTTTTTATCTGTGAAATACGTCTTGTCTCAACGCACATGAAAATGAATATGTTCCCATATTAAGTATAACCTCTCTGCTGTTCTTTGTTATGAGCCATACTTGTGCTGACTATCATGCAAGACATAAGCATTAGCCATAGCAGCCTTTTTGCTTAAATGAAACCAACAGTAATATTTTCAGAGAGCTTAAGGGAATGGATTTATGTTATGGTTAATGGACATGGATTAGACTGAAAATCTACTGCCTTAAAGAAGAGAGAAAAAGACAGACAGCCATTGGATAATAACACTTAACAGTTTGTGAGGCTGCTGTGAAGCTTCATTGGACATGTTGAACATAATCTTTGGTTTCCAAACTGGAGAAATAATTGACTCATAATGATCTGGCCAGAATGAGTATAGCATGTAAAATGTACCTATTATGATTATGATCATTATTGCTTATTCACAGCTCTGAGTGCGAGTCATCATTTGATGAAAGGAATACTAACTCCCGTGCTTTTCTCTGTTCTTCTCTTCTGTTTGTTTTTATACTTTAGCACTAAAATAGCTTTAAGACTCACCTTTAACTTTGTGTTATGTTTGTTGCTGGGAAATGAAGTACGAGTATTTAACCCTTTAAGAGAATTGTATGTACAGTTACAGAAATTAATACTGTCATTGGTCCTCAGTGGTGTCCAAGAAAAAAGGATTTAGCAAGTGACTTAAAGGCAGGCTCTCTTCACCAAGTCAGTCACTGTGCTGAATTGTTTTTTGTTGAATTGTGTTTATAGCACAAATTGTATGTAGATAAAGAATTGAAAACATTAATTCACATAAAACACAGAGAAAATATTTCACAGAATGCATTTTTCTACATAATCAAAACTAATGTAATGAGCAGAATTAAGTTGATTTATAGCTTATTTACAGTAGTATTAAGTGTTAAGAGAATGTGATTAAAATACATGACAATTTAATTTTAGTAATTTATTTTACTACTTAAGTATTAACAAAATATAAACAAACAGGAAGCTGACAGAACACAAAGCATCTTTTTTGTCATTGTCAATGGGAGATTCTATTACTCTGATTTTTTTTTAGATCTATAATTTGTGTTCTTTAGCAACAACACAATATTCTACTGCAAATTAAATCTGGAATATGAGAGTGAAGAAACAGTTCTTATTCCTTTTCTTTATACCTCTTCCCTGATAGTAAATATTACAGAGGACAAATGCTTTCTTAAATTACAGTATTGGCTTTCTTCTGTTTTGTTAATTGTTCTTTGGTTTTCTAGTATAAGTTTACGCCTTCAATGGGGCTACATGGATTTATGTATCCAGGATATAATTTGTAAACTTAAACTGAAGAGTGAATCTGACACAGTAATTTAATGTTGCAGATTGATAAGTTAAAAAAAAAATCCTTTTTTCAGAGCTTTCTGCTTCTATCGGACTGTCACTAGTATGAAGTAAAAGCTAGTCTATATCAGTAAATGAACATTATACTGTACAAACACAGGAAGTCAGTGCACTGAATAAAACAGGGGCATTTTATAGTTGGATACATTAGATTTGTAGTTTAGACTTTTAACTCTATGTAGGTCAATAGTAGCAATTAGTTCTACTCCATTATATTCTTATAGAGATTTGCTAATCATAATATCTGAGTGCATATTATTATTACTTCATGGTACACTGTGATAAACATTGGGCTGATCTGTTTGCCATCATCTTTGCAATGTGAAAATATTGCATGCAGTGCACTGTTGTGGCTATTGTTCTAAAGTCTACTATTATTATTACAGGAATATATTAAGTTAATATATAATTCCAACTAGACAAGGCAAACTGAAGAAACATGCTTTGTAGTTTGTGAGGACACAGGGGAGACATACTAACTTTTGAAGAGCTTTGTTTCCCCATCAGATGAATTTCATGCTCCGAGAGCCCATGTCGGAAAGACACAATTCTCAGCTACTGTCTCCATACCAGATCTTAGTTAATCTTCTAACCAGAGTTCCAGGTCATTGAGTGTCTCAGAGAGATATGGTCTGTGAAACTGATCATGATTGAAACCAGAGGTAACTTTAGGCAGTGAGCCAATCAGGGGTAAACACAAGCAAACAGAGTTTGCCCACATTCATTGTCAGCAATACAGACATTACCCACTTCTTGTCACCTTGCCTGAAAGACAAAACAAACCAGAGAGATTACCCTCTTTCTCCACAGGCTTTAGTTTTGTTCTACTGGGCAAAAGCTAGAGGCCTCAGCAGAAAACAGATAAGAGCTCCAGTGATAAAATTACAAATGAGAAAATTACTCTTTAAACTCTCTACACCCTGCAGCTCTTTTTTCCTCTTCTATAATTTCTCCTTTCCTCTGCAATCCACAGCAGCTCCAAAGGCTAGCAACATACTGCGGTTTGCAAAGATCAGTGCAAGCTGGTTGCTTTCCCAGCAAAATGAGGTGTGCTTCAGGCATGCTTGGCCTGTGTTACATGCTCCAACATCTGAGATCATACCGTGAGGGTGCCGTGCTCTGTTATGGATGGGGTGAGGAGGGAACTGGACAGAGGTAAGTATTTCAGGACTTTTTACTATTGTGTCCTGGAAACACAACAAGTCAATTTGAATTAAATTAAATTAAAAAAATTATTGTTTATCTAGAACTTCAATATTTCAAGATATTAAGCATTTCCATTTAAGAAATTGTCAGCATCCTCATCACCAAATACTGTACAATACACGCCTCTCATTCATGAAAGATTACCCTTATATTTTTAAGTATTAGTAGATTTTTCCTTTGTTGTTCCAATACTTCCTATCAGGATGACTATCTTCATCTATACGTGGAAGCTAATAGTCTTCACTGTAATTGCAAACACTGTGAAAATAATACATATCAATATGTAATTTATAATCCCACTCATCCTTGTAAATAATGTGATTCTGTACAAAGGAGACATAATTTCCTTTGGTATGCCTGTATCCAAAATTTGCTGACAAAACTTGCTTGCAAATCCTGGTGCAGTACTGTGTTGTTGTTCTTGTTGTTTTCCCTTTTTGTTTATGCATATGCTATTATAATCTTGCTGCATTGTAAGGAAATCTGACCACAATGTTATTTTTTAATCATTTCTTAAATGTACACTTAAAAGTCACATGTAACACAGTTAGTTCAAGGAGTTCAAAGTTTTTTGAAATTAATAATTAAAAAGAT
Source organism: Lagopus leucura (assembly GCF_019238085.1). Classification (NCBI taxonomy): domain Eukaryota; kingdom Metazoa; phylum Chordata; class Aves; order Galliformes; family Phasianidae; genus Lagopus; species Lagopus leucura. The sequence goes on from NW_024962252.1 coordinate 30,478,997, forward strand.
AATAATTCTGTCAAAAATTAAATTTCATAGTGACATGGCATGGGCAATTACTACTACAATTTAATGTTTGCCTCCAGTAAAAAAAAAAAAAAAACCTTAATTTCTCATCAATATTTTAGAATTCAGGAGGCAGAAACATAAATATTATTAAGTATTAAGCACTATAAAAATTTAAAGCAGGGCAAATATATACATATACATGAAGGACTTGGTGGGAAAGTCAGCGTGGAGAGGCATGGCTGGAGACTAATCTAAATTTGCCATCATATGCTTCATGACCACACATTATGAAGTCAATCACTACTAGAATTGATTGGATATAGAAATATGCCATTGCCTTGATGTGTATCACATCTATCTCATTGCATTTAAAATTTATAGATGCTTGCAGATGATGTACATATTATGTTACTGAAAAATATACATCTAAACTAAATACACGTAGGTAGACTTTAAATCACTTATGTTTTATCTATGTTTTTTCTTTTCTTTTTTCGAATGTACACAATCCCAGTTTTATTCTCCTGTATTGCATTGCCACAGAGCAAGCAGAAAATAAGGAAATGAAGTTGGAGAACTCAGAGATTCAATCCAAATTGTGCATGTCTGGCTTTCAGGCAACATAAAGCTATCTACAGGTATTAAAGACATCATTTTCTCTAGAAATTCTGCTACAAACTCATCAACCACAAGATGGCTCAGATATTGTTGTGCAAGAGCAGCTAGCAGATGACTGAAAGCTTTGTGAGCATTTAAGAGTATATAATTCAAATATTTGTCCAGCTGGCTCTCACGTGAGACTTATGTGACAACATACTCTCCTGCTTGAGTACCCATTCTTTCCAGTTCATCCAGCCTGGAAAACAGAGAAATAGCTGTTGAGACAGCTAACACATTGAACTATCTCAATATATTCAATCCTTGACTTCATGTCTTCCTAGTTATGATATAAAAACTGGTAGCTTTGTTTAAATGTTAGGAAAAATGAAGATATTAGCATTTCTGAGAAAAGTAAAATATATATGCTCATTTTCATGAGCCAGTTCAGGTTTGCTACAGCACAGTAGCATAGCACCTTTCACAGAACAGCTCAATTGAAAGGGAACTCCAAAGTCCAGCTGCCTGACCACTTCAGGGATAGCTGAAAGTTAAAGCATATTAATAAGATCATTATCCAAATCCCACTTGAACACAGACAACCATAGCAACAGTCACCTCACTAGGAAGCCTGTTCCAGTGTTTGACCACCCTTACAGTAAGGAGTTTATTCCAGTCTGAACCTCTCCTGGCACATCTTTTTACCTTTCTCTTGCATTCTATATTTGGTTGTCACTCAGAAGAGATTAGCACCTCCCTCTCTGTTTCCCACATGAGAAAGTTTCAAAGAGTAATGTGGTCAACCCTTAGCCCTCTTTTTCCAAACTAGACAAACCAAATTTCCTTTGCTTCTCACATAACATGACTTCTAGCCAAATATGCTTTTCATCCCTTTTACCAGCTTTGTTGCCCTCCTCTGGATGCTTTTGAGGATTGTAATTTTCCTTTTATTTTGTGGAGTTCAGCACTGCAAACAATATTGAAAGTGAAGTTGCACCAATGCTAAATGTAGTGGTAGAATCACCTCCTTTGACCAGATGGCTTTTCTGTGATCAATGTACCCCAAAATTCTTTTTGCCTTGTTGGCTATTAAGGTACACTTCTGACTCATGTTGAGCTAACTGTTGAACAGCACCCACAGAACCACAGAATGGTTGATGTTGGAAGGGACATCTGGAAGTGATCTGGACCAAAATATACTTTATTCCCTCTCAGAGGGACACAAGAGATGTTTGCTCAGAACCATGTCTGAACAGTTTTTCAAGATCACCAAGGGAAAATCCCTGATGTTTCCAAGTAGCCTGTCCCAATATTCTGTCACCCACCCAGTAAAGAAATGCTCCCTCAATTGCTCTTAAGGACAGAGATGCATTATTTCTTGGCTGCAATCTAGTCACTCATTTCCCAGTCTACAAAATATCTATGCCCAGCATTATTCCAGCACTTATCTCTGTTGAATTTCATGTCATTGTTAATGCATTGATCTATCTGGATATCTCTGCAAAACCTCTAATTCTTCCAGACAGTCAACAACACCTATAAGCTTAGTGGCATCAACAAACTTTATGAAGTTTCACTCCAGTCTTTCTTCAAGATCACTGATTAGAATGATGAACAGGACTGACCCTAGAATTGAGCCATGGGGAGAGCCAAGTCTGATCAGCCACCAGCCAGATGCAGTCCCATTCACTATGGTCCTTTGAGCTTTATCACTGAGCTAGTTCATCACCCAGCATAGTGTGAACCTGTTTATCTCACAGTTGGACAAACTGTGCAGAAGGATGCTGTGAGGGATGGTATCAAAGGCCTTACTAAAATCCAGTAAGATTACATCTACTGTCTTCCCTTCATCAACCAAGCAGATGACCTTATCATAGGAGATAAAATTATTAAGGCAGGACTTTCCTATGTTGGCTGTGCATGATAACTGCTTTGTTGTTTAACTGACTTTCAGTATCTCCCAGGATAATCTTCTTCATAAGTTTTCCACACACTGAGGTTACACCAACAGAACTGTAGTTGCCTGGATCTTCCTAATGTCCTTTCTGTAGATGATTATGATGTTGGTCAGCTTCCAGTCAGCATGGACCACCACAGACTCCTAAAACCTTTGGTAAATTATTCCATTATTATAATGGAATGCTAAAAGGTACTTGATAAATATATGTCAGTTTAGGCACACATTTTAAACACTTTCTATATTCAATTTTGATTTCATAAGTGTTTGTTATTAAAATGTAAAAATTCTTTGTTTATATCACATTAGCAAAGTAAATGAATCAAAAAAATAAAAAATCAGATACAAACCATCATGTTCACATTAAAGGCACTTAAGAACATACTTGATATTATTTAATATTTATACTATTTGTTAACAGCTGTTTTATTTACAGGAAATATGAATAAGGAAGCCTACGATAAGAGCCAGTGCACTCCATGGCTAGGTTTTCATTATGGCCCCTTTTCAATAGTTTCAGAATGGTCGAGTCAGCTGTCTTTGGAGTGACAGCTCAAATCCAAAGTGGTTGAGTCAGCTCTCCTTTGAGTGGCAGCTTCTGGCTCTGGGATCTCAGCAGGAACCTCCTTTGTTCTTATCTTTCTGGCCTTGCCAGCAGATAAGAGGAAGCAGGGAGGCACCAACTTGCATCTTGCCTTCGCAAGATACAATGGTGTCATGCCCCAGCCTTCCATACTTAGCTGGAGCGGTTTGGCCACAGGCCAGATCTTCCGCCAGTGAACACTCCTGAGCACTCTCTTCCACTCTTCTACAGAGCAAGCAGCTCTGGGGGAAGGGGCTTGCAAAATGTTCCCAAAGCGATATCGATTGTCACACAGTTAGCACCCATCAGTTGCCTCCTTGACAAGTCACTCAGAGTCTTATCACAAGAAAAACCTCAGGAAGCAAGCTTTGAGCCAAAAAAAAACTGAGAAGGATTCTCACAGAAGCACAAACAATTTTTGAGTACTTCTAGACTACGATCCTATTATTAAAGACATAATTTTGTTGTTTTATTTGTAATACAGGACAAAAATGTTCAATGAAAGCCAGTAAAGTAACAGCCATTCATTAAGTTATTGTATGAGTGTTTTGGTGGAAGCCTACCCAGTGTTCAAGAAATATGGTTCTTGGAGGTGAGGGATGACACCTTGTTTCCTGGATCCATGTGTGTTTATACCAGCTGAAAAGAAAATAAAAGGATGTCTGAAAAAAACAAAAAACAAAAAACAAACTGCAGTGACTAAATGCAGGGGAAAATAATACAAAAAAGAGAACTAACAAAAAACTTTGCTTCATACTGAATTTGTGCCACTTTAAGTTTTGTTTTTTAACTTGTAGCATTGGTATCTTCAAAAGAGTGAAATACTTCATCTTCTTGACAGAATAAATTGAGTGGAAAATTACATAAACCCTTCAGCAGATGTTCTTTCCCACATTGTTTGGGAATTTATCCCCATTATACTGTGCTTCTAAGACCTATGCCAAGCCGAATAGGGACATTATCAAAGATGATGATATGTTTAGGTGAGCAGTAAGCAAATACTCTCTCAAATATTCTCTCACTACCTCTGTCTTATTCCTCAGTGCCAGTCAACTTCACCATGATCTTCTAACATGCTTCTATCAAGAATCTCTCTGCATAGGCGCTACATATATTATATTTCCATTATAAATCCAATAAATGAGAACCTGTTTTTTTCTTCACTGAAGCAAAAGCCAAAGTCCAGACCTCTATAAATTGAGTTTGCTATAATGAATGGGTCTTGGAGTCAAAGCTGTCAGGCAACAAAGAATAGGAAAAAAATAAACCAATTTCAGTTCCTACTGCCTGTAACTTATCTATAGCTGCATAGCATATTAATTGCATCAGATCAGATGGCATCTTTAAAATTATACTGCACATCAGTGAGTTAAGAATCTGTATAAAAATAAGATTTGTCATTCATCATTCACTGAACAGCATAAGGCAACTTGCTGTCATCTACAGTCAAGTGACATGCTTCTAGACTGTCTGCCTGTCCATTTGCCTCTCTGAGTTCTGCTGCAATCTTTGATCAATTTCTTTTTTTTTTTTCTTCATCTTCTTTTTTTTTTATTTATTTATTTTTAATGGTCTGGTAAGGCATCCACAAAGTCTGTGAATGGAAACAGTGATATATATGTTCTAATCTATGAGCAATGAAAATATATCCAGTAAATATCTATTAGCCCTGCTTATCCATTTTCAAATGGGAATTTTATCAGCAAAAGAGCCGGCAGAATAGCAAAGGAGATTTACAGCCCAAGCCCAAGAAGGTACTGCTGCAGCTGAGAGGTGTGTGAAGAGATGCATGGGGAATCTGGGATAAATCCACAATCCCATGCTCTGGGGAGCATACAAAAAGAAATTAGAGACTACCTGCAGAGAAAAATGCCTCAGCTGTTGTTCCTGTATTTCCCTGTCTCTAAAAATACACTGTAAGTTGGGACAGTGGAAGAAAGAGAATGAAGAATTGCAACATGAGACGTAAAGTAGTGAAGGTTTTCTCTACTGGGATTAATTAGTCTTCCCTGTCATGGGAAGAATGGCATATAGCAGATTTGTTGGATGTGACAATTGAACAGAGCCTGATGTTTTTAAATAGAAACAGTAATTTACAAAAAAAGAGTAGTCAAGAGAAGCATGGATTCCTTTTACAACAGATAAATGTCTGTTTGTGAACTTTCCAGTTTGGAAGATAATTTTGGTAGTGAAACACTATTGTACTGATTGGCAGCTACTCCAAAATTATTCCTGCAGCATCTTCCCAGTGACATAAGATTACCAGCCACACAGGTGCAAAAACCAGTAACACCATTACATTAAAAAAAAACCATTTTCAGTAGTATCTGTATCAATCCATCTGCTGCTGGATGATAACAACAGTCATTTGAATCACAGAGTCTGCTAAAATGATACATGTAAATGTAGTCAAATCATTTTTTGTAGTGGACAGATACGCCTTTCACTAGAACAGGTTGCTCAAAGCTCCATTCAACCTGGCCTTGAACACTTAATAGAATGGGGCATTTACAGATTCGCTGAGCAACCTGTTCAAGTGCCTCACCACACTCTAAGTGAAGAATTTCTTCCTAACATGTAATCTAACCTCTTTTAAGTTAAAGCTACTGCACCTTGTACTACTACTACACACCCTGATAAAGATTCCCTCTCCAAATTTTTTGTAGGTCCCCTTTACGTACAGGAATGTTATCTCCCCAGAGCCTTCTCTTCTGCAGCTTGAATAAACTCTCAGCCTGTCTTCAAAGGGGAAGTGTTCCAGCCATGTAGTTATCCTCATGGCCTCATACCAACAGATCTATGTCCTTCTTACATTTGGGGCCTCAGAGCTGACCACAGTACTCTAGGTTGTGACTCACAAGAGTGGACTACAGTGCAAGAATCACCTCCCTTGATCAGATGGCCATGCTTTTTCTGATACAACCTAGTCTATGGTTGGCTTTCTGGACATGTGATTGGCTTTATGAGTAAATGTCTCACATCTAAATTAACAGAAAGCAACTGGTGAAAGATATGTGCTGATGTTACAGTTCTCCTTTTCGGAGTTAGTAAAACACTAAGTGACTTCTTTTCATGGCCCCTGCACTGGGACAAATAAAAGAGAAGGTAGAGATAGGCTGTGAAATTTTAAAAAATATTAAAGTCCTGAGTTTAAAAGTGACCCAGATTTAAATATGTAAAAGCATGTATGGTGTTTCTTCATTTCGTGTAGCAAAATCTAGCTAACTTTCCTATTTTCACACTTAAGTTGGATCCACAATTGTGCTGAAGTTGTTCTCCTTCAGCTTTGCTAATACAGCTGTTTGTCTTCCTCCTTCTAAGCTGAGTTTGATACTAGGGTCAGCATACCACATCTGGAAAGGCTTACATTTTTGGGAACACATCAGATAGTGCACTGAGATACCTACAGCACCAGATAGGAGATGTCACAGGAACAGATTGTCATACATACTAGCACACTAAGACATGTGTAAGATGTTTTTGGAAGCTTTCCAACAACAGTTAAGTATAAAAAGACAAGCTTACTGGGCCAGTGATGTAAACATAAACTATATGGTCATGCTTCAGCTTTTGTCTGGTCCACTGAGAATATTTTCTGAACAAATAGATTAGTATAGATAGATAGTATCTCTGACAGTATTTTAAAAGTTGCTGTTTAAGAATTTCAGTTTTCAGCAGGTTGGATTTCCAGGCAGAAATAATGTTGTGGGCTTAATACCTCAAAAAGCAGTTAGAAATACACAAAAGTTCTGTAAGGAAATTTTATATGTTTATACCATATGTTATTATATTTTTCAGTTTGGCTATGGAAAGAACAAGAGGGATTCCAAGAATCTGGTAATAAAAAGAGAAATATTTGACTTTGACCTGAGGTTTTTCATTTTTGCTGTGACACAGAATTTATGTTGATAAAACTGAACTAAAAATAAAAATTGAAAATAAAAGCAGAGGAAAAACTACATTACATACAATGTATTGCAGCAGGTTCAACTAAAATTTGACTCCTTTTCCCTTTCCCTTTCCCTTTCCCTTTCCCTTTCCCTTTCCCTTTCCCTTTCCCTTTCCCTTTCCCTTTCCCTTTCCCTCTCCCTCTCCCTTTCCCTTTCCCTTTCCCTCTCCCTTTCCCTTTCCCTTTCCTTTTCTCTTTCCTTTTTCTTTTCATTTTTTTCCCCTTTTCTTTCTATTCTCCTCTCCCCCTCCCTCTTTCTCCACTACCTTTTTTCTTTCCATCTCTTCCTCTCTCTCTCTCTTCCTTCCCTCCTCTTTTCCTTCCCCCTTTCTGTTCTTTCCTCTACAGTTCCTTATTTCCCTTTCCATCTGTCTGCTTTTCTGCTTTCTCCTCTTTCTCCCTCTTTCTCTCTGTTCCCCCTCCCCCTCACCCTCACCCTCCCCCCTCCCTTAATATGGGTTACACTTACATTGACTGTAATGTGGAAACATTCATACTGGATAGATAACATTTTCAATAATATATATCCCACATTAAACATATTTAAATTTGTTAGACTGTGATACTTAAACCTGGAAAAGCCTAAACATTTTGAAAGTGGGCTCCAAGTCATATAGATGTGTTTTTAGAATTTTGCTTACTGTACTCATAACACATATTCTACCTGTTCTGTGATTTTTCTTCTTTTTTTTTTTTCAGTTTTGTTTTGTTTGCTTTAATGTTCAGTACCTCTGATGCTAGAGGATTATAAGTGAACAATGTTAATAGTATAATTTCTCTCAGTATGTCCAAGAAAACCAGACAATACATCAGGTTTAAATAAAACTCAGTCCTGTAGGATAAGACAATGCTTCTGATGCTCTTAGTTCCATTTTGCATATTTATTATAAAACTTATTAAGTATGCAGCACTGTAAATGAATTTTGGTAATTAAAAAGAAACAATGTCTATGTATTACAACCAGGGAAAATGTCATAGTTCAGCAAAATTTAACATAGATTTGATGAAAATAAGAATGTAAACTTGATGGTATAACTTTTTCAGATGTTGTTCAGGTGCAACACACCCATGAATTGTTTCAGTTTTACCTGATGTTAATGCTGTGTGAACTATCTAGACATTATTTACAAAGCCTTCCCCCTCCTTACCATGCCTACTTCTGTACACTACCACTCTTAAGAACATCTCAACACTTCATAGAATCACAGAACATTCTGAGTTGGAAGGGAGTCGCAAGAATCATTGAATACAAACTCGGGCTTCACACAACACTAACCAAAATTCAAACCCTGTTCTTGAACTCTGGCAGCTCAGGGCCATGACAGTGCCCTGGGGTGCCTGTACCATGCCCACCGCCCTTTGGTGAAGAACCTCTTTCCCTAATACCCACTGTCGCTATTGCCAGAGAGCAAAGCGCGATGCTGCCCCTCCGCTCCCTGTGAGGAGCTGCAGCCACCATGAGCCTCCTGTCAGTCTCCTCTGCTCTGCGCTGAACAGGCTGAGGGACCTCAGCTGCTCCTCATATATCATACCCTCTAGACCCTTCACTATCCTTGTAGTCTATTCTTTTGAACACACTCCAATAGTTTCATGTCCTTATATAGTGGCAACCAGAACTGCACACTGTAGGTGTGGCCACCCAGGGCAGAGCAGAGCAGGACAACCCTTCCCCTTGCCTAGTGGCAGTGCTACGCTTAATGCACCCCAGACTGTGGTTGGTCCTTTGGGCTGTCAGGACACACTGCTGGCTCAAATTCACCTTGGCATCATCCAGAACTCATATATCCCTTTCCATGTGGCTGTGTTCCAGACTCTCATCCCTCAGTTTGTACACATATCCATGACTGCCCCATCCAAGTGCGAAATCCATCACTTGCTCTTGTTAAACTTAATGCAGCTGGTGATTACTCAGCCTCAGTTAATTGTTTGAAACCCCTTGAGGCCCCTCTGTAACAAAAAGCAGTAATATCTTGTGGGACATCTGTTTTATCAACAATCCTTTAGCTAATCCACTCAGAATGGAATTCTCTACTGTCTCTCAGTGGCAAACATAAGAATTTTCCATGCACAAACAGAGGAATAGACATTTTTGGGGTCAGTTTACTGGCCCATTTTTTAACAACCTCCTGCAGCAGACATAGCTGGGGAGCCTATGCTAAGGGTCAGCTCCAGCCACTTAATTTAATCCATTTTCCAAGTCACATCTTTAAAAATCATAGCCCTCCGTATCTGTCTAGTTACATTGGACTGCTTTTCTGAAACTTTCAAAGAAGAACTTGCTTTTATATTCTGCCTTCAACTATGCGAGAAGGTATTTCAAAGACACAAACCTGCCTTCATCTCTAATTCCTCTTAAGGCATGTATTAAAACTTTCCTGTCTTAGACAGCTGTGTCTTTGCGAGATGTTTTTTAACAGCTGACTAGTTTATTGCAAAGATATATTTTATTACATTAATTGGTTTTGCTGTCTGAGAAGCTGGAAGGATAACTGCAATTCAGTTGCTGTGCCTTGCACAGTAACATCTTTGACCACCACTAAAACTGCTTGTACAGCCCTACTGGTACAGTGGAGAGTTGTAAGATATGCTGAATAGATATTTGTGATGAAGGTCTGAGATAACCACTCTGTGGAGTCAATAGCACTAGGATAAGCTGAAGTAGGTATCTGAAACTGGAAAAATGAATTACATCTCTGAATTCTTCAGACAGTCCAGGTTGGTTAGTTTAATGTTGATGTTTCTATTGTAGCTTCTTAGAGATAAGAGAGAGGAATCACACTAAAGAAATGGCTGGGCAGAAATAGGTATGCCATCTCTAGCACAATCCAAGCATGAAGGGCTCTTTCCGGTTTATATGATTTTATTTATGTCGTGACTGCTGTTAGCATAGCCATTTTATCTGGAAATTAAACTCTTACATACCGTACTTGTAATTATTCTAATAAAAAGTGCAGTGTTTTCCTGGTCAGGTTTCCTTGTGAGCTGCATTCAAAATGAATATTTTGAAAATAAAGAGCAACACTTTTTATAGAGGTTCAAATTGTACATGTTCTTCCAGGCAGAGTAAAAAAGAAAAAAATGTAAATCTTGAAGTTACCAATTATTAGATGAACTAAATCATTGCATAGCTGTTTGCTGGCTATGATATCTTTTGTATATACAGAAGTATTCATACTGTCCATTAATAACTATTTTGCCCCACACTGTTAAAATCAATTTGGCTATTACAAAGCCATTTCTACTTATACCATTTTATAAGAATCTCTGTTTCTTCCCTACTGGAGATAAAATTGAGATAAAGATATGACATTTGCATTCATATTTCACTGGTTATGGAAGCTGAATAGATTTTTTCCACACTTCAGAAGCATAAAGAAACACACTCAAAAAAATTGTATTGACTTAAGGTTTTCCTACTCTTAAATATTTCAGAATCAATTTCTGAGTCCTGAATTTCATACCAGACTGAAAAAATACAAAAACAACCACAAGTAAAATAATTTCCTATAAATGTTATTCTACTTAAATTTTGCTATTTAAGTCATGGGATTGCTATGTTAAATCAGATCAGTAATTCCTCTAATCCTGGAATCAACTCTGTGAACAGCATCAGCTTCTTCAAAGAAAGATGCATGAACCACTGTAGTGAATCCCTACTATTCCTATTATCTGTCTGAGACATGGCTATTTTTCCTTCTTTTAAAAATCTGTTCATGCCTGAAACACCAAATATTTCAATATTTCCTAAAAATCTGTATGTTTTCATGTTTTTTTGTCCTATAAGTATCTGAATCTTTTTAAGAATAATCTTGGTAGTGAATGTCAGTGTACTTCCAAAGATGTACATCCTCAGTGCATCACTATGATGGCACAATTCTGCACTGCAGTCAAGGCAAAGACAAGGGTGGAAACAGATATAACAATAGAAATCTCCTCTGCTCCTAGGACATTTATGTTTAGACTGGCAGCACAGAATGTGTCATGGTTTTATTCTACTTATGTAAGGAAAAATGTAGCTGATAAAAATGCATCCACACAGAAGCCCTTTGCAAGTGTTGAACTGAAATAAATTGTTGCTACTGTAGACATAAGTTTAACTCATACAAGATTAATTAAAATGAAGAAAAGTCTTGATTCAAAAGAACTGTGCTGTTAAAATACAATAAAATACTTGTAAATTGTGGTCAGGAAGCCTGCAGGAATCTGGATAATCAGTAGAGGAAGGTATAACTGAGATCTAGAGAGAGGAGAAAGTAGGGATTACCTCCTGAGTAAAGCATAAGAGTGTCTTATTGCACGGGAGATGCAGTGGTGAGTGAAAATTTATAAACTATTATTTGATAGGTGGTTTGAGATTTCACTATGATTTCAGTAGCTATTTCTATCAAAATGGAACCATCTATTTGAAAATGAACCCTATATGAAACCCTAAGTTGATTTGGAAAGCTATGGAAGTTTAAAAGCCTAACAGGCCTAACACTGCTTTCCTACTATGTTGTAATTATTCTTCCACAGAAGGATCATCACCATAAGAAGTTTAATTCAGACTGTCCTATAAAAATCCCTACCCTGAAATACATTTATCTATCATATTTATGAACATTCCTAACTGGCTGAAGGGCCACTGAGACAGGAATGAATCATGGTAAGATACAGGCTTATTAGATGAGATGAGAAAACTGGAATACCCAAGGCTGTGAATAACATGAGCTAGAGACGAGAGGTTTGCTTTGCTGTTAGTATCATATATACTGCACATTTAGCCATGTATGTAAAACTGCCTGGTACCTGGTAGAAATATTGGAGAATTTTCCCTTCAGAGCTGTGAGAGTCATAATACCCTGTCCTCTGGTGCAGTAATATTATATTCTTTTCTCCATTTTAGAGCAGGATCTGCATCTGCATCTGAGCCAGTTGACTGCAAATGTACAAATATCTTTAAGCTATGTGTTTCTCACACTTGAATTTAGAGTAAAACTGTATTTTTAAACACACACTTTTCACAAGGCTTATTGAGAAACAATAACATGGGGCAGTTGCATAGTTGTATCTGTGAAACAGCTGGACCTTCTGGCATCCTTTTCTGGACAGACAGACAGGGTACCAGAAGGTAAAGTGATGCAGAGAAATGGGACTAATCAATAACAGCTCTTTGTTCTTCATACAGCAGAATAAAGTGGGCAAAGCAATGTTTTGTGTGGGGTGGAGGGTCTTCTGTGAGCACTGCTGTCATCAAAAATCTTTATGAATAATATGTTTTCTCATTTGGAATTTAAAAAAAAAAGCCCTATACTTTATTTTTTTTTTCCCCTGATTTTAGCTCCATTGGTAGAACTCAAGAAGTAGTATACACAAATATCAATGCCCTTTTTAGCTTTTACCCAGAATATTTAAAACAAGAACTAAATGTTTTTGTTTTGTTTTGTTTTGTTTAATTGTAATTGGTTTACCCAGGAGCAATATAAATACCTAAGTGGAATGTCATAACTAAAGGAGAATTAAGCATACTAATCTGCTCTGTTTCAACCATTAATATACTATATATCCTGTCTTCAGTTCACTTTCATATTCATTACTTTTTTAATGAAAAAAAAAAAGATATTTTAATGATCAAAAAAATCTAAATGAGTAATGGTACATCAGTTAATGACATTTTAAAAGTATTTCAGGCTGGAAATGTGACACTATAATCATTAAAAATCAGATTCAATTTCCAAAAGTCCTAATCTTAAATTTTATATTGCTGGCAGAAACATAAAATGATATCTAGTAAGCTCGAGTTCCTCCATATGATGAAAAAGCTCAGGAGTTTTGTGAGCACTGCCAGAAAATAATGTGTTCTCAGAAATTCTGGAAGTTGAGCAGGAAGATAACTGATGAGGATATGACAGTGAATGAACAAATTGTTCGGTGTAGAGGAATTTTCAGTCCGGAGAGATCTTTTTCTCTGAGACATGGTTTGAGGTCCAAGACTAGCATAATGGCTCCAAATGGATAAAAACAACACTAAATTCTGCTTCATGCATTATGCATGAGCTCTCGCTATTGGAGTTTACACCACCATCTGGTGTTTAATTATTCCTGCTTTATACCACACGGTGGTGCGAATCTAATGAAATGAATGTGCCCCTTATAACAATTTGGTGCATAGATTCAGTTTTGCTAATGATTAAATACCCGGTCTTCTACCTTCTTTCTTTCTTTCTTTTCTTTTTCCTTTTTTCTATTTTTCTTTCTTTCTTTCTTTCTTTCTTTCTTTTTTTTTTTTCCTTAAACTGAGAATAAAAATCTATTATGAAAAAAAAACCCAAACTATTTCTATAGACTGTCACTGGCAAATACAATGACATTTAGTAGAGATGCTCTCTAATGTTCCATGGTTTCTATTTGGCTGGTTGATTTTCTCTAACATCTGTACAGTGTTAATTAACTGTGCAGTAGTGTCAGAATTCCTATTCTCATACACTGTAAATATTGTTTGAAAGAACATTTTCTATGTTTGCAGTTTTAAAGATACTTTGAAATAAAAAAAATCTCTTAGTTCTAGTCTCTCCTGCAGACACAGTGGCTGCTGCTATATACACAAAGTTTTGTCATGCATCCAGCTTATTATTTTTCACATTATCACCTGTAGACCATTAGATTTCAATTTCTCATCTGTCTATCTCAAAACGAAACCCTGTGTTATTAAATTAGTTAGACTGTTAGTTTCTACCTGGCACTAAGGCCGGATATGCAGTGATATACAGTGTTCCATTGTCCAAAGGAAGGGCACTGAAAGCTGGCTATGTGTCCCATTTAAAAGTTTTAAGCAAATACTGTAATTATGTAAGCAAATATTGTAATTAATTATATTACAATATATAGAGAGCTAGCAGGATTTTCTGCATTAATCACAAAGAAAATTTGGAAGGCTTTAGCAGTACAATTAGCAGCGATGCTTTTCTACCAAAAGATAGTGGTTATCTGATAACGATGTGAAGATAATAAGATAATGTTGTTAATGATAAGATAATGATGTTAAAGGATATTTAGGTGGTCACTGCATCATGTAATGCAAACCTTCCTTAAAATTATGAATATTAGCTTATTTTTTTATATACTTTGATATACTTGTAAGCTCAGTGGTTTGTAAATTTGTGAGTAAAATCACGAAGTTTGTTTGGATAAGAGCATGAGAGCCAGAACACAAGCAATCTAGAACAACACTGTTATTTTTTTTCCTAGCTTTGGAAATTTCCTATTCATCTTATCTGTGTTTTCCTTGACTTATTTTTCAATAATCTTAAAATAAAACCTCATTTTTGTATTACTTTCACAACTTAAAACAGCCAACCTTTCTTCATAGAGTCGTGGGATCATGGAATAATTTGGACCGGAAGGTAACTGAAAGATCACCTAGTTTCAATCCCACTAACGTGGGCAGGAACACTTTCCACTGCATCATGTTGCCCATAAGCCCATCCAACACGGCCTTCAGCATTTCCAGTGGATGGCAAAGTTATTTATATAAAGTTAGTTTCTAAAACTTAAAAGATTTTATATATAGAATTGTGATAGAAAAGACCTGTATAGAATAGAACAGTGGCTTTTTTGTGTCTGTATTTGTTTGTTTGCTTGTTTGTTTTCCAGAGAAAATAAATAAGGAAGAATTCAGTAGTCCAGAGTTGCTTTTGGTACGTTGTTTTCCAAATTCTGTCAACTTCTCCCATCAGGGAAGAGAATTGCTCCATATAAGATTAATCCTTGTTATTTTTATGTACTTTCCAACCCAAACCATCCTATGATTCTATGATATTCTGGTGAAAGTGAAGACATTGTGAAATTCTGATTAGGTCCCTAGGCTTCAGGAAACATAAAAAAAATGTGTATCATGTTTCTAGGATTTGAAGAAATTAGTGAAAGTAATGTGTGGGGTTAAAATTTACATGATCTCATCAGCATTCAGCACCACTGCCACACTATGAAGGAGAAAAAATAACAAAGAAACATGAGAAGAGGAATAGATAAAAGGCAAACACTGAGAGGAAAAACATGTTGTTTCTTAATTGAGCTGGAAAGAAAGAAGAGGAGGAGGGGAAGACATTGCTTGCAGCTCTCTTTTGATGAGAAACCTTTTTGTGCCCATGACTATGTAGGTTAAAAATGTAGCTCTGCCTTTGATAGACAATCATATTGTAATTCTTCAGTGGTAAAGTGCTGAAATTTCAAGAATTGGGAAGTAGGAAAGAAGAAAAAAAATATAACTAATTACTGTGTACATTTGTAAGATGTACAGGGTCAATTCTTCTTCTGAAGAAGTAAGTCATCATCATAGGTCTTTCAAGTCATTGGAGCTGTGAAAGTTTACATCAACAAAGATCTTCACTCCCTTTGTCTTACTCTCATGTCTCTGCTCCTCTCTCCCCACCACACCACGAAGTGTCCTAGAATATCTTTAGTGATAGTTCCACTATCACTAGTCTATATCATATATTACATGACGGGGGGAAAATGAAACAAAAGAAAACAAAAAAACAACTTGTAAGGGTATTATATTTAGTGTTAAGATATCATACATGAATATTTTTCTCAACCATCTGAACTCATTGTTCTATTGATGGTGCATTATTGGTGTTTGGGGATTTAATTGATGTATACATTTTTTCATTTTACAGTTTTAATTTGAGTAACCTATATCCCTACCCATTATCTGGGCTGGGATAGAATTAGCTGCAAATTAATTAATTCTGAAATGGAATTTTTCATTATGTTTCATTTTTAGACCTGACATAAATATGGCAAGAACAGCCCCTGCAATGGCATTTTGGCAATTCTGTACACAGGTGGCAGAGGAAAGTACAGAAGCTCAAAAATTAACAAACAATCAGCTCAAACAAAAAGCTAAACTAAATCTCCTTGAACTTTGAATAAAAGTTATATTTAGGATAGGGGTTTGACACTAATTTATTGGAGCTAATCCTAATGCAGTGTTTTCTAATTATACAATAAATATTCCCTCACGGATGAAGCTGCCTATCAGCCCTCTCTACATGAGAAATGGCCATATGGAGCAGTCTGCAGATGGCTGGGCAGTTGCATGTGTACAGCTGTGCAGGACAAGCACCCCCAAGTTTCAGCTTGCCTGTGATAGGCAGCAAATAGGCAGCTCAGCAAGGTGTAAAGGAGTGTATAGATAGGAAGGATGAAGGAAACTAGGAAATAGCCGTAATTATACACACACACACACACACTTTTTTTCCCAGATCAGAATTTTTCACCTCATTGTGAGGAACAAAATCTGGCTTCTGGCTTTGATGAGATTGTAAGTAAAAAATGTGAGTATAATGTAATACAGGCACACACAGAGTAGTTTAAAATCCTGTTAAAATAGTAGTGGGAATGGTCCCACTGGCTTCCTCATGAGCTAAATAAGCAGACCTGATGCAGATAGGTTGCATTAGTTTCTACCCCCAGATTTCCTCTGCTCTCATTCCCAAAACTGCTACTACCTAATTCTAGTGGCTCAGTTAACACCTTGAAGATCTGTGGTCCCACATGAAATACATTTCTTAATACAATAGAGAGCACAGTCATCTCATTCACTGCCCTTGAGATTCTTTTGTCTTGCTCTGGTGAAAGTGCTACAGGAACAGGAGTTTTTGCCTGTCAGCTGAATCTGAAAAAGATAATTTTTTGCTGCTGTCAGCTGAATGCTGCCTACAGCTGCATGCAGATTCATGGATATATGCATAGACACTAATAACAGAACTGTGAATTGGTGAACACAAAGGAAATACACACTGAAAAAGCTATTATAAAGTGCTAGACAATGTTTTTTGATATCCAAAAGTATTTATTACAATGTATTTAAATTGCTTACCTGGCTTTAGAGATGCTTTAAAGAGATCTTTTAAAATATCACAGATATAGGATGAAAACTTTCTTAAAAAAAAAAGAAAAAAGAATAAAGAAAATGGCATGTCTGTTTTACACAGTGTAAAATTAATATCTATCTGACTATTTTACTGTTTATTTCATTGTTAAATGATTGATTTTTAATCACATTCAGACTTTTTTTTTGTTTAATGTTTCATTGCAAATGCAAAAATCAGAATTTTCCTATAAACATTTTTGGATCTTGGAAAATATATACAGATTATTGTTTTTCTTCATGTTGAAAAAATACAGAAGTAGAAAACTTGCATTTTAACAACACGGTTTTGTATAAATTAGCATTATAGGAAACATATAATTTTACTGAATGTAAAAGGAATATATTATGAAAGAAAACAGTACCAAGTTATTCAGATTCAAATTCTCCTTTGTGCTATATACACTGTTAAATCATACATACTCATGGAAGAAACAGAGCAAAAGTGTTTTTGTTTAAAAAAAAAAATAATTCCTAAACATTTTAAAACTGCATAAGGGGTTGGGTGGGTGGGTGGAAAATGGAGGAGGAAAGAGTGTCCAGTTGTCTTCCAAAAACTAGCAAACTTTTAAGTCATTTGACACAACGGCCAGTATTTTGGGAGTCTATGCAATGGGAGGTCAGGCTGAGGAATGAAGCAGGAGTGCACTACACACTCTCAAGGTTTGGTCACCACTCTCTAATGAATCTGAAAATTTTCATCCAGTTAATCTTGACAAGCACTGAGTGTCACAGAAAGTTAAATGTGAAGGTAAATGAGACCCATCTCACCTCAGGTTAGTCATATAAAAATTAGAGTTCTGCCTTTGCATAGAGAGGTGGAAAAAAAAAAAAAAAAAGACAGATGTCCTCTGGATATAGAGATTTTGCATAGCTGCACAAAGAGGGATGAACCTCATCTGCGAGGTGAGATTTTCAGAAGTGCTTACACGACATAAATATTAACTTTTCAAAGAATTTCCAGTAACCTGTGTTTCTGAATTGCTTATATTTGGGTTTTATTTTAATTCCTATCAAATGAATAGACAGGCACATTAGTAAAATCCAAGTAAGCTGATTATCTCCTTTAGTTCTCTGTATGTTTTATAAAGATACCTTACAAGTTCTTTGTCTTTTTTTGGGGGGGGGGGAGGGAGGGGAGAAGGGGAGGGGTAGATACATGCTTGGAAGAGCATTTTAGAAGATGTATCCCATTACAATACATACGAGGTTAAAAAATATAACAGAAGAAGAAACATTGCAGAACTTTCATTAAAACTGTTTATGAGAAAATAAAATAATCTCTAATGAGCTTGCATTGCCACACACAGAAAGAGTCTTCCTGTAACTAGTAACCATTGTTTGTTTTATAGTATGATGCATTAAAGCAGTTCTTGTATTTATGCTAGCTTAAGGAAATTGCATATTGTACTCAGTCATACCTGTCATCTCTATTTGATTATTAAATATAATTTTTCTAAAAAAAGGATTTAATATTGTGTTGCACAGTATTAAATTGGAGGAGGGGTAACTCTCCAGATGAAGCTGTGATGCATGATAGAACAATTTAATAACTCACTGAAAATCGCATCTTTGTTCATATCGCCAACTGATTTCACAACACTTTACCTCATGACTAATTTTGTAGGAGCCAAGAGTAAAGCTGCTAGGCACCTGAATTCCCATTCATAAGGTTTCATAGGCATATGTGACAGTCTAATTCTGCTAGCATTAAACAGTAAACACGTCAAGATCCCGCCTAAACTCTAGCTTGATCAATAAAATAGATATCTTCAGAACTATTTTACCTGGCCTGATACACAGCATAGGCGTATGAAACAGTTGCTGTCTCAACAAATACTGAATCACTACACCTTTAAACGAGTAATTCAGTGATCAGTGGGATGTGTTTGACACATTTTCTGGTGAAACCCCATACTTCTCTGGTGACTGACAACAGGTTCCAGGACGGGAGATCTTAGACTCCTTTGTCTCACATTCTAGGGCCAAATGAAAGCAGAATGACTCAGGAGCTTGTTAGCTAAGGCACTCATGTAAAATATGGGATCGCTCCCTTCTCAACTGATCATGTAAGTAATCCAGAAAGAGTGGAAGAGCTTCACCACATAGAAATGAAAATACTGGCCTTTCTTGCAACCAAGTAGTTTCAATTTACACAGTATGTGAGAGATTGTACCCCACTGGGAAGAGAAAGGGAATAAGAGGGAGAGAGAACTGACTATATCTTGATGTATCATGAGTATTCTAATTCAAAATTGAGTTTTGAAGTGCCAGTCTTAATGTTTAATCCAAGATCTGTGATTTGATACCAAAGCCAGTCTCGATATTACAGATAAGGTCTCTTATTACTCTTATTACAGTAAGGTCTCTAAAAACCAAACAGCCATCAACAGTACTGATACCTTTGGAGGAATATGTCTTTTAGCAGTTTCTCATGAAAAAGAGCTCTTCAGCGGATCCATAACTGCAAGCTGTTGTTCTCCTCTTTCTTTCCCATGGAAAGGCATTGCTATGATTACCTTTTGAAAGGCTCTGGCATTTTCTGGGCTCTTTCTTGAACTGCCATGAATTGGTGTATCAATAGAAAACTGGACAGTAACAGTGAATGATCAAGCTAATGAAAGACCTTAATAAAGCCAACAGTAGAGCAATACGAGAGCTGAAGCAAGAAGAGATCTCAAAATCCCACCCAACAGGAACGGTCAAGATCAGCACTTACAGTATCTCAAGCTGCCACGGAACTATAGTTGTATTATTTTGGCCTTGTGTCCTTTTTAGGTGCCCTGATTTTCCCAGACATGTGACGTGTACATTTGCAACCGCAATATAGCATTACAAACTGTATTACACAGTGACAAACTAAGATCCACTCTCCTATGAATCTATTCATTTTGCTTTTAATGGTATCAGGAAATAAACTAGAATATATCCCTGAGTGACCATTCACCAATTTCTTTCTCTGGAGCTTAATCTAAGCATATTCAGAGCTTGGAAATGAATGGAAGCATTAGACTTTTTTATAGCGTAGCACACAAAATTACTTCTTTATCATATCTGCTTTTATTTTTTTATTATTTCCAGAGTGGGATTCTGACCTCACAAACATTCAATTTTGAGCATGTGAGTAGTTCTGTGGGGTTCAAAAAGGGCAACAGAAGTGAACAGGAACATCTGACCCAATTTAAGCCTTAATTCTGTGAAGATTTCTAAATATTAAATCAATACGACTACTCACATAGTTAAAGATAGGAATGTGAACTCTTAACAGGGTTGGGACCTAACTAGAATAGGACCTTTTAATTTCATTTGGTATAGGAATTCCACGTTTCTCTCAGTTTTGTCTCTCTTCTTCTAACCTTGCATATTATTGTTTTAACTTTGGGGAAAATTATTATTTAAGGGGTTTCAGCAGGACCAAATGGATTTGGGTGAGCTTTCCGATATCAACCTATCAGTATCTTGTAAGATAATAGAATTTCCTCTGTTCTGAAAACTATAAATTTGCTAATAAAATAATGCATTCTATTTCATTGCTAAACTTCACAGAAGTCGAGCTTCTAATGGAGAGTATTTCCCTGTTGGCTTGTGTTGTGAAGTGCTATGTCCACACGTATCATTAATTTTCTTTTCAGAATATTAGGCTTAATTAATCCATTCCTGGTTGCCTTGTATTAAAAAATAGAAGTTATTAAAGTGGATTGCTCTGAATTGCATAAATAAATAATATAGACTACTTGGCTCTTGAGCTGCTGTCATAAAAATATATTATTTCTGACGTGTATATACACAGAAGCAAAGACATGCAGGCTTATATGTATTAACAAAACAGAAAATGAAGCGAAAGGAAAGTCAGTTCTTTCTTCCTCTAATATTGTTTATGTACAGTGACTTTACTAATGTACAAAACAACAGCCTGTCAACTTCTTTTTATAAGACATTATTGGTATGCATTCTTGCAGTTATTTTGGAAATAAAAGTCTAGGAATTCAAGGTGACATATGCCCTGCCTATACCTCTCTAAAAGTCTCTAAATGATATCCAATTGTATCTACTTTTGAAAATTATCTAATTCCTATGGCATTTAAATTAGGTGTTTTCATACTTAGCTTAAAGCCTCTTGGGTGCTTAATTTTAATTGCCCAGATACGGGAACTGCATTCATACCAGGCAGTGAAAATTGTCACCTGAACTACATTGAAGTCTTCAGAGATCCTTGAAAAATATGAACTATAGTCTCAGTTCATTCAGGGCAGAGTGCTCATACCACCAGTCTTACGGAGTTTTTAAATACTTAGCTTCTTTGGCATCCGGAAGTTAAGAGCCAAGGACGAAATAAAAGACTGTTTTTTATCTGATAAGAAAGGAAATAATTGGTGTAATGGAAAAAAATGAATTTTTTATCCCTCTTCTGGGTTTAATATTCTTCTTCACAGCCTAAATCTGACTAACTTCCTATGCAAAGGTGGCCACCATCTATCTGCTGGCAATGGCAGCTGTGAGCAGGATACATCCCTAATGATGAGGACAATTTACATTTCCTTTTTGTTCTTGCATTCTCACGAGAAGAGGTGAGAAAATTTTAGTCCTAATTTCAAGATGACATGATAGAAAGAGACACTTATATTCTGTATGCTACCAATATAGGAAGAACTTTCTCCCCTGAAGCAGAATATGAAGGAAAGCATTATCCTCTCCTAGCTTCCAAAGGCATCTTCTTGCACTGCTATGGGAATTTAGATATGCCTTTAGAAGGACAAGCTCCTTGCAGAGGTAGTTTTTAATCACCTCTGTTAAGCAAGTGAATTCCACTTATAATGAGTCAACATAGTGGAATAGCTTTTTGAATTACTTTGCTTTACCTTTTTTGCCTGATTTTATTCTCCATTGAAGTAAAGACCCTAGTTTTATCACATATTCAGCCTTTTCTCTAGTCAATTTAATTCCATTGAGTTTTATATTTTTTCTACTCTCATGTTCTAATTGTTTGTAGATACTCAAATACTTTGTCATTGTATTCTCATGAATGGGCTATCAGCTTATCAGCTCTGTGAGTGATAACCATACCATAAGTTTAGGTATGCACTATGATAAATTTCATTAACACAATGTTACAGTCATTCCTCCATTGTGTCCTTTTCTCGTGGACTAATTCTACCATTCAGAGTCATTTCAAATAATAACTACCAAAGAATTTTTTCCTTCTTTCTCCTGTTTTTTCTCTCCAAATAATTTTGCCTTTAGACATAAGATAGGGTGTAAGTTCAATATTTTGGAGCCCTGCAGGGTTAGAAAAATAAGTTTTATCCCATTAGAAACAGATGGCTCCTACCTTTCTGATGGGACATGCATAACTCTAACTGGAGTCCCTGGAAAGCCCTGAAACAGCATATTATGACAGACTTTTCACACCTGCAATTTTGCAAGTTTACTAACTTATTATATAACCTACTTTTGAAAAATTAGAAGATGATTGAAAAAAAAAATAGCAAAACATCATCAATTTCAGACAAAAACAATCAAAAACCCACATCCTTTGCTTTAGAAAAAATATATAAAATAAAAATTGGAAACGCACTACCATAGCAAAAAAACTGATGTACTAAATATAATTCAACTAGAGTTTGTACACAGCATATATTGCTGCAGTTGATTAAGATTCTGTTTTCCTCTAGCAAAATGACAAAGGACTATAGTTTTGATTTTACATTAGCCAGTGATAAGTTAGTCTTACTGGTAAGTAAACAAACTCGTAGGAACAAAGGACTGGGAAGAAACCCATTTTTCTTGTTGTTCGGTTCCTGCAAGTATCTTGCAAGTTCCTTGCAAGTACATATATCACATAACTCCTTAAATAGATTTTAAAATTTCCACTTTAAAAATAGTAGACTTCTTTTTCTTTCCTTCCTTCTTTCTTTTCTTTTTTCTTCCTGTACATACCAAATTGTTCTCATGACATGAATCTTCCTTTCCTACCTTGACTAAGTTTATCCATGATCTTTCTGGTGTTTCTTTGTTTGTTTGTTTACTTTTGTTTTAAATCTTAGGTCAACATTATAAGCCAACCTTGCCTGAACATAGGACAGTAGTGTTCCCACATGGCCAAGAAGGTCAGTTTCATATTGGTTCTGCATCAGAAATTATATGTCTAGCTCAGCTAGGGAAGTTATTGTCACTTTGCAAGAGGCACGCATGAGGCTACACCTCAAATATTGTGGTGAGTTTTGTGAGATTTGTGGGTGTAGCACTTAAGAACATGGTCTAGTAGTAGACTTAGTGGAGATAGGTAATGGTTGGACTTCACTATTGGATTAATGATGTGATTATCACTTAAAGTAATTTTAACTTTTATTCCTGATGTTCACTTATTCAATATAATTCCTTGGTCTTCATTTCTGCATCTAAAATAACAACTTGTTGCATCTTTCTCCTGATCTTTGGTGCCTTCTGTCAGCCTATCCTGGCTTTGATATATTCTTTCTTGATTGTTGGTGATGAATTATATACAATATTCTGCAATACTCGACCTTGTACAATGTCATTGATTCCTGCTTATCTCCTCTGAAACTGTTTCAAATGATATGTTGTAGGATTAGTTTTATCCTTTTCATTATCATAATACCTTCATACCATGTAGTTGTATATTATGTGTAGAGACAGATTTTCTTTCTCAGTTATATCCATATGATGAATTCTAGATGTAGTGAAAAAAGTTATTAATTACTAAATGCATGGCCACATGTTTAATAGCATTGAATTTCATTCTAATGCTGTTTTTTCAGTATTCTGAGATATCAAATTCTTTCTGCATGGTATCCCAAGTTTCCTAATTTCATTTAACTCATATGATATTTCTTTCAAGGTTATTAAGGAAAGGATTAATGAAATAACTCTGGAGACCAAATACTGAAGAACTCCACTGGCAGCCTCCTTCTATCTCAGTTCTTCCTGTTCTGTACTCTTGTTATCACCATTCAGTCACTTACCTACCAAATAATTGCCCTTATAAATTTTTTTCCTCCTCTTCTTAGCTAACAGTTCCTGTGTGGTATCGGATTGATTAGGTATGTTCTCTTCCCTGTCTAGAGAATCAGTTTTTCTTTGTTTGTTTTGTTTTGTTTTGTGGAATGCTATCAAGTTACACTGGCAATATATTATTCTTTTCTTCAAAATGTCTTTCAGAAAGAGCATTGCATATTATTATTTATCAGAACAATGGATTGTCACTCCCTGCCCTCTTTTTCATGTTTCATCTTCTGTTCTTCACTAATATGAACAACGCAGGGTATAAGACTTTTCTGAAAGTTCTAGCTATGAAGACTGTAATTTAAAGTTCCATTCTGCTACAAGTTCTGTAATGAAATGATATGGTTTCTCTGTGATTTCAACATTTAAAATCATTTTATTTTACATTATTTTCAGTTGTGTTAATTTCCATGTCTGAACTTCTGTTCACATAGTTATCACCTTTTCCTTCATATTCATCATCTTCGATTTCATAGAAAACTGAGGAAAATATTTATTTAACTAGGTATCTTCTTACTCTCACTGTATATTACTCCCGGTCCTTCTTTTCCTTTATCCTTTATATTTAGTGATTTAAACAACTTATAGCTTGACTCAAAAACAGTATGTAAGAAATATAAAAGTATAATCCTCTCTCATTTAATCCCTACATAGTCTTTGTTCTATTCCTATGTGATTTCTTTTAATTTCAAATATTTCTTCAAGTTTCTTCATTACCCATCTAGATCTGGAGTACTGAGACATTCATCTTTCCACTCCTTTAGGAGATGTGCTTCAGATGTGCCCCTTTGGTTTAAACAAAATCCAGATTGTCTTTCCATTCAAGCTCCCGATTGCTATAGAGTAGTTTCTATTACTGTTTCCTTCCTGCTTATCAACAGTTGACCTTTCAAAATCAGAACATTAGTGACAAGCAGACTTTTTATTTATCTTTGCTTTTAATTTAAATGGAATAACAGATTATCATCTGTTATTTAAATCTACCTATCTGTCTGTTTATCTATCTATATCCATCTATCCAGCTATCAATTTAGTGGTCTGATAGTCTATACTGCAATTAGTTAACAAAATACCATCTGAATAATCAATTCTTTATGTTGATTTAATAACTAGTTAGTGAAATAGATATTGCTGTTTTGGGAATGATTAGAATAAAGGTTCCAAAAAAATACAATACTGAGATTTTTTATTAGGAAAACTAGCTGATACATGCTACTAGCAACACACTACATTGGCAAAATTTACAGTATCATGATATTATCTTAGAAGTCTCTAAATACTAAATAGACCCATACTTGTATTGTTTGAGACATTACCAACATCAAGATAGTCTGGCTGTGGACACTGTGTAGTTTCTCTAGTCAATGGCAGAAGTGGAAAATTGAGAATCAGTACGTCTCTACCTGAATATTGATTGTACAATATCTGTCTTTGTTCTTTCTTGAATTAGCTGGTGTGGTCTATTGCCCATTAGCAAACAGTTACCTGAACAGAAGCTAATGTTACAGATGCTATAAAAAGAGCAGCAGCAGAGCAAACAGATTTAAATCAGCTCAATTCCAACAAAAACTCTTTCATCTTGAAACAATTTAAACTCTACCAAGGATAAGTAAACAGAAAGAATATATTTTCTTTCACCTTCAACTTTCAGTAGTGTCTTTTACATTCTCTGTCCTCAGATGTGAGGAAGATTTTTTCTATCTGTCCTAGTACGTGTGTCACTTAAGGTGTTACCATGGTTATTTTTTCTTGAGCTTACATAGCTCTTATTAGTTTTACATTATATTTAATAGTAAGAGTTTCTAAACTGAAGTTCCTTTTATAGATAGACAGCTATAGTGCCACTACTCAACCATTGTCAATATTTTTTTCCCCCCAAAATAGTGTTTTAATCACACAAAAATATAAAAGCAACTTAACACAGTCTAGTCTTACTTTTGTTTCTATATCAGCAGTACAGTTATCTGCGATATAGAGTCTTTAATTACCTTTAAGCATATTATTCAAAGGTAAAGCTTTTTTTTAGAACTAGCATTAACAGTCAGGATAGCTTCTGATTCTTACAAGCAAAGGTCCCAAGACCTACTACTCAGAAGTCCTATCCTGTCAATTGCACCAAGAATTATGCAGGTATTTCCTATTTAAGCTCTTCAGGCAAATTCAGATGATTTCTCTTTGAAGCAGATTAAGAAGTACTGATGGAAAAAAAAGTCAATCTATCTGCTGGGCTTTAAGACTGTTGCTGCCAAAAAAGGGAAAGTAAAAAACATCTACAATCACAATTCTCCTTAGTAGCTGTCGACAGTCTAAGAAAAAAATGATACAGAAAAGTAACTGAATTAGCAGTGATATTAGCATTGCTTATTTTGATTAATCTGGCTGATTCATCTGGTTCCAGCCATTTAACAACAGAGATTGGTAATAGAGAGGCCTTACAAGTAAATTTCTAGAAGCCAAAAGAAGGTATGTTTAGCTGTCCAGGTAGACAGTTCACACAAATATTTAAACCTCTCTACTCAGGGAAGCATCTTCCAGACTGAGAAACAAAATACTGTTTTCATATTTTATATTCTTTTAATTACTACTTTTGAGGAGAAATGCAAAATACATGTATAGATGTTCTGTGATCGCTACTGCAACATACAGACATTCTTCAATATATGTTTGATTATAGTTTTGCTCATTGTTTCTATTTCACTTAAGGTTTCTAAAATATTTTAAGTCCTTCTTCAGCAGTTGCAAATTCTCTCTGTTATGAAGAACTTCTGACTGGCATGGAAAAAGCACATCCTGCTCTGTTCCTTCCTCTCAGCCTTTCATATTTGATGTGTTAGGGTATAGGCAATTACCAACAGATGTTGCAAATTAGAATGTCACGATGTTACTTTAAATTTACTCCAACAACAGATTATCTTTCTATCAAATTCAGGGGTTAAGAAAACATGAAGATAATATTTCTCTTTCTTTGACCCATTCACCTTCAGTCTTGAGATAAGTCCAAGAACTAAACCTAGTAAATTCAACATATTTTACTAACTCCCTGAATTCGTTGAACAGGTAATTATTTCCTAATTTATCCCTTAATCCTTGTTTCTCTCTTAGTTTTATCCCTTAATCTGAGAGTTGACAATAATAAAATATGATGTATATAATCTTACAGCAAAATGATTGGGTATGAATCAGTCATCTAAAACATCTACATGAGAATCAGAAATATTGAACTAAGGACTGCAAAGAGTATTGTATAATTGCAGCAATGACTACTTACTGAAAATCTAAAGCAAGCAAATGCTTGAGAGGCAGAAATCTTTTAAAAATGAAAGCTTCAAAATTTTTCAGTTTGTCATTGAAGTTTACCGCACACTAGAGTTATAAATGGGACTATTCTGACTGAAGTATATTGTGGTGATAGAGGTGTAGTTTCTTACACAATTCTTTCTAGGCAAAAATAATATTTATTTTAGTTAGAGATAAATCTCATTAATGTGTTATTTCTTTTTTTTTTTCCTTATTAGAATGTTGAGAATAAATGAACTTGCTAGAAATGCAAAATAAATAAATGTTAGAATACATACTTTTTTTTAAGTACAAATTACTTTAACCTCATAAGTCATAGGGAAAAAAAAAAAAAAACAAATCACAAAAGTTGATTTAATTCCCAGGACGGTTCTTTTTGACCTTTAATACAACTTTTGAACATTGAGCACAGCTTACAAAGAGATATATGAAATATAAATATATAGAAAAAAATGGAAACTTAAAAATCTTTTAAGTTTGTCTCATTTATTACCTGTAATTTCATGGGTTCATTGTTGTCATTAGCTGAAGATATGAGAGGATCAGATTAAACTAGTTGCTAAGGATTTTTGGACTTCCATAGTTTTAGGGAAAATTTAAAATAAAATCTGTGTATTTAGTTGATTAAAATTGGTCAACAGAGTCATTGTAAGTTATCACGTAAGCTTTTCTTTTCTGTATTTCACTGTGTACTAATTTATTGAACAATGTCCTTTTAAATACCAGTGATGCTCTATCTATTCTGGAAACAAATGAAATTACAGGGTTTCAATCTTCGCACACTTCTTCCGGGCTCATACTGGTATAACTTAATTATCTGTAATATAATTATTCTTTATTTACACTGCTCTACCTGAACTCTAGAGTCAGCCAGTGAAATATTCAACTTGACTCCTGCAAGTATATACACTGAAATTTGCAGAATTGAGTATTTAATGTAAAGAAATGTGCAAGTACTCCATAGGCATATAATTATTTCCTTTTCTTTATTGTAAAAGCAGATCAATATTTTCTTGTTTTTCTTCCAAGAAGTTTTCATAAGTCTGTCTTGAGTTGTACAGTTTTATAAAACATCCTTAGGCTGTACAAACCAGTCTAGACCCACTTTTACTACTACTTGTTTCAAAGGCCATACTGTTGTTAACTTCAATGGGAGGAATTGTTTCCCTGGAAAATATTTTTTCTTATATAACTTGGGGATGGAAACAAATGAGCTACTTTAAAACAAAGTCTATCCTAGCAGCTTAATATTTGTTATTTCCCAGATTCCTTTGTAAAGGGAGTGAAGGAAGTGTAGGCAGTTAAATCAATGAGAAGACCATTTGCCATCACGACATGAGCATAATGTCTTTTTAAAGTCCCTCCTTACAAATGCCAGCATTTGAAAAGGACAAACAGGGAAATAAACCTCAAAGGGGATGACAATAAGATATGGAGAGGAAGTGGGTGGGATAATGCATCTGAGAAGTAAAGCCCCTTATAAAGGCACTGAAGAGGTTTAAGGTTCTTTTTAGTGACAAAAGGACTCATGGAATGGAGCATAATTTTCCCACAGGATTTTTGTCTTTTGATCTATTTGAAACATAAAATTTCTGAAAAAAGGGGTAGTTTGTAGCTTGATAGGCTGAAAATTTGTATAGTGGACTGTGCCTGTGTATAGACAAGAAACGTACAGTGACAAAAATATCTTGCCATATGTAAAATCAACTGAATTTAACAGTAATTGTGAAAAATTCACAAAATCTGAAAAATGTCAAGTACTATTTGAAAGATTATGTCTCACTTAATTTTATTCCTCCTTGTAGGATGTGTGGAGTCTCTCTAAATGTCAGAGACCTAGACTTGATTCAGTTTTAGGACATCTTCTGCCATTGGTGTTATGCTAGAGCTTTATGATGGAAAAGGAATGGAAGTGAAATACAGCATTGTGAAGGGTCTGTAATTTTAGCCATGGTGAAGTGACTTCAATACAGGTTGCTATACTCGGAGTGGAGTGGGTACTGACTGAAAAAGGAAATCACCCAGGATTTAGTGATTATTTTTCAGAGGGCATCCCCTTTGGAGGTCTTCCAGAACCTTTCAAACTGCATTTTCTCTGGTACAAATCTCACAGGATGAATTATTATAATGTTTGTGGCAGACAAAATAAGGAGTGAAGGAAGATTAAAGATTTTAAATCAGAAGTATTCTTAGTCTGTGTGTCCTAAGTAAGTTATGCATACTGAAAACTTCTTTTCTGTGGCTAATGCTCTTTACATATTGCATCAACTAAAAAAAACACCCATTTAATTCCTCTGAGTTGTGAATTTCCCCTGATGTGTCGGGTACACAGATCCATTTGATCCACTACCCACCTCCATATAGCTTATAGCATCATAATAGTTTCCATTAAGCATTCAAAAGCATACAGATTCATCATAGTAGTTTGTTTCTGATTGTCTTGATAATCCTTTCTCTTTCTTTTGCACTATATATCAGTGCAATGGAGGGATAGGACAAGAGGTTAGAAATTCCTTCCCTAAAATAGGACAGCAACTGAAATTCAACGTATTTTTGCTCAATCATTTTACAGCTTCTGGAGAAATTAGATTTGATTAGCACTAAACTTAGGTTCTGAGTAGAATAAGGCTTATATTTTATAATACATTTTCAGTGGGAAAGAATTATTTGAAAAATGTTTAGAACTGGCCACCCAAAGCCATTGTGACAATTAACCTTCTTTATCGCTTAGTGCCTCTTATTTCAATATTGTATGGTTAACTAGCATTTGGATCCTTTCAAGCGAGGCCTCAATTGTTCTGTGCCAAGCTCTGCAGTTATGTTTTTTTCATACTTTTTCTTACAAAGCCTGCATCCTCTGGTGCAGCTACATGTACCCATACTGTTTCTGTGGAATAGAGGTGGCTTATGCTGATTGTTCAACATAAGAGGAACTCCCAGACTCAGAGTGTTGTAATGTCCTTTCTTATATTAGGCTTTCCATATTATAGTAACATACTCAAATCAAAATTTTCACAGATACAGGCATAATTCTGTGCAGAATAATGCTCACAGTTTTGTTTCAAAAGCATATTTGTGATCCAATACAGAAGTGCTGCCATTGCTCCAACCTGAAGGTTTCCTGTTAAATTGTTACAGGGGGTAGGAAAAAGATGTAAAATACAATAAGAAAGCAAAGTTCACTAGGAACAGCATTGTGTTACTTTCTTGATTTGTTGAAAACGGTTATTTTAACATATTTAGCTGTAATGCCATAATAAAAGACAGAAAGAAGGCTAAATAAGTTGAGAAGAGAAGCTGATTGAACAAATCTGAGAGAAAGTGCTGGAGTTGTTTGGACCTAACACTGATCATGGCTAAAAGAGAAGTACAGCTCATTCTGGGAGAAATATTGTCAGGATCTGCCAATCACTGCTAAGGCTTCTCTGCTAGCTTCAACTCTTCAGAGTATTTGCTAATAAAACAATAAGGATGAAAACCCTAAATGTCATCCTGAATTTCATAAGTCATGTTAAAACTTTACATTGTATGAATTTATCCTTAAACTTTCTTTTACTGAGAAAATGTCATCATCTGATTCTCAGCAGCAGTCCTTAAGAGTAGAGGCTTTAGGCTACCTTGTTAACTGTGATAATTGAATCAGTGCAACTGGAATAGATGCTTTAAATGCCAGGCAGCCACACAGCTGCACCTTCCTTGCTGAGGGAAGCCTACACCTTGAATATGTACAGTGCAAAAATAGAATCTGTCCTATGGATGCTAATGCCTTCTATGTTGCTATTACACATCAGACCACAGAAAATAGTTTGGACTCTGGATTTTTTATGAAGACCTTCAGAATGAAAACATGATGGTCTTTTTACCAGTGCTTTTTATTTTGCATCAGTGCAATCACATTAAGAGAAAAACACAAGGAGAAGTCAATCTTATAACAGAAACAGAAAAAATCCCTGTGGCAGATCAGGTCAGACCAATGTTAGAAGAATATTTTGTGTGTATGTCAGGTTCTTTGCTGATTTTAAAATAGTCATTTTGATTCACTTCATTATAGGCTCTGTAATGCCTTAGGAGAGAAAGAGAGAAATAGAGAGTGAGTCAAAGTAATAATGATAATCCTTGAATGATTAAGTCTTTCTCCTGCCACAAATTCAGATAACTCAGACAACTATTTTTTATTCAAATATACAAGCACTAGTGAAACTGAATTCAGCGTAGTTAGCATCCAGGAGGAGAAAGAAAAAAAAAAGCACAGAGGAATGCAGGTTAGACAGGGACACTAGATGAAACAAAGGAGCACTGCATCATGGACTAGGACATAAATAGAAGCATGAATACCACCTCAACAGCAGAATAAACACATGCTGAAAAGGCAGTCTGATCTTCTCCTTTTAAAGGCAATAGGATTTATCCCACT
The DNA here is from genome assembly GCF_019238085.1 of Lagopus leucura. Classification (NCBI taxonomy): domain Eukaryota; kingdom Metazoa; phylum Chordata; class Aves; order Galliformes; family Phasianidae; genus Lagopus; species Lagopus leucura. Next base: position 30,510,730 of record NW_024962252.1, read on the forward strand.
GATTACTGAAGGAGAGAAAGCAGGATTTTATTCTCCAGCCTTGCTTCTTTTTATCAATCTGGTTCTTTTTCTCAATTTTTACTTTCTTCACAGGCATTGTAAGCACTTCTGTTGACCCATGTACTCTGTCATAGCTTTTCTAGTATTGCCTTTTCATTTGTTCTTTTTCCAAAATTAATATTTTAAACAATCAAAGAAAATAATTCTCCAAGGGATACTTCAAAATTAATGCCTTCTATTTTACTCTGTTGTTTTAGAAGCATGTGTTGGTGGTATGGCACAAGAGGTTGAACTTTCCCACCAATGTTCCATCACATTTTGTTGCCATGTGACAGATAGCAGCAGAGAGAGAGTCTGACAAAATGGCATCAGGAAGTGCATAAGAAGCAAAGGTGTGTCACTGAATTCCTCCCTGTGGAAAAAATGTCACCCATTGACATTGACACTTGCTGAACAGTGGATTTATGGAAACTAAACAGTGGATGTGAGCACAGTGAGGCAGTTGGATGGTGCATTTCAGTAGTTGTGACAGTGACAAGCCACCTTCCAGTCTGCCATGCACAGCCCTCACACTATAAATGAATAGCATCTTGATTATCTCTTTCACGTGAATTGGCAGACTGCAAGCAGAGAACTGTTTATGGAGCTGAATACCTGTTTCAATGTGTTGGAAGTTATGGCGGCAACATTGGAATTGCACAAAACTTTGTGCAAGGTGGGTCCTGTGAATGCTCACATGGGAACAGACAAAACACAGTATGCAAGTTTGTCAGGACCTACTGAATAAATACGAGGCTGAAAGTGACAGTTTCCTGGATCTCATCATTACTGGTGACAAGACATGGTGTTACCAGTACAAGTTGGATTCAAAACAGCAGTCCATGGAATGGTGACATGTGAATTCCCCATCAAAGAAAAAGTACTGAGCACAGCCCTCAACAGGTAAAGCACTGTGTACTGCCTTTGGGGGATGGAAAGGAGTGGTCCTTCTGAATTTCCTGGAACCCGGCAAACTATCAACTAACCACTACATCACAACTCTAAGCTGAAGGTGTGAGTAAGGCCAGAGAAGACAACCTTTGTCTTGCAACATGGTAACATCAGGCCTCATACCAGCTTGAAGCAATTTGGCTGGACTGTCCTACCTACCACGCCCACCATATAGTCTGGTTTTGGTGCCTCCTGACTTCTGTCTGTTTAGCCTGTGAAAATGGACTGTGTGGGCATTTACCTAGGAATTATATTGTCATAGCAGTTGTGAAACAGTGAGTTGCTTCCAGTGGTGCATACTTATGCAAGTGTGACATGCAAGCTCTTGTTCACCAGTGGAAAAAATACATAGATAATGGTAGTGACTAAATTGAGAAGTAATGTTTTGTAGCAGAGAATTTGCTCTATCAAACAGTATCATTGTGCTCTTCTTTTGTAATTTCCATGAAAATAAATAGGAGGCATTACTTTTGAAGCGACATATTCCAGAAGCAGGTGAACATGTAAATATCACTAAAAATCAAATGACTGTGCTTGTTAATGAGACATGAGATGAAAAAAATTAAAGCATGAACTCTTAACATATCATGTGAATTTTCATTTGTTGTGTGGATGAAATACCTATTAATTGACTTTACCAATTATTTTGGTTTGTTGGACGCTCTCTTCCTCATTTTATTTATTAGCTTCGATTGTAATTATATTGTATTATATTGTTCTATATTGCATTCCAATATCATATTTAGTAAATTTGTTTTTTTCACCTCGGATCGTTGCCACTGTTTTGTTTTTAGGCCCATCTCCCTGCCCTTTCCCCTCCTCCCCCTTTCCCAGGGCATGGGTCCATGGGTCCTCCCGCCCCATTAGTTACAGAACTGGGCTGAACCAGCCCAAACAAGAATACCTTGTATAAACATGAATTTTAGATATATATTTTTATCATGATTTTTTTAACTTCAAGATTCTATCTGTATGTATGGAAAGCAAAGTAGAGGAAGTTTAAATGCTTGATGAAGTTGATTCATTTACTAAGAACAGACTTCTGTAAATATTTTAATAGCTATTTATGAAAGCATTGATTGATATGTCATGAATGCTTTTAGGGAAATGAATTTGAGAACCATTTGAAATTTGTTAAATGAAAACAGTTTGAGACTTGCTATCAGTATTATTTCCTTCACCTTTACACTGCCTCTAATGAACAATTCAGTTGACTTTGGTACAGCTGTTTCCATTCTTGAACTTACTTAAATATTTTATTTAAGGAAGATTGGCTTTTGTTTTTCATATTATTTTTATCTCACCTCCTACCTGTATCTCAACAGTAGGATTCATATACCATGTTATCTCAAACTTGCATGTCTAATCTAAACTAGCAATCTAGTTGTCTTCTGTGGTCAGTGAAGAAAGATACTTACCTCAATAAGGTAATTCCTTCCATCCATGGATAAAGTTTTTGCAACTGGTGAGTTTCAGAAGGCATGATATTGGTTTTAACTGAAAAAGAAAAATAAACGACTGTTACAGCTAGAATGTTAAGGGCTAGTCAGAAGTGGTGAGGTTTTGTGAAAACCTCACAAGAAGCTAAGGACCACCTGCTTTCAGCAATTGTGAATTTGGTAGGCTACTTTTTCATTGATCAAGAACACATCCCACAGTAAGAAACCAAAACTAGATATTCAGTTGCATTTAACTTATTAAAAATGGAGTTACCAGCAGGGCAAGGAAGGTGATTGTTAACTTCTATCTGCCCATGTGGGACTCATCTGGAGTACTGCATCCAGACTTGGTGCCCTTAGCATAAGATTCAGTGCCATCGGAGTGGGTCCAGAAGAGGGTCATGAAGATGATGAGAAATCTGGAGTACCTCTCTTAATAAGAAAAGTTGAGGGAGCTGGGCTTGTTAAGCTTGAGATGAGAAGGCTCCAGGAAGACCTCTGAAAGAGGGAGATTTAGGTTAGGTGTGAGATAGATTTTTTTTTTACTTTTGAGAGTGATGAAACACTGGAACAGGCTGCCCAGAGAAGCTATGAATATCCCATCTCTGAAGGCATTCAAGGCCAAGCTGGATGGGGCCAGGGACAGCCTGATCTAGTGGTTGGCAAACCTGCCTACAACAGGGAGTTGGAATTACATGATTCTTAAGATCTCTCCTAAACCATGCCATTCTATGATTGTGATTTTATTTTAATTTTAAATTATTTTTTTTAAAAAAAAAGGAAAATCGTTTTAAAAATATGATAGCATACAGATCACTTCTTCGTCTTATATCCAGCAGAATATATTTTCCACCTTCTATCCTACGGGTGGCAAAACAAATTTGCTTGTTAGATGTTTTCATGTTATACCAATAGGTGGCGCTAAAAATTTCTGTATTTTTTGTATGAAAACGAGAATGACAAGAGACGTATCTTTTTACCAGTTCAGGTGCACACTAAAAGAAAATAAAATCTTACAGGTCTTGCAGAGCAGCAAAACAGAAACGCTGGCATGGCCTGCAGCTCTTTCTTATGACTGTTTGATCTTTCAGCTGTAAAAGTGATACCTAATGAATTAGTAATACTTTTTTTTTTTTTTTTTTAACGCTTCATATACTCACTGCAGAAATTTAGAATTCGAAGAGACTTGAGTCATATTTCCTGCTGGAATAAGTGGGCAAAATTTTAATGGCTTAAACAGTTACTCTGCCTATCAAACAAGTGTTAGATTAGGAATATAATAGTGGCTTGGAACATGGCTTAACAATATTCAAATTCATGATTATTGTGGCAATATACTTTGGAGTTATTCTGTCTTGTTTGTTTGTTTGTTTGTTTGTTTTTTAAGTAAATACACACATTTTTAAATTGGCTTAATAAACTGAACATTAAAATACTCACAGGAAATTGATGATGGTGTTTTTCCTTTACATCTTTGAAGGAGATATGCAACTGTGGTGCTCAGAGACATGATTTAGCAGAGGATTGTTAGAATTAGAATAGTATGATTAGGTTGCAGATGGACTTGATGATCCTTAAGGTCTTTTTCAACCTGAGCAATTCTATGATTGTGTGATTCTATGAAGCATTCCTTTACTTTGAATTTATTCAATGCAAAAAAGGGCAAGAAATATTTTTTTGTACTTCTGTTAACTGCCAAAAACTGTCTCCTCTCTGATTTTGTAGGGAGTCATATCTGCATTACTATCTTCTGTCCAGACTACTAGGACACCTCCTCTTTCAGACAAATTCCCAAGGCCCTTTCCAGTTCTTTAGCTTTTGAAAGAGTCTTTTCTGGTAAACTGAGGTCTGATCCACTTTCATCCTAGCTTTAAAACAAGGTAAGCCACACACATCAGCAGTCATGTCATGTACATATGTATGTATCAGTATCAATAAAAGTCAGGTGAAGAGACTATTTAGAAGAAGTAGTAAACAGTCTCACACATATTTAGCTGTATTCACATATCCTTGATCCCTTAACAGAAGAACCATAATTACTGCAGTATCTACAAACAAACAGACAAACGTACATATCCCATATTGTAAACGTTATTCTAACTCCATCTGAACATAAAGATGAGTGGTTAATGGTTTGAAGGTAATTCATAATTTTTCACTCAAAACCAGGCACTGTATGGATCCTGTTATCCAGGTACCCAGGAAATTATCTGGGAATACATCCAATGAGAGTACAAGTTACTGGGGACTTAATCCTGTGAGTTATCAAATAGCTTCAGTTTTCATTAGAAGTAGCAGTGGGTGGGGGAAAGCCTGAGAAAGATAACACCTTTCATGACCGAGCTCAAGATGAATTAGTGCAATATACCTAGTGTCATGTCTTACTGCTTAATTGACTACCTCTAGGTATGAAATAGTTGGCTTTAGAACAGAAAAATCATTTTGATTTATTTGATGCATTATATATCATAAAGAAGCATGCATGAGGCTATTAATGTCTTGCATAGCTGTCATATATTCCAAGGGCACAGATAATACATTTTATCATATACACCACTACCTATTCTGGTAATTATGCTAAAAATTTCTGGTTTTGTCTGCTATTAATTTTACTTTTTATTTTATTTTTTCCTTACATTTCCTGCTCTACTTGTAACAGTTGATCAGTTGTTTGGCATAAGTGACTGTATTATAAATATTGCAGATCTTTAGTTGGAATAGAACAGTTGAAAACACTGACTACAAGTGCAGATTATAACAAATCAATTTCTGTTAATTTATGATAGGCAATTGAGTTGTTAATTGTTCTCTTTGGCTCATAAACCTCAAGGTTTATTTGGGAGAAGTCAAGTGACTGGATCTCTAAATAAATGTTCTCTAAATAAATGTGGCTCTGTCACATGAGAAGAATGTGTCTAGTGAATATGATCTTTGTATTTTCCTAAATCTTCTACAGTTGTTGAAAGTCTAAAATAGATTGTTTAAAAGGACAAATTTAAAATATATCAATTTAGAGAATAAAGAATTTTGTCACAAAGTTCAGTTGGCAAAATGAATACAAGACACTTTCATAGGGCTTCATATAATCAATATTTATATTTGACTTATCTAGGAATGGTTGGTAACTTTATTCAAATAGCCTGAAAACACTGAATTTCATTTAAATGTACTTCTTGTAGAGTTTGGGTTTCTCTTGGCAAAAGGTAACTCAGGTTTTTATGGATATTCTACCCTTTAAAAGTTATGTTTTCCTGAAAACAGCACATGGTTTATCATGCATCAGTACTAGTCACAGAATCACGGAATCATAGCTTTAATGATTATTTTCTAATGCTTTTTTTCAAAATTATTCCCTTGTACCAAGTCAGCTAATAAATTCCTCACTGCATGGTGGAGAACAGCTTCAAGTGAAAATTTGCTTAATGACATTCAATAACAAACAGCATACTGTATATAATATTGATATGTACATCATATACAGGTGCTTACACCATCATTTAGGATGGTCAACTCAAATATTGTTTGCAGATTGACTTCTCACATAAGAGAAATCATCTTAACACAGGATGGTAACCTGTGGATGTGTAACACGCAGTAGAGACATGCCATTGTCTTACCATTTTTCTGTTCTTGTGCAGACACATATCATGTGAAAAACAGGAGAATTGGGCTACTTTAAGCAAGCATTTTGATCAAATACGTATTTGAGGTTTGAATACAACTCTTTCTGCAGACTGAAATAGTCAAGGCTTAGCCCATGAAATTGTAGGTGATGAAGGAGCTATGACATGAGAAATGCTTCCACCCGAAGATATTTTTCATACTAGACACCCACTGTTTGATAGGCTATACTTCACATCATTTCAAATAAAGGGCAGACTAACCCAAATATCTGGTATGTCCATGTCAGGAAAACACATACATCATGTTTACTTTACATGTACTTTAGAAAAATGTTTTCCATATAATTATTTTGTCAATTTACGAGGTCTACTTGAGAAAAAAGCTGCCTGCAGTTAATTCAAATTTATCAAGTGAGCGGTCTATCAATAAGTATTAATAAGATTTGACTAAGAGTAAAGGGTGGACTGAAAATACTGAAAAAAGCTTTCAAAATTAAGCTTGCAGAATTCATTGAAAAAATCTGCTTTGTGTTTTTAAAGTTGAACTACTGTATCGCAATTCTTAACACACTGAACTTTCTTGCAGTGGCTTCAGGAGGACTCATGGAAGACAATGAAAGAATTCTGAGGTTCAATTATTTTGTTACTATCAGTGATAAGACGATAATTAAAATTTTTAAAATAATAAATATTAATAAAACAAACAGCTAATATGGAACATAAAAAAGTCTCTATTTTGTTGTTCTATTTTCAGAAAACAAAATAACAACAACAAAAAACAACCACTACAGCTAAGTGTAGTCCAAAGTTGTATCTTCAGTAATTTACATGTACTTGTAGAAGTTATGATTCTATCATACGTAGTGTGAGAACACATGGCTGGCAGTGAATGATAATATTTTTGGGAAATGAAAAATAACTTCACTGAAGTGAAACACTGACATAGATAAAACCCGTAAACCACTTAAGTCTCACTAAAACTCTGCAGACTTATCAAGTCCTGAAACATGGATTTGAGATTGATTCTACTGATATGTCAAGTCCTGAAATTTGGGCTTTTGAATTTGCTTTGAGCTACATTTCTTGAGGAAATAACTTCTCAGCTATCTACAAGCCTCAACTCAGTTACTCAGTTATTAGTCAGTTAGAAACAATTGCTATGCCCATTTTAACCGCCTGTTGTTTTGTTGTTTTTTTCTTCCAAGACAAATGAAAAGAAAGGGGGAAAAAAAAAAAAAAAAAAAAGATATATAGTAGAGGGATTTTCTGTAATAAAAAATGGGAGTAGTTGTCTTTAAGAAGACTTACAAAATATTTCACAGTTTGCTTTAAACAGCTCTGTAATTTCAATCATTTTCTCTGAAGACACATCAGCAAATGTTTGAAAGGAATATGCTAAGTATCTTAGAATATCTAAAAAAATCATGGGATAATGGCTAAAATAACAGCTAGATCTAAATCAACAGAATGAAATTTCAACGCACAAAAAACAAACTCAGAATGATTATCAGCTACACTGCAGTAGACGTAAAGATATTTCTAGAGAGATTGTAATGAAAGCTGTCAAGCAGTCTTGGTCAAAATGGTTCTTGCTTGATCTACCATATTAAGAATTCATACAGTGTTGGCAGCCCCTGTAGTATATGCTGAGCTGGTCACGCATGTTGATAGGACTGTGAAGTCTTTAAGAATGAATTCTCATTTATCCTTTTTTTTTTTTTTTTTTTTTTTTTTTTTCCCAGCAAATGTCTGTGCATGACAACAAGGTGTTCAGCAAGAAAAGTCAGATAAACAGATTCAAATGCTTATTTCTCATCTGTTCTTGTTTCAAGAAGATTACAGATGACTGGCATCACCTACTTGCTGAGGAAAAGTCTCTGCTTTTTTGTCACTGTTAGAGATCTCTGCAACTTGACCTGTAAGGGAAAAAAACAACAAACAGACACCAGAGTTTGTCTGAAAAATAAGAGAGAAAATTATGCTTCTGGAGTTTTGAGAACTGAGAAGTATTATCAAAAATATTAAAAATATTATATATTCCCTGAAGGAAGTGTATTAAACATACCTAATTTATCAGACACAGCAGGTCTTCAGTCAAAGAAGTGAGAGGCAGACTAGAAGCATAATAATAATGAACAAACAAACTTTCAAGTCATAATATTTCTAATAATAGAAATCTAGAGATTCAAACCATGACATAATGATAATGCTACATCAGTACAGCACTTCATGAACACAATGCAATCTGAGCAAAAGATCACACAGTGGAGCACTGTGAAACAGATCCATGCATTCTTGTTGACTAGAAAATGAAGACAACTTCACTGTATGCAGTGACTTCAAAAAGCAAAAAGTGTAGGAAGAACCAATATGGAAAACTGTATACTGCATTTATATCAATCAATAGCAATTTCTTGCTCCGGATATTATTTTCAGTTTTCATTATCTCATTGCAGAAAGACTGAAAACTGAATAAGTATAATAGAACCGTATGAGAACAGCTCTGAAAAGGTATTGGTGGGCAGAATATATATTCTTTGGAAGTAGACATTAAAAATTAAGGCTAGGAGACAAAAAAAAAACAAAAGGAGATATAGTGAAAACATGACATATTCTAGTATATTTATTTCAATACTATAGGGGCTGAAAACTTGTCTGATATTTTAAAGTAACACTTTTAAGAAAAACATAGTTAATCTTTTAAGAGACAGTTAACCTGAGAAACTCACTTATGGAAAATATTTATCAGATTCCAGTGTAAATCTAAAATCATATTAAACTTTCATAAAACTCAACACTGCTCAGAACTAAAAGCTTCATGCACCAGAAATTAGTTAGTCACCATCTAGTGGATGGGAAAATTTATTATCTGTCAAGATTGAGCAAAAGCACTTTACAGTACCTAAAGGGCCACCTGTGCCAGTGGTCCATCATGCAAACAGTGCAGAAGTGCATTGTGATGGTCAGATGGTCAGACAGAACCTCTCACGTTCCAGTTTATGCACAAACAAACCTTTCGTTCTGGCACTGGGCGTTGAAAAGATCTCGTGTCTCTCTTTAGGTATTCAAATGCATTGATGCACATGTTCTCTTTTCTAGGCTGAGAAGTCTCAGACCTGCATTGCTCAGAGATAAGCAGACTAATGATTTTGATTCACTTCTATAAAAGTAGTTTTAAAAGTGGTAATAGTCTAGCCTAAAAAGAATGAGTTTTACAAGTGATTTCAATTTTCACTGAAATGTAGCCTTGGTTGTATCTGGATGTGAAGCCATACCAAGAGATGTAATGTATAAACTGCACATTTAGTCTCCTTTGAAAGTAATGTTTAATTTGTTTTCCCTAACGATTTTAATCATGCAACTGATTAATGCTAGTAGCACTGCAAGAAATTGGAAGTGGAATAGCTTCAGGTGTAAAGTGTAGTTGCTTCATTGCCTTACTTAGCTAAGCAGTAAATTGAAAACTTTTTGGTTAGGAAGAAACCTTGATTTGCAACATGCCTATAGCTATACTCTTGTTATTTAAAATTTGGTTGTTGGACACTACTGAACTGGATTTAGCTCTCTGATGTTCAGGAACAGATTCGTTTATTACCTTTTGGGAACTGGATTTTCAAAATTTCCATTTCCATCATTTAGGAAATGGATTTAACCATGAATTTGAATTTTTAAGACTTAAAAATTTTCAGAAATTCACTCTTTGATGTCTGACCCTATTATTGCAGGTCTATGTGCTGGTATATGGACACATGCTCCTTTTTCATTGGAAAAAGCGAATGTTCTTTTAACTTTAAGCCCTGATTAGAAACAATATGAGAGAAGCGAGCCTAGCCATCTCTGGTCATGACTGATCTTTTGCCCGTACGTTTAGCTATGCGTTGCCCAAAGGAGAGAAGTGCTGGTCTTGTTTCCCTGCTATCCTGTGACAGAACATTAGGGAACGGCATGAAGTTATACCAGGGGAGTTTCAGACTGGATATTAGGAAAACTGTTGTTACTCTGAGGGTGGTAAGATACTGGAACAGGCTTCCTAGAGAGGCAGTTGGTGCTCCATGCTTGTGAGTGTTCAAGAGAAATTTGGACAATGCCCTCAAGCTGTGATTCCACTGAGACCCAAGCCAACATGGTCTTGGGAGCTGGTAAGAAGAGCACTGCCATTATGCCTATATTGTTCCTTGGGCTCATGTGGATTTGTTTCATCTTCCATCAAACAGTTCAAATATGCATTCATTTTCAAAAGACCTTATCAGCCAGATTAGGTTGCTAAGGTAATTTACCAGTTTTGTTACCACGTAATCTGTAAAGGTGCTTTATTTAATTTTTGTTTGCTTTCTTTCTCAGTAAAATTCTCTAAACCACAAAAGATCCACTTCAGGGAATTCCTCTTTAAAGGTATAAGCAGGTATTTGTTCTATCTCACATATATGCCTCCAAGGCATTCCTCTGTTCATCTTTTCCAACCAAAGGATGAACATATATATAACGAAAAATTCAGTGATTAAAACATATTCTAGGGAAACAGGGAAGATTGGTTGAGATGCATTTTCTTCTCTGCCTAATGGGCATAAGAAGCTACATTTCTTATTTCTTTTTTCTTTCTGAAGAAGGTTTCAAATAAATGATATCTACAGTGTGGAAGTTATTGTATCTGTATTTTCCAAATATTCATTAGGCAAAAAGCACATGGCAAATTGGTAGAACATTAATATAGAAAGGGTGAGACCTTATTTCTTATCATGGTTTCTTCCTCATATGGCATTATTCTGCTCTGACTTGTTAGACAAAAGTTCAGGCTTTTTTTTTTTTTCTTTTTTTTTGGTGTGATAAATACAATATGCATTCTGACAAGTTAAATAAATAAGCTTTCAATTCATTCATAAAACTAGTGTGCAACTACAGTGGGGAGCCTGAAACATTTAAATGTTCTCATTGCCTTTTTTGCAGGCTATAACCAAATATTTATATCTTTTCCAAGTAATATGATAAATTTTTGTTGACAGTTAACTTTAATCTCTTTTGTAAAATAGTCCAGATTGATGATTACAGTAATTATATAATTAAATATAACTGTATGTTTTTGTATTTTGTTCCACAGTTATGTATGTGCTTATCTCTCTCTAGAGTAAATAAATAAAGAAAATAAATACAAAGGATGATGCTGTCAAAATCGGTTCAACTATTTGGGAAAATTTCTTTAAAGTATGACTAATTTGCATTAATTGCTAAAGAATAATTATTCAAATCCTTTGATAGAAAACATTTACCATTTAATTCCTTCTGCTGAACTGCAGACCTTCCATAATACTAAGTCCAATAAAATCATAAAACAAATAACAGTTGATATACACAATGCTATAATAATCCAATTGTTTCCCATAGTGAAAAAGTGGCATGCAATTTCCACACCTGTAACACCAGAGAGATGTTATTTGCACAGTTTGGATCTGAATATCTAGTAACATTTTCCTATGGTGCCTTGGGTCAGATTTATGCTAAATTTATCCCTTTATAAACTCCATGGTCACATATTATTTTCTGGTGAGATGTTACATACAGTGCTCTCTTACTTTGTAGGAAACCTGTCTTGATGATCAACTTCAACACCCTCGTATAAAGTAGCCTTACAATAAATGCAACACCTGCAGTGTGAAGCTCCAGCTCAACAGTGGGAGGAATGTGATAGGTGGGAACTGTGTTTTCCCCATGATATTTCATCTGTCTTTCAAGAAATATCTCTACTAGAAACCTTAGGTAAAAGACCATTCAGTTGTACAGTAAAAAAAGTAGAGGCCAGCTCCTAGGAGGTAGAATTTCAGAAAGTTTTTGCCACCAGGTGCTAATGCACTAACAATAATAATGATAATAATAATATTTGACGTATATATCAGGAATCACAATCCTAATAAAGATCTTTTAAAAACAAAAAATTGACTGTCTAATTTGACGCTTAGGACTATTCATTGACAAATTGACTGCGGTAAAAAGCTTTTCCCTGGACCTGCAGAAAACAGACATCTTTTATTTCTATTGATTCTAACATTAGATGTTGCATTATATATATTTTATATATATATTTACAACTACTTAAAAAATACTGTATAAAGATTTACTTCAGCTACACAAAGCAGTCAAAATCATCCTTCCTGTTTCTGTATACAGCACAAAATTCAAGTGAATCTAAATACAAAGTAGGGTGTATATGAACATAGATATATTTATCAATGATTCTATTCTTTCTCTCATCTTCCCCCAACCTAAATAATTTTATTAAGTATTTAAACAAAATTTTTATGATTTACTGAACAAGTGGTTTAATGTGTGGCTTTGAAAAATGTCAAAGCTTCAAAAATCTGTGAATAGAGCAGGAAAGAGCTGTCATTTTGTGGAGAAAAGATTCAGAGCAACTAAGACTTCACTGGGAAAGGGGTCTGAAGCAAAAAGGATAATGAAATGCTTTTCCGGGAGATTTCTGAAGCCAGCAAAAGCATTTTGCTGGTGCCAGAGGTCTGGCAGCTTGTGGGTGGGCTGCTGATCAATCATGGCTGGAGCCGATATTGCTCACAGTGGACCAGGCTACCAGGCCATAAGTACACCAGGTACAACTCTGCACACAGCAGATTCTGTTTGAAGAATATATTACTGTACTCAAGTTATGTCCATAACTCCCCCCATCCCCATGCTGGGGCCACTGCCAGCCTACTTCCATGTGGGCTGTGACCTCACAGAGTTATCCCCACCCTCTGGATTATGATCTCATGGCTCTGCCCATGTGATCCAGCGGCCAGCACTTCGCCTCTGCCAGTGCGGTCGTGACCTGCTTTGAGCGATGGTTGTCGACAGCGTTCTCCTTATCCCCAGCCTCCTGCTCCTGGTGGCTGGGGTGTCTCTGCTCAACTTTTCCTGGCGCCGACAGGTAGGGAAATTTGAGGATGGGAGTCACTTGAGGCTAGGTGACTGAGGGCTTTGGGGTGGGGGTGAGGGCTGCCCCGCAAGTCCTTTCACTGTGCCATGTTCATGTGTCTGTAGGGTTCTGACCGGTGCCAGCAATGGTGGACATGGTGGCTGCAAGTGGTGGCATCGAAGTCAGGTGAGTCCCCTGAGGGTCAGCCTGGCACGTTCCCAGGCAGGGCCAGCCCCCTGGGAGAAGCCAAGCCTCGTACCAGCCTCTGTCACGTGGCAGCCAGGCCGGGTGGGCCTGGAAGATCCCTGGTGCCTCCCTACCCTACTGTGGCTCATGCCCGCTCCCTGTTTTACAGGTGCTGAGAGGCAGGCAGGCAGGCACAGGAGCCCACTGTGCAGGCCACGTTGCTCCCAGCAGCAAGCGTCACCACGGCAGGGCAGTCCCATCCTGCCCCATCTCATCCAGCCAGGAAAGATCCGGCCTTTCTTGCTGCGCAGTCGGTGCCCCTCTCTGCACACGGACTCTGCCACTGGTACCACGAGCTCTGCGGGGAAACCCGGCAGGCTTCCCAGACAGGACCAGCGCCCGCAGATTCTGGTGGCACGCGGGACCCCCAGGATGCTCAGTCAGCGTCCTAGGCTAGGCGGTGGAGTTGAAGACCTGCCACCTGAGATCTCCAACTTCACAAAGCCACCAGTGAAAGGGAAGGTCTTCCAGGTGGGCCTCGTTCAAAGAGAGGAGAGAAAACGCTGGTGGGACTACGAGACCAAGAGGCGTTTTTGGCGTACGCTCTCCCCAGCACTTCCCAAAGTGCACAAGAAAGCAGGAGCAACAGCAAGACCATCCTGGGGACCAGCTCTGAGCCTGGAGCAAAAACCAGATGGCAAAACTGAAACCCACCAGTCTTTCAACTCTGGCTTCCGTGAAAAGAGGAGCACAGAGAAATTGGACTTGCTTGCTATGGAAAGGCTGTACCGGCAGCTCCTGGTTTCCCTAAAACAGCCCAAGAATAACAACGATTGCTACAAGCCAGGTGGTGGAAGTGAAGAGTAACCACTGGTAACATCTTTCTGCACGCCGCCACCAGTGGAGGGGATGAATGCACATGAGAACATCATTCAAACAGAAGGGGGGAAACGCTGGTGGAAGAGCAAGGCCAAGAGGCCTTCTGAGTATTGTATTACCTCCCCAGCACTGTTGACATACTAATAGAGAACTGAATCTCAGCCCTAAGATCATCATTTGCATCATACCATTTCAGTTTGAGGTCTTTCAGATTTTTAAAAAGATAATAAAAGTCTCACTAGTCTTCAGAGAATTGATATCCCTATTTCTTGACTTTTAGCAATAAGAGCAAGCTCTCTCTACGAAGAACAGTTTCAGAGCATGTAAGACTGCACTGGTGAAGGGATCTGAAGCAAAAAGGGCTGACAAAATGCTCATCTGGGGGCTTTTTGAAGCCAGCGAAAGTGTTTTGCCTGTGCTAGGGGGCTGAGTGACTTGGTTGAGAGTGTCCCTTGGGAGGTAGTTTTGGAGGGCATGGGAGCCTAGGAACCCTGGGAATACTTTGAGGAAGTTGTTTTAAAGGTGTAGGAACTGACCATCCCCAAGTCACAGAAGATGAGCCGATGGGCAAGGAGGCCAGACTGGCTAAATAGAGATTTTTGGCTGGAACTCAAGAACAAGAGGAAAGTTCATGGTCTTTGGAAAAATGGACAAACAACTTATGATGATTACAAGTACGTAGTGAAGCTGTGCAGGGAGAAAACTAGAAAAGCCAAAGCCCAGCTAGAACTGAACTTGACCACTAAGGTAAAGGACAATGATAAATATTTCTAAAAATACATCAACAGTAAGAGGAGGGCTAGGGAGAATCTCTGTCCCTTGTTGGATGCTGAGGGCAACACGGTGACCAAGGAACAGGATAAGGCTGAGTTATTTAATGCTTTTCTTGCTTCAGTCTTTAATGGTAAGACTAGTTACTCTCTGGGCACAGAGACCCTTGTGATGATAGATAGGGATGGGGAACAGAATAGGCCCTGCATAATCCATGATGAGGTGGCTTTGGACCTTCTATGAATGCTGGACTGTTACAAGTCCATGAGACCAGCTGGATTGCACTCTAGAGTGCTGAGGAAGTTGGTAGATGTGGTTGCCAAGCGCTCTCCCTCATTCTTCAACAGTCCTGGCTAACCTGGTGGACTGGAGACTGGCAAATGCGATGCCCATCTTCAAAGAGTTGTGGTCAATGGAGTTAAATCCAGTTGGCAGCCAGTCACAAGCAGTGTCCCCCAGGGCTCTGTAGTTACTGGGGCCACTTCTATTTAACATTTTTATTATCTTGATGAGGGGATTGAGTGCATCTTCAGTAAGTTTGCAGATGACACCCAGCTGGGAGAGAGTGTTGATTTGCCAGAGGGGAGAAAGGCACTACAGAGGGACCTGGATAGATTGGGTTGAAGGGCCAAGGTAAAATGTTTCAACGAGTTTCAATAGGGTCAAGTATTGGGTCCTGCATTTTGGTCACAACAACCCCAGGCAATCCTACAGGCTTGGGGAGGAGTGGCTGGAAAGCTGCCTGATGGAGAGAGACCTTGGTGTACTGATGGACAGTCAGCTGAATAAGAGCCAGCAGTGTGCCCAGGTGACCAAGAAGGCCAGTGACATCCTGGCTTCTATCAGGAATGGTGTGGTGAGCAGGACTAGGAAAGCATTCCTGCCCCTGTACTCGGCACTGATGAGGCCCAGCTTGAGTAATTTGTTCAGTTTTGGGCACCTCAGTACAGAAAGGACATCAAGGTGCTGGAGTAGGTTCAGAGAAGGACAACAAGGCTTGTGAAGGGCTTTGAGAATGTGCTGTATGAGAAGAGTCTGGAGGAACTGGGACTGTTTAGCTTGGGGAAGAGGAGGCTGAGGGAACACCTTATTGCTCTCTTCCAATATCTGGAAGGTGCTTACAACAAGAGCAGGGTTGGTCTCTTCTCACTGTCACCTGACAGATGACAGGACGAGGGGAAGTGGCCTCAAGTTGCTCCAGGGGAAGTTTAGATTGGATATCAGGAAAAAGGGTTTTAAAGCACTGGCATGGGCTCCCCAGGGAGGTGGTTGAGTTACCATCCCTTAATGTGTTTAAAAACTGTTTGTATGTGGTGCTCCGAGACATGATTTAGTGGAGAATTGTTAGAGTTAGGGTAGTCTAATCAGATTCCAGTTGGACTGATGATCTTTAAAGTCTTTTCCAACCTGAGCAATTCTATGACTTTGTGATTCTCTCTATGATTCTGTGATTCTAAATCAGCAGAACTGAAACCTGCCAGCACTTGAACTCTGGCTTCAGTGTTTAGAGAAGCACAGAGAAATTGGACATGCTCACTATGGAAAAGCTGCATCAACTTTATCACTCTAATGCTACATGTTACTCAATGAATAGTTTTACGTAAAACATAGCTTCATGGAAATAAACTCAGATAAGCCGTTATATTTTGGAATGCAAAAAAGGCACTGAATAATTTAACTTTAAAAGTCACAGGAACTCAAAATGCCCACCATCCTCTGCCCATCTCTGTCCCAGGTCCACTTTCCTCTTGGCTATGCCTAATTTTTTTGTCCCCTACACTGTTTTATGAATAGATGCTCTTCTTGCTTAGGTCAGGTAAGTTCTGTTTTCAACATGGAATGCTTCTGCACAGAACAACCTGTAGATGCTCTTAATCAACTTAGATGCCTTACAACATTCGTTTTACTCCACTGACTCATTTATGGATTGGTTTTGGGCCCCAAATAGAAAGGTAACCAGGCAAAACGTTTGAACTGAACAAACTATATTTTGAAAACACACCACATACTTTGCTTCAGGAACAGAGAAGTTTTTTCACTGCTACAGGGAAACTGCAGCATTAATTGTTTGAAAAACTCTTATCTATGACTCCTAGGCTGAAGATATAAGTACTATCTGTGATTTTACGGATGGGATTTTTTTTTGTTTGTTTGTTTTTCTTCTCCTCTCTGTTCTTAAAAATGTCTTTATGTCACCAAGTTCCTTCTGATAGTATGCGTCTGCATTAACTCATTGAAAGTTCGAAGATGTACCCTCAGGTATTAAACTTATTCATTCTGTTTTATATAAATGCTTTAATGTGTTTTCTAGGTTTTCTTAGTGTTATTTATTTTCTTTTTTTAATATTATAATATGACAAGTGAAGCAGTAGAGTTTAATACAATCCATCAACATTAAGTCATGCTTTTTGAAAATTCAAATCTCCCTTCCCCTTTGGTAACCTATTTTTAAATGCATTTGGGAAAATGACATATGCGAAGTGTCCTCAGTGTCTACAGATTTGGCCTAATTCACTAAAGGTGAGGATTGATTCCAAAAGTCCCCACAGAAGATTAGTACCATCAGTCCCTTTTCATTTCTACTAATTCTCATTTCTATTGTATTAGTACAGTAAAGTAAGGCAGGTGATTTTCACAGGAACCATAACTCCCCCACTGCCTTTGCTGCTTGGAGGAGCAGATAGAGGAGTCTGCAGTGAAGGAGTGAAATTGAGCCTGTGAGATTAGGGAGGAAAAAAGTTTGATATTTGCCTTTTTGTTTCCAACTATCTGGATCTATTTTAATCAGCAATAAATTATTTTTCTCCAAGCAGTCTATATTGCCCACAGCAGTAATTGGTAAGTAATCTCCCTCTCTCCATGGGCTTTCTCATCCTATTTATTCCCTCTGTCCTACTCAGGAGGAGGAATGAGATAATGGCTTGTAGGCATTTCCTTCTTAACTCCGGCTAATGCACCATACACATAGACACATATATGTCTGTATATATGTACATAAATGTAGAACTTTAAAAGGGCTTTGGAAACATTTCAAGTATCTTCAAATTGAAAAATGGTCTTTATCATCTGGGAAATTATAGAAAATGCTTTGGCAGGGGGTTGGACTCGATAATCTCTGGAGATCCCTTCCAACCCCTACGATTCTGTGATTCTGTGTTTCTGTTTACCCTATCAAAACTTATCCATGTTTTTTCTCTAGAAGTTCTCCAATAGAAGGGCGTCACAGGCTTTGTACATTATGTCTAGACTATTGAATTTCTTCTATCAGGTTCAATTAAGTAATATCCTACTGGAAAGAGATAGTCTGCTTTGCAAATGATATTCCAGAGTCTGCTGCAGGGCAACTTCAATGTGTCTTAAACTACATGATGTTCCTCAGCTCCTCCTGCCTCTTTTCTGTTTGGCTTCTGGGACATCAGATAGTACTTTTCAAGTGTTCTCTCCTGTTCAGTTTCTTCCTCAAAGTGTAGGGCTTTTTTTTTCTCATTTGAGTTCATATTCAGTCAAGTTCCTCTTTTGTCATCCACTTCATAGAATCACACCATAAAAGCAAAAAATAAAAAATAAAATTTCTATGTAAAACTTGTTTTAATTCAGCAAATGAAAGTCCACCAATGATGAAAATAGCTGCAAGTTTTGAACTATGAGTTCTCAAGAGCTACTTTTTAGTGCAATCTTCTGAAGTCCTTCTGGAAAGTCCTTTAAACAGCACTCCACTGATATGTTTCAAGATACGTTTAATTTCCTTCTGCTGTAAGTTACCTGAACATGTCATCAGCAACAGAGAATAGCTAATTATAGTCATGGGAGGGGTGTTAATTATTAACATCACCTTCCCAGTTGCCCTCCCATGATGATTTCCTAGTACTGAAAGCGTGTGAAAACCGTCAAAAGTTGAAACAATAGATTCTGTCCCTTTCCTCCACAGATTTTCAGGAAGAGGATTGGAGTAGAGGATAGGATGTCCAAAACGAAAACCTGAATAGTAGTATGGTGAAGTTTATCAGTTCAGGGGTATTTAGTTCAGTTTAGCCCACTTTTAGTTAAAAGATTAAATATTATAGTTCTGATCCAGGTCTCTTCTGAAAGGTGTGAAGTCACACTAGCAGATAATCCCAACTACTTTTAACTGGACAATAAAGGATAAGCAAAGTAATGAAACCAAATTTTATTGAACTGTTGAAACAAAAAGTGAGAGTATCCTAGATAAGATAGTTGAGAGTGGATTGTTATGTTAGATTACTAGCAAATAGGAAAAAGGAACAAAGTAGGACTTAGCTTTTGCACTATTTTCTTGAGCAAGGTTGCAGGACTCATCAGAAGGAAAACCAAAATTTATGCTGTGGTAGAATCTTCAATCTTGAGAACAACAAAATTTAACAGAGAGGCTAAATTTAGGCCAATTAATTTACTTGGAGTGGATCAGTCGACAGAGTTTTTCTCTGTACTAGAAAAAACAGAACACAGAGAAATTATCATTGTTGTTAAACGAGAATGCACAAGCTTTGCTGGGCACAAATGGCTTTAAACACAGTATTTCTACAACTTCTGATTCCAGCTGCCATCACTGGTGTGAAGATAGGTTTGTAAAGACATCTGCTTATCATCTTTTCAGCATGAAATAGAGAAAAATAGTTAAGTTAAACATTCATATCCATAAGCCTGAAAAGCAGGATAGGAAATGGAGAATAAGAAACATGAGGATTATACAATGTAACTTGGGCTGTTTAAATTTTAGGGCTATCGAAAGGAACAGTCAAGAACAGTTTGTAAGAGATTCAACCTGAACACTAAGTGACAGCAGGAGGAGAAGAAAAGATTATCACAGATTTTGTGAGAAAAAATAACTTATCATGAGATGTTTTTTGGAGGCTTTGGAGATATACAAAACTTTCTGAACAGGTTAGGAGACATTTAGGAGGAGAAACACAAGTGGAAATTGTGGAACTCAAATGGATTATGCAGGAAGCACTGTGGGAAAATGAGGAAGGAGGACAAAATGAGCTGGCTGTATGTAAAAAGTAGCTCAGTAAAATTCTCTGAGCCCTGTGTTTGACTGTTGAAACCTGTCCTGTTCTGTTCCTAAATCCTACATCCTATGCAATGCTGTGTAATGTGCATTTTTAATTTGCTAATGAACTTCATGCTAAACTAACTAGTGAGTAGGAAGAGGGCACAGAAGCACTGAAAGAGTCAAGATTGGACCCGGCTGCTGAATAAAAGGAGCTGAGAGTCTGAACATGAACTGCTGATGATCTTGTAATGCCTGGTTCTTGTGAATCAAGAGGGTGAGTGTGTATGCTTGCTCCTGCTAGTGAAATTTAAACCTAATTAACCTCATCAGAGATGAGGAACACAAGAAGCCCATCTGTGTTGTTCAGATTTATGTGAGTGCTGTCATTGCTAATGTGGCTGACAGTAAAGTCTGAATACTGTTTATTATCTGTGTGGCCTAGAATGTTTCTGTTGTGTTCAGGTGTATTTCCTCTTTGGAATATGTGCTCAGTCCCACTGCTGGCCTGGAAATGGGGAAGAGTAGCAGCAATATCCAGAAAAATTATGAGGAAAGTCCCCTGGGTTCATCTGCCTTTGATGCTGAGATTTTTTTATGTTACAGTTGTTCATCTATACTGAGAACTGACAAGATGTGTTTTTTTCCTTGCCACCTGCACCTCTGTAGCTGACACTTCTCGTACTGAAGCAGGTCTGTGAGCATTTCTGCTGGGTTTTGTTGCAATGCCTTTCAAATTTCCTGGTGCTTTGAGCATTTCTTTTTTAATCTTACTTCAAAGCATTTGGCACTTCTCTGAAGCCCTAGAAGCATTCAAATCCGAAGCACTCTGGGGTTTCCAAGTCATACTCTGCAATTTGAATCATTTGAAGCATCTAGGAAAATACGGAACATATTTATTAATTATCTTGTAGCACCAAATATATACATAGAAATATACAGCCAAAGTTAAAGGCATGATCTCTTTTAGTTTCCACCAGAAGCTTTAAATGGTTGATCATATAAAGTGCCAATATGTGCCAGTGAATGTTGGAGGACGGCTGAGTACTGAATAAGGTTCTAGTAAAAAAATAGAACATTTACCTGTGATAAAATTTTCAGCTCTCAGATTAGATTCATTTCAAATGTTAATTTAGGATACTTAAGTGAACTAAGTTTCTGAATCTTTTAAAATCAGGCCCTGTTATTTGTTGTTTCCACAGGAAAATGAAACACACCAGAAATACCTACCAGTCCACCAGAGAACTTATCCACTTAAAAAAATTGGACGTATTCTAATTGCTGATGGTTTTCCCAATATTCATATCTAAGACTGCTGGTGAGGCTTTTTTTATTGCTGGAGGAGAAATCTGATTCAAATTGTATTTTTTTTTAATGTAACTTTTTAATGTTTTTACATACATACCAGCTGTGAAATAGGAGGTTCCAACAAAACTGAATGAAGTGCCTTTTCAAGACAAATGCTTGTCAGATTGCAGCTTGTCCTTCAAATTCTATCTCAGTTAAGAGTAACCACATTCTTGTTTCTCAGTGCATCTGATATTCAAAGACATCTAGCTTCAGAAAGAAACATGCACAGTAGTCTTCTACTGCTCTGAACTCAAAAGCATTCTCTATCACTCTGTGCCAAAAGCGTGTGTATGCTAAATATAATTTCTCTCCTGTGTTAATACTGGAAATTTAAATTGGAAAATAATTTACTGAGGCTATCCATGAGAGAAGGAACTAACGTGAAACTTCAGTCCATAATTGTGCGAGTTGGGGTCTATCTCTATAAATCTGATCTGTTCATATAGTTTGTTTGAGAAATAGGGTTTCCACACTAGCACCTTCATTTTTCATAGGCTGTTCTGTTTGGGATTTTTATTTATATATTGTTAATTGTCATTACTGATAGGGAAGGATTGTATTTGCGTATGTCCATGAAATTACAACTTCTCTCTGAACTCCCCTCAGTTTTTCTGCTAGTGCGTACCTTTCTCCTTTCTCATCTACTTGTCTAAGCGTGAATAGGTGTGCAAGTGTAGAGTCTTTTGCATCTGGGCAACAACAATCTTAGGTACCAGTATAGTCTGGGGACTGACATGTTGGTGAGCAGCGTAGGGGAAAGGGAGCTGGGGGTCCTTGTGGACAGCAGGATGACCGTGAGCAAGAACTGTGCCCTTGTGGCCAAGAAAGTCAATGGCATCTAGGGTGCATTAGAAAAGGTGTGGTTAGTAGGTCGAGAGAGGTTCTTCTCCACCTCTATTCTGCCCTGGTGAGACTGCATCTGGAGTATTGTGTCCAGTTCTGTGCACCTCAATTCAAGAAGGACAGGGAACTGCTTGAGAAAGTCCATTGCAGAGCCATAAAGATGATTAAGGGAGTGGAACACCTCCCTTACGAGGAAAGGCTGAGGGAGCTGGGTATCCTTAGCTTGGAGGAGTCTGAGGGATGGCCTCATTAAAATTTATAAATATGTAAAAGGTGAGTGTCAGGAGGATGGAGTCAGGCTCTTCTCAGTGATATCCAATGATAGGACAAGAGGCAGTGTGTGCAAGCTGGAACACAGGAGGTTCCACATACATACTAGAAAAAACCTCTTCACAGTTGTCTCGCTCCAATTTATAGGAGGGAGATGAGGTTCTTTAATATCTGTATACCTGGTGTGAGATTAAGAAACAACGGTTCATATGTTGTTGCATCCAGTTTATTACTAAGACCTAATCAGGGAGACGGGGAAGGGAAGGAGTGCGATAGAAAAGATGGAAAAGAAGCAGGAGTTGTGTAAAGCGGGGATAGTCACCAGCAGGATCCAGCAGTGGTCCCGTTGCACGGTGTTTGAAGGCCCCGGGCAGAACGCAGCAGAAGACGGGGAGCAGCAGCGTGGCCGGCCTTGGGCAGCAGGCAGGTAGACGAGGAAGTCGAGGAGCCAATTCTTGAAGCAGCAACAGCGGTCAGGCAGCAGGCTCAGGAGAGTTCAACAGTATGCAGGAATCACCTCAATCTTCAGGAATCCCTCTATCTTCCGGAATTCCTCTCTCTCCTTCAGGAGGAATCTGCTGCCAGAAATCCTCCGTTCTTCATGAGGAATCTGTTGTCAGAAAACCTTATCCTCATGGTTTTCAGTTCCTCTTTTATCCTCCTTGTTCTCCTGCCTACGTGACAAGGATGGGCCTCGAGCAAGAGTCATTGAGTACCTCCTGAGATGGCCATCATCCGGAAATAAGTCCACACAAAGGAGCACTTCACAGCTATTCAGCTGCAGTTCATCTCGCTCTCATCGCCCCTGGCCTTGTCCATCTACGTTCCCCTAGACAAAGGATTTCACAACCTTTGCCTAGGGCTTGCCTG
The DNA here is from genome assembly GCF_019238085.1 of Lagopus leucura. Lineage (NCBI taxonomy): Eukaryota > Metazoa > Chordata > Aves > Galliformes > Phasianidae > Lagopus > Lagopus leucura. Next base: position 30,533,863 of record NW_024962252.1, read on the forward strand.
GACTTGTCCATCTGTCTCCTTAAGACAAAGGTTTTCACCGTCCTTGCTCGGGACTTGTCTGGACTTGAACAAGTCCATTGGTGTCCCCAGCAAACTTTGAGACACAGACGTTGACAGAATAATATCTTACAGAGTAATATCTTACAACAGTAAGGGTAATGGAACACTGGAACAGGCTGCCCAGAGAGGTTGTGAGATCTCCTTCTCTGGAGACATTCAAATCCTGCCTGGATGCTTTCCTGTGTGACCTGATCTAGGTGTTTCTGCTCCGGCAGAGAGAATGCATTGGATGAACTTTTGAGGTCCCTTCCCATCCCTGAAATTCTGTGATTCTGTGAACAGATGTCTAATCCTTTTAAATTTCTTTAATTTTGTGCTAATATTTTCAAATATTTCTGTATACAGTCAAACAGTGAATAGATAGAAAATCCAGGCTTGACAGGAGCTTTGCAGGTCATTTTTTTGCTTCACTGGTTGGTTGTTTTTTTTCTTTTTGTTTTTTTTTTCTTTGTTTTCTTTTTTTTCTTTTTTTTTTTCTTTTTTTCTTTTTTTTTTCCCCAGCTTTTTGCAATTGAAAGTATTTAAATATATGCAGTAGAAAACCTGAACCAAATTGAAATCACCATTTCAGACAGAAAAGATTCAAATACGTTGTTCTTTGTCCTATTCAATTCCCTACATATATGCCAATTTTCATAATAGATACCAAAGCATTATGAACAGATGGGCTATCTTGATATGGGCTTTTACTAAAAATAGAGGTCAGTAGTTTGATTAGTAGTCTAGATTCTATGATAACGTATACAGTTTTTTTTTTTTTCTACAACCAGATTAGCACAGTTGAATGTATTTATTTTCTTCCTCTTATGCCTTTAAAATCTTACAAGCATCTAGAAAACAGTAGCACTGTATCTACTGCATTAAGTAGTAGTGTGATTAGACAGCAAAGCTGCTTTTTACACTTCTTAAATCAGCAGTTCAGGGATTATCCCTTGGCAGACAAAACATCTACAGTGGCACACGCACAGTATCATTTGGATTCTGACAAATATAAATTTTTTCCAGGTTTATTTAGGGATGAATGCTATGCTAAGTGAAAAGAAATGCCTGTTGTTAAGACTAGTGATATTTCAACAGCACGCTAAAGGATAGATGGAAGAAGGATTCAAACTGGCCTATATTATTGCGCTGATAATTAATCGCAGGTGTACATAACCTGGATACACTGCTGATACCAAGTATTCCATTAAGATTCGGACACTGGCACTGAAAACATGTCCTGAAGGATTTTGTTCCTATTGCTATTCATGTTGATGGCAAAGTCTGCCATTGATCTGAATGGGAACAGAATTTGGACTTTAACTGTTAAACACTGTGCCTATGAGTAAGGCTCCTGTTCCTTTTAAGTCTGCTGACGTGCTTTATTTTGACAAGGTCTTTTCATTATGGGCACTAGGATTACTTCAAGGCCTAAGGCATTCACAGCTCTAAACTGTTCCTGACATTAAAAAAATAAAAAATCTTAAGCTTATTCCCTCTCTTAATACATTTTGTGTCCTTACCTTCTCAGTTTCTGCAAAATCAAATATGGTAACACTGAGCTTGAAAAATTATTTTCCTGCTTCATAACTATAGGGTCTGCATTCAGCAAAGAGTGAGTTTACTCCTTGGTTTAGGTCACTGTACTTCTATTGTTTTTGATGTAAGGATGTAACAGAAAGCAAAAATGATTATGAAGAGAAAGGAAATGTTTGCCACAAATATTTTTCTCTCTCTAGCTTTTAATTATACGTGTTTTTAATCACAAATTTATTTTATTTCTATACAGAAAGAAGGCAGGAAGGTGCCAGACAGAACATCCTCCAAATCTTTGCTAATTTTTTGCTAAGTGCATTTACTGTGTAGGTGTACAATGCTATAATTCCTAAGATATTCATAAATTCAATAATGCCATGGTGCAAATAGTGTTTATACCATCAGTACTCTTATCTACACCATATAAAGCTGCGAATACAAGAAAATCCCAGTTCACACTAAATGACCATATAAAAAATCTGTTGACTATAGCTCCAATCAGCAATTATAGGAAACACTAACTTTTGAGAATGGAAACACTGATAAATTAAAAAAAAAAAAAAAAAAAAAAAAAAAAAAAAAAAAAAAAAAAAAAAAGAGAGATATTCCTGTTTAAGAACTGTAAATAAAATAAAAATAAAAATAAGTAAGAAAAGAAAAAAAAAAAAAAGAATAACAGGTGTTAATATATACTAAAAAGGAAGAATTATTTTATTGATTCAATAAATAAAGGCTACATTTTCTCATGAACTTCCCAATAGTTTTAAACCAGCAAGGCTAGTCTTTTTTTTCCTCACGGGAATAAAAATTATTTCTAATATGCATACTGATATTTTGATACTGTACAGATGGTCTCTCCTGTGGGTGGAAAAATGGCAATTATCATATTCTTTAGTAATTATATCAGCGGAAATTATGGAAATTTGCACCAAAATTGGATCCTTTCACAATAGTGAAGTGGACCAGATGATACCACCTGAACAATTTAATTCTTCATGTTGTAGCAGTAGAGAAATCAATTATGGATTTTCTTTCCCCCCCTTCCTCCCCCCACCCCTTCTATCTGTTAGTCATATTTGAAGTTTTGACATTGCACATTCGGTTTATTTGCTGCTGGTCTAATAATCCCCTTCATGCTGGGAAAACCTTTGTTCTCTGACAGAAGTAATAAAGCTGTCTGCTCAATTCCCTCTTGTGAGACATGGAGTGCTCCCATTTTATTTAATCTAGTAGTGTGGAGCCTTTTCAAAGTAAACACTTCACAGGGACCAAATATGGGATGACATCTCAGTGACCAGCCTACGTGAACAAAAAAAATTAAAAACTTGCTTGTCAAGAAAAAACCACTGACTCTTAATTTCAGGTTTCCACCCCTCAAGAAACCTGCATGTGAAACCTGGGTCAAACGGTTTTTAGCTTGCATTTCTGATGGAGCATTTGTCTTCCTGTGGAAATGCTTCAGCTTTCCAGTGTTCTTCATTCACTCATTCCCACTGAATAGCAGCACACAGAAAATGAAGAGATCTAAATGCCAGCAGGAGGCTGGCTGTTTTCTTCTAGGCATGTCCTGAGTCCAGTCACCCAGAACAACTTGTGATCCCTGGACAAAGACACTCACAGCAGGTGGCCATATCAAGAAATTTTCCTCCTGGAATTAGATATTATTCCAGGAATCACTACTGAGTCAAACATAATGCCCCGTCCTGCTGGGTCAAGTAGGATTTCATTTCAATTTCTTTACACAACGATGCGTTTCATCTTGTCTGTGTACAATGACAGTGCTCAGGCATGAAATAAATTGAAGTGTTTGAAAGGCAGAATTATCCCTTGAACCTGCAGCATTCCCAACCCCAAAAACATACATTGTCAAGTGAGTTCCAGATAAGCAGGATCTTCACCGAGTGTTTGTGCTGCTTGGCTTCCTTTAATCATACTCCCTTTTGTAAAAGGGATTTTCTAGGGGAAAGATAAATCATTGCTGAGGAAAAAGGTCATTTTCAAAAGGCTTTAAGAGCTTCATTTTGTGTGGCTTTTCAAGGTGAAACAGGTAATTCAGTGTGGTGAAAACCCTTTGTATTCAACTTAATTCACAGTTCACACTATCAAGGAAAAAAAAAAGCAATGAAATAAACTTGAATAAAATTCTTCATTAAAACTATTCTCATATAGCCACATTTTGTTGTTTGCTAATACATTGTTCTGAGTATTGAAAACTAAATTTATGAGTAATACTGATTCATACACCCTGGCTCTAAATCATCTATGTCTCCAATATTGGATTGTATTCTTGCTGCAATAAAAGGCATCAATCATTTCTTTCGGGAACCACTTTTGTAACATGTATCCTGAATATACTGATCCTGGGATATCCAAGCAAATCATTGGCATCCTGCCTACTATTAGGCAGAGACTCATATTTCTGGGATATGTGGCAAATATTTTGCAGTGTTTTGTGGGTAATAGGCTTGCCCTCATTAGAGAGATTTGTTAAGACTGTCAGTGTAGGCCTTTCAGATCTCCGGTCACAGGTCAGGCCTTTGTCCTTAAGATATCTATATTCTGCATTTTCACCTCAAGATATGAATTAGGTGTAGGAATGATCAGATTAATCAAAGTAGTTTAGGTTATTGACTAAGTCATGGTCCCTTCAGCACTAATGGATTCTTCAGTTCTTTCCAATTTTTCCCACTGAGCTAAGTATTTTTTAAAGCATAGCTTCACATGTTTGAGAACAACTGTGCAAAATATTCATCAATGCTAATTAAATAATCTAACCTTAGGTAGTAACCCTAATCAAGAAATTTTTTTTTCATATTGAGGATAAAATGCTTTTAAAAATTCGACTGTATCAAGAATAAGGAATACAAAACCTGATCTTGTTTAATTTCTGATTATTCCTCTGTATAGAATTTTGTTGATTAATGCGTGGTCATCTTCAGCTCTGATCCAGACCCTGTACTCACCATGAAGTTCATGTAGATGTTAAAAGTGGTCATCTTTTAGTAAAAGTAGGCAGAAATACTGCTAATATTCTTCTGTGAGATTACTTTATTCCTTTGTTATTTCCTTTTCTAAGTAAAGAAAATCAACCTTAAGGAAATGCAACTGAGATTGCAGACAGAATACATCAGATAGGCAATCTCTTGAAGAGATTGTTTTCCACAAACTTGTCTTTTCACTATCTACTAGTGAACTATACTACTTTCTACTTGTTTAACAGAAAGATACTACTCCTACTTTGAAATCTTCTCTCTTTGTTGATAATAACATGCCTATTAATTATTTCTCAGAGACTGTACATAGAAGATGGGATAAGTTAATCTTATGAACCGTAGCAAAGAACCTAGTTTAAACTTTCAATACACTGCATTTCTCTAAACCACAAGCCACAGATCAAGTGCTGAATTGATTCTCTTGACCCAGCATTGGTAATATAAATAAAGGTGCTACTGATACAAAAATAATTGAAAGGCTGAGTCCTTTTGGGAGAGAGATTGGCCACGTTTAAAAGAGAAAATTATTTTATTAATTTTGTGGGAACAGTTCGATAATGAAAATGACAATAGTGCACAACTCTTCTGTACAAAATAACACACTGGCTGAGAGAAGCTGTGCAAGGCTAGGAGAATATTTTCCTTCAGTTTGAGCACTAAAGTAGATAAACATTTCATGGAACATAAGAAATAGCCACAATGGAAGAGAATAAATACAGGAGAGAAAAGACATCGTTCCATTAAAATTAATTCATTAACAACAAAGCAGCTTATGCGCTCATTGATGTCCTTCTGATGACACAGATGTGTGACTTTTCTAATTTAGTCTCAGATATTTCTGCTCCTTCAGAAAGAACAAATATAGTCCTAGAGGCAATTTAATCACCAGGGTAATGCCCATATTCATATAAAACCATTTACTTTAAGGCCACTGGTAGAATTTTAACCTACAAAGCAAGGTGTATGTTCTATGACAATGAAAATTTTGGACCCTAATCTACTAATTTTATAGTAAATCATGGCCTCTGAGTAAATTCCAGTATCTTCAGAGAAAAGGTTACAGGGGAAATCCTAATTAATTTTCTTGAGTAGATAATTAACCTATTAATGTGATCTGAATAAGAACTACTCTGGCACGGATGAAATGGAGTAGACAGAGGAAGAAAACAACCATCAAATCTTAGATTTAATTTAAGTTTTTTGACATGGTAAATATATAAATCTCAACTTTGTTCAGAATTTGCATTCATTTATGCTGCACAACTATCAGTTTCTGATTTCTTTTTAGCAAATGGACACTACTTTTTTTCTTAGTGAGTTTTTCAGCTGCTTTCCTTTTTTTTTCTTTTTTTTCAAATCTTGAAACATGATAATGCTTAAAGTAGCAGCAAATATACAAAGTAGCTTTCCATGTTACAGAGATTTTTGTTTGGAAAGGAGAGGAAGGTTACATTATTGGTGAAGAATTAATAAACTTAACATAAGCTTTGAGTGTCTAGAATGATCAGCAAATATCTGTGTATATAAAGTAATGTTTCTGCACTGTAATTGTAATGGCTTTGTGGACTATCTGAAAAAAAGAATCCACTGACTACTAGTTGTTTGGTTGTTCATAAAATCTTTTTGTTTATTTTAAATTATGAAATTCATCATTTCATAATAATCTAGTGTTCTTCTGCATAATTACACATGATCCACGAACTACTGCAGATACAGAAGCAGAAATTAAACATCTCTCTCACACATTACATGAAAAATGAAGCATGAAACAAGAAATTAAAATATGGCATCATTTTTTGTCAATTTTGTCCATTATCTATGGAACTAAATAAGTGAGAGATCTGAGATTAAATGAAATGTTGTGGTTACATTATTCTGATCTATAGCTTGCCAACACAACCAATTCTCAGCAGTCAGAGTGCCAGAAAGCTCATGAACAGATTGTTTCAGAGGACAGGAAAGAAGTTGAAAGAAAAAAACTATTGTCACTATGAAAGCATTGCAAACAGCTAGCAATCATTAATTTGTAAACAAGAGCTAATTGCCTTGATAATCAAAACATCCATTTTGTTTATGTCTCATTTCTTCAATATTTCGAACTTCTCCACTGAATATATAATGGATCAAAATAAAATACCTTCTATTTTGTTGTAGTGAAATCATACATAGTTAATCCACAGCTTTCTCCTCTCAAAGTGCTAACTCAGAGCTTGACCTGAATTGCAGCTAGAATACACACAAAAATCTTATTCCTGTCTTATAAGTTTTCTACTTTACTTAAGAATATTTCTAACTGGAATTTGTTTGGGGGTTTTTGATTGTTTTTGAAAGCATATTTTAAATTCTAAACTTCACATGAAGTGCAAATTTCATTGATACTTATTTAAACTAATTCATCAAGAGAATGCACATACCAGGTAAGTCAAATAGATAGCCCCCAAATCAAAAGATAGTTGATAATATTGTTGCATAAACATAATAAATTTGACATATAGGCATATTTATATTGTTTAGTATCTTTTGTATTAAATATAATTTTATTATACATGTATTAGCATACAAGACGTGTACAAATGTCAGATAACTATTTTTAATAGATCTACATTTATTTATTTCTTTAAACAGCTATTTGTATGTTTCTAAATTACTTAAATTATAACCACAGAAAATATTCTATGAAAAAAAAATATATTCTTTCAATATTTTTTGTTTTTTCCAGGATTTATTAACAAGAAGAAATATCTATTTACTCATTTCATAAGTTAATTTTTCTTCCATTCCATTTATATCAAAAGTAATGTATTCCAATGGGGAATTTACAAGGACATTTATCATGTTTGTATTAGTGATAAGCATCCCTTTATAGACTTATGTCTATAAAGACTTTCTTTTAGACTTATTGATTCTTATCTGAAGATTACCTGGCAACTTAGTTATTCAGCTTTGTTTCATTCTGAAGTTGTTGTAGAAATATCAGATGAAAAATTGTTGCTACAGTTTGTGCTAAGCCTAGTCTTTCTGTCTGTCAAAAACTGCAGAAAAAGGTACTTAAAATTGCTGAGTCCATTTTATGTTTTGTTTATGTTTTGTCGTGTTTTTTTTTTTTTTTTTTTTTTTGGTCTACACATATAAATTCATACAAGTGCAAATTTGCATTGTGTTCTTTACTGCATGACGTGCTTTGATTCAATAGGTATGAACTGAAAAGCTGCATAAATACTTATTTGTTCAAATTCATACATGTAAGCATACCTCTGCATTGCTATTTTCAGAGGGACTTTACCTTTCCTATTGGGACATCTGGCCCCCAAGACAACAGCTCCTTCATGGGCAGTGAGGTGTCCACCCTCACCAGGAACTTGTAGCTTTGAGTCTTTGGAATTTGCTTTTCCTGGCTTGTGTGGACACCAAGCAGGACAGACAACATGCCAGGAAAAGCAGCATGAATAGGAACAAGTTTTATTCTGCACCCACACAGCAGTATTGCTGGAGGGATGTCCTTCTGTTTAGAAGCATAAAGGCCATCATTCCACCTACCTGGAATTCTATAGTTACCTCTTTAAAAAACATGTATATTTTTCACTACAAACCCAGTGTAAACATGTATAATAAATGAATTCCTTCATCTATAGCACTCTGCTTAACAAACTGAATCTCTTAAGCACTGCATAGCCAATGGCCAAACAATTTATCTCACATTATTCTCAGTATGATAAGTTTACTGAACAAATCATGTCACAATCCTGCAATCGCTACACTTTTTATTAATTATATAACAAATCAAAATGACCTTAAACATTTATATAGACTCTGACTTGTATTTAGTTTCATAGCTTGTGCGAATTGCAAGGTTGTAATTTATCAAATCACTACAGAATTTGCTTTTCTTTTTGACTCAGTTCTCCTGTAGATCTTTATTCTTTGACATCACAGGAATATTGTGCAAGTTCTGCTGTATCAACTGATAATTGACTGTAGTAGATTGTGACATCATTATGTTATCTTGAGTAAATTTTTCTGTTCCTATAGGACTGAGGAGAAGTTTTGTGTGTGAAATTTTGCACACAGAAGAGTGATGATTCACGCTTAGTTTGTTTTGTTTAAACAGGTAACATGCTTTGTTTATCCATTAAATCAATAAAGATCAATATTTTTTTATTATTATTTCTGTTTTTATTGTTTACTGCTATACAACAGAATGAGATTTGGCTCTACTTGGCCATATACATATACTATTGAAAAAGACAGACCATGGCTCAAAGAATTAATGTCCTTAAGATAATGAAAGTCCTAGCTGATAAAACACAGGAAGAAAAAAGCATGATTAACAATTAATGACTGATACAACAAACAATCATTTCTGTATGTCTGTGCCAGGACCATGCATTTAATTGTTTCACACTTACACAGGAATTAACAAGGACTTCCAGTATATGGATTTGGAAAATTCTCTCTTACTAGAGAGAATGCAAAGCAATGAATAAAATATCTAAATGTTTATTCCTGGATCTTATGGCCAAGAAGAGCTTTTACAGGAATATCAAGTAAAGATACCAATAACCACTCATAAAAATAAACTAACTGAATTGAGTAGTATATCTTGTTAAAAAAAAAAAAAAAAAAAAGAGCTAGGTTTATGAAAAGCAATATTAAAATGTCATTAAAAACTTCACAAAGAAGGAAAGACCATTATATTTCATCAGAAGTTCTTTATAATGAAATTTAATAATTTGTATTTAGAGAATATGAGAACATTTTTGTACTTCCATTTATAGAAAAGTATGTTTCAGAAGCTTTATGATTTGCCTTTTTTTTTTTTTTTTTTTTTTTTAATGATTCATCCAACAGAGTGGAATGCTGTTCTGATGCAAAAATGTCATTTAACTACAGACATATGTAGTTAACACAGGACATATGAAACAGCTGAACAAGTAAATGGTTTAATGTATTATCTTTATGGATCTAACCTTTTTCAATTTTAAAAATAAAGCAAGATTTTTCCAAAATCAGAGAATCACAGAGTCACAGGGCTTAGAAGATACCTCTGGTGATAACACACATGGATGATAAAATGATAACATATATATATATATACATATATATACATATATATACATATATATACATATATATATGCATATATTTAAAGATGGTTTATTATACTTATTGCTATTATTCCAGAACTACTCATAATCTTACAGACATCTGACATGTACTTTTAAACTGAGTGGAGCATTTTCAATTCAAGATCTTTCAGTTTTTCAGGGAGAACTGTACATATGATTAAGACACTTGATGTCATTATTGAATTCATTCTAACAAATACTTTTAACTCTAATACTCTTCTTTATCATTTCTGTAGAGAAAATTTTCATAGGTATGAAGATGTAACATCAGGAAAAAGCCATGAGATATTCCTTCCAGTTCAAGACCACTACAGTGAATCACAGTTCTTTGGAAGCACAACATCATTGAAGCGAAATCACAGAATCATAGAATGGCTTGGGTCAGAAGAACCTTATAAATAACCCACTTCTAACTCCTGTGCAATAGACAGCATCTATATGTATTTGTTTTATGTGAGACTTTTGCAAAGATTGTGTGCATTCCCTTTAATGCATGTAAGAATTATGATGGGTCTTCAAGATGATCATACACTGAGAAATTGTTTTTCTTCAAAAAAGAGTGACATGAAAATTATACTTAACAAGCATACACCAGGAACTAGAATAATGGTAGCACTGCTCAGCTAGAAAGATCACGGATCAAGAAAATTGGGTAAAAGTTCTAATGGCTTGGTTCTGTTATAGTTCTGATACTAGAATTAATGGCAATAGACTCCAACGTCATTTTGTACATAAGACACGTATTGTAGAATAGTGTTGTGTTGGATCTGAAACACGGGTCATGCTACTATCAGTGAATTAAACAAGGAAAAAAAGTCAGTGGTCATATATTGTAGATATTCTCTGTGAAATAAATCCCTAAGGCATTGAAGAAATTGGTATCTTTTTGGTTAATTAAATAGTTATAGCAAGATTCTTGTTAATTATAAAGGACACATGGAGGTGGGATTAAATTTTGCTTGGCCACAACAGGAAAAATACAAAAATGTGAACATTACAAATTTTCTGAGATATGAAATATTTTCTGCCAGTGAGGAGATATCTTTACTCAGCAAATTGGATGGACTGACAGTTAAGTGATGTATTTATTTATTTAAATGTTTATTTGCTGGTTCTCTTACATGGAGAAATGGAAAAAGCTCAAATTTCACTGAGTTTCATAATATGACTATTCAAACACATGAAGCATTTCCTTGCAAAATGGATTAGCCACTAAGATATCTCAAAGGCAAGGAGGTGTCTGTTATCAGTACAGTAAGCATGGGACAGTACTACCATTCAAAATCATGAATGACTGTGAATAGAAGAAAGAACTTTGTTGTGAGAAAAATCAAAGATCAGTTTCATGTACCTGAAATTAGTTTAGAAGATAACTCTTTTCATATAACTCACTGATGTTGCACCCAAGCATTATGGAATGTGTACAGCAAAAATAGCAGAGCTATTCAAAGACTTCAAGATACACTGAATTATGAGAAGAAGTTTATCCTTAGGTCACCCGGTTGAATAAGTCACTTGAGAACACTTCTTTGTATGGAAAGGTACACAGTTGTATGTTTTAGAGTTGGATGTATGATAAAATTATGCCTCAGCAATCTCTGTAGCAATTTCATAGAAGGGATGCATTCTGAGTTCTTAGAAAGTTGTATAGGATGCAGCAGTACACTTCAATGTAAATATTGGAAATTGTGCAAGTAAAGAAAAAAAAAAGTAGCAATGCCTATTAAAAACAAACAAACAAAAAAAGTTGCTCAAATTCTGTGATTTTTTTGTATGGGGGTTATTAAGACTTCAGTTTTATTTGCTCTCTGCACTCAAACTGCATTATTTTATGCATACAGAACTTCAAAATCTAAAATGGCAAATAAGCAGTGTTACAAACAGGAAAGAAATCTCAGAAGTACTAGTCAGGTTGAAGTAACTATCTCTAAAAAGCCAAAAATGAATCTTGAAGAAATGAATGAAAGAGATTTTTCAGACTTTGCTTTCAAGAGTGTAAGTTCTACCCTGTGACCTACCACTATGATGATGTCCAGAAACACGCACATATGCAAAAATAATTATAGAAATAGAAAAATAATTATAGATTAATTGATTACAGTAGTAAAATACTCACTATGTTACCTCCATTTATGATGTATATTTTTGAAAATTTTTAGAAATAATAACATTAAATAGTTGTGTTATTGTTTATCATTTTTTTACAAGATCCCTGTCATATAATTCAAAGACAATAGATTAGTTTATTAGTTGTGATTCTTTTTGTTTTAAACCTGTTGCCTGATCATTTCATTAGATGTTATGCAGAACTTGCAGTGGAAGAAACAGGTTTCCTGCTAAACTTCATTTTAGAATTCATATTTTTGTAGAACTGTGTCCTGTGTCTAATTGTTGCCTTTTTTCCTAACTATGGTCTTCATGCAGAAACACTTTATGCCTGCAACAATCTTTGTTACCTTTCTACATCTCTTTCCTAATTGCCTGGGATCTTTTCAGAACTGATTGAGTGAATTCAGAGAAAAATATTTTTGGCAATAAAAAAGGTTGATAATCTGAAAGATTTCTCTACGTCAGTTTTTAACCAGTAACACAAATAAAGCTATACAAGGTAATACAAGGTATTACATGTATGTAGGGATTAAATTTGGAGATAAAGATTTTGACATCATGAGTAAAACAGAATATAGATAGCATTCTTTTTTTTATATACTTATTTCTATTTTACTGGCATTAACAGTAGTCCAAGTCATTCTGTTGCTGTAGCTTGGCCAGGAATCACATGGTGAATCCTTACATGTAATGAAGCATTATAATTAGAATACAGCCACATCAGTAGTGGCATTAGGAACTTGATATTCTGGCTTTCATTTGAATTACTGCAAAAAAATCTCATATTTCACCCTGTCTCTGATACAGCAGGTTCTTAAATAAGTGTCTAAAATTAGGAATGAAAGGGAGTAGAAGCTGCAAAGATTAAAGATTACAAAAGGAAGAAAGGCTTGTGGGAAATAGTTATTTGCTAAACTAACTGGTAATTCAATAGTGAAAAATGATTTTGTGCCTAAAAGTTTATCTTTTTCTCTCTAAATAAATCACTAGGTTTATCAGAAAACATTACTCCAAGTTGTAAAACTAGTTTAAATTACGGCTTTGAGACATCAACAATTCTGTTGGAGTCAGTAAAGCCATTTAAATGTTTACAATTGATCTAATCCCCTCTGCTCTAATCACCTTACCCAACTGCGGCCTGAATTGTATCAGACTGCAAAACAGAAAGTCAACAACAGTGATGTAGATACAACCTCTCTTCTTTGATACTGTTTTAAAAATGCATTATTTAATATCTTTATTTTACTATATAATTCCCATGCTCTGGCTACTACTGAAGCAGGTTTATAACTCAGTAGGCACCAGACAATCCTTTATGTAGCAGTCTTCTTTAGTATGGCCTCACTTCTCCTAAAGACAGAAGATATTTCATGAATCAAGACAATGTTTTCTTTGCAGTGATGGAGCTTGACTCAGACACACTCCCTTGCAGAAGGCTTGTGTTCAGCTAATGCTACTGGCTCCTCACAAGTGCTGGGAGGGGTGGGGAGTGGAGGAAATAATTTTAAAGTTCTACATTTAAAAGTGGAATGCACCATTAAGCTGAGTCTGCTGCTGTAGAGAAGAACGAATTGACTGACTTATAAAACACACTGTGCTTAGTGCAGCATTGCAGACCTGCACATGGCTTGTAAGTTTAATAGGGACAGGGAGGAGAGCTATTTGTTTTGTTGTGTCAGACCATTTTGCAGGCTCCGAAAAGGAACTCATTTTGGAATAATGAAAGAACATGCATAGAAACTCAAACAATAGTTGCTGGATCTTAGAAGAAACCCACATATAATTTATTTCCTTCCTACTTCTGTAGACTGTTATGCATTATAGTATAATGTTATTAAACTGGTGTATTCGGAATAATAGGAGAGAAAATTAGATCATCATATTCAAGCTGACAGGCGGTTGTGCTGAAAACAGCCAGTGAGTGTGTCTTTCATTAATCCAAAATAAGCTGCCTTATGGTTCCAATTCTTTCTTCATTTTATTAAAATTATCACTTTATTGTGTTTACAAGAGCTTCCTTTTATCTATGTTCTCTTTAATGCTTTGTAACTAAGATACAAAATGAAAAATGTTTTAGGTTGACACTGGCAAGTTTGAGATGAAGTTTTCAGAACCAGATTTATTTGACATTGGTACAATTGCCTGCAGTCCTTGACCAGTATTTTTGGGATTTTGTTTGTCTATCTGTTTTCCCTTGTCTTTTATAGTGCAGTTGATCTAATGTAGAGATTCTGCACAAATCAGCTTATTGTTCCTAGATTATTCTGGCTATTACTGAAGCAGTTAAAGCCTAGACTAGGTTAAAGTTGTTCCATAATAAGGGTAAGAAAATGCAACAAACTTTTCTGCTTACTCTGTTGAGTGAAGCAACTGACATTATACCAACTGTCTGTATTGAGCATAAATACATAGGAGCAACAGTTTCTCCCCCTGTACTGTAAAGAGAAATATCATTTGGAAGCCCAGTAGGCAGGAAAAACACCAGACAAATGTACTAGGGAAAGCAGTTTGAACTGTAAGCATTATCTTGCAAAAGAATAATGATACTGAAATGGCCAACTTCTTAATATAAGAAAAAGAACACTATGTATTCTATGGAGCAGACGTATTTTTGGCATGCCAATACAGCTGCTCTGCAAACTCACTATTATGAAATAAATACCAGTACGGGGTTCTTGCCAAAAACATTGTATTAGAATAATGTTAGAAATGCATTGTTTTTCTTATTCCTATTGTTGTTAATAATAATAACAATATTGTTAGGAAAAAAAAAAGAAAAAAAAATCTTTTATATATTATTTATATGTTTTATATATCAAGGATAAAATCAAACAGCACAAAGGCACCTTCCTAAGTTTTGGTGCTAATATTCAGCTGCACTTGTACATTGAGAACCAGGTTCCTTTAGGGAAATTGGAATTGTCTTATGCAAACCCTCAATTATAAAAGCTACAAAACAAAGAATGTGGTCTACTGATAATGAGCACAGATTGTTTCATTCTTCTTTCCTCCTTCTCTTTGATTTTTTTTTTTTTTTCCTTATAATAGCTGACCAAATAGAATTGTATCCAGCAGGAGAATGCAAACAATTACTGGAAATGAGAAAATCCTTTATCTTCATTGATTATTTTAATTAATCTTAATAGAGGGATGTAGGGAATTGTATGTTCTGTAGGTAAGATAAAAACTGGAGAGGTATCAAAAAGAAGTAAAATAATAGAAAAAACAGACTGGTGCAAATAAGTAAAAGAAAATTTTAAATTAGAGCTAAAACTTCCCACTGGAATTCTAAATATAATACAACGTCAAATGGATGGCAAGTTCCTACATCATTCCAGAAGTGAACCAAATACTGTCTTCATTTTGGGCTTCTTGTTCCAAATGTAAACCAACCTTTCTGAAAGGCTGAATACATAAAAAGCATTTCATTCACAGTTGAAATCTATACCAAGGTTTCAATGTCATCCTTATATGGAAAAATGGTTGCAAAAAGATATTGTAAACTACAATTTGATACTGAGGTCATGCTGCTCACATGCACTACTTACAAGAAAGGAGTCTTTATGCTTACTTAGTAGCAAACATTTACTGTTATTACTTGAACAGGTTAAGATACAGCTTTAAAAATGTGATTTTGCTTTCAGTAAGGCCAGAGTGACATTTGTGATGTTAGTGAGCCTGTAATTCAACACTATTGCCACTGAGGCAATAAAAAGCAAGTGTTTTGGTGCCTTTTTTTTTTTTTTTTTTTTTTTTCAGTTAAGCAGATTTGCTCTTTAACACTGGAGGTTCAGTGGATGATTATGACATCAAAGTGTGACAGACAGTGATTATGTACTGCAGGGGAAAAAGACGGATAAAAGCAGATGTTTAATTCCCTTAGCTTAAAGAGGCATTATCCCTAGCTAGTAGGAAAAATAAGTGTTCCATCTTGTTTTCATTTACAGAAAAAGAGAAAAGCAGGTACTGATTTAACCAACTTCTCTGAGATATTTTCTTTTAAAATCTTAATTGTGGAGTTCTCACCCTTCTTTAATTATATATTCATTAATCATTTGAGTTTGTTTTTTTCTTTGACTTTAATGTAGGCATCTGGTTCCAAAGGGCTCATCCATTACCTGTGCCTAGGCATGGCCTCTCTATTCCCTCCCTCCCCCCTTCCCTCCCTCAGAAAAGCTATTGAACTATGAAAACAATATTAAAAGTATCATAGTGGATATAGAGGTTGAGGAATCTAAATCTTTGTGTAATGATTAAATAATTTTAATAGATTCTGAACTTTTTCAGAAATTTGAAAATTATTTTCCAAATTTTTTATTTTATTTGCTCACATTCTTAAAAATGGAAAAGACAGAATTGAATACAAGGAACACAGAATTTGACAAAGCGCCACAAAAGTCCCTGGAAATCATTTATTTAGATAGGGTCTTTATTGCAGTTAAGGTAACAACTTAATCATTTTTTTTTTTTAATCTGTTTAATCTGAAATATTTGGATTTCATTTTAAGTTGCATAAAATATGCGGACCAACAAACTGCTGTCAAATCTTAAAAGGAAACATCAACAGTCAATACCACTGATTAAATTCAAAATGTTTTTGGCTTTAATCCAGAGCACTTTATTCCATTAAAGGTAGGGAAACAGATAGATGGGGGCTTGGGAAGAGGTTGTAGATTTAGTGAGTCAGGAAAGAAGACATTAGAAAAATCCTCTCAATCTAGAGTCAGTGCATATCACTTGAGTGCCAGACTTCAAACACATGCTCTTAATTGAATATATATATTTTATAATTCTTCTCTGACCAAACAGAAGTGGTAATTATGAAAGCAAACCAATAAGACAAAAAAGATTACCTGCTTTTGAATGTTGCTAATCCTGAAATATTCAGCACTTCAAAAATACTACTCTTAGCTTGTTCTTTCATGCATAGTATAAAAAATTAAATGGATGATGAGGATCATTTCTTTCAAGCTTGTTACTAAATGCATTTTTTATGAAGAGAAAATGGTTCATAAGCAATTTGTTTGTGAGAAGCGGAGTAACAGATGACATGAGAGCAGAAGAACAGGAGTGTGGTGAGTCAGCTGAAATTGTATGGAGACAGTTGTCTCTTCCACTCAAGTTTGCATTCATGGGTTACAAAGGAACAACAGAGGGAAATTTTCCAGCAATATTATTGATGAGGAGCTGGGGAAAAATCCTACCTTCACAGAAATCAATGGCAAACATCTACTGATTGCAAAGGAGTCTAGATTTCATGCATTTTTTTCCAACATAACAATTATATGTCCAGTTTAAGCTCTAGAATTAAAGCATTTTTGAAGTTACATTCTGATTCTAATTTAAAACATTTTGTTTACTAAATACTTTCTCTTCAGCTTCTGGACAACACTACTGAATTGCAAAGAGTCTTTTCCTGTAGTTCTCATAGATCTGTAATTTTCCTTTTCCTCTTCTTTCAAATCATCTTCTTTCTCCTTCACTCTTTCTAGCTCCTGTCTTGTTTTAAACCAGTATCCTGCAGTGGACCGAAATAAGAAGAAAAGGAAAACGCTTCCAAATAAGTTGTTTCTATTCCATAATGCTTTATATTACAGCTTAGTATATCCTGAAATCAGACCATTGTTCTAAGCAGCTGGAAACTGTGTTTTTCTAATACAGAACAGTTATGAGAGCATTTGTTTTATGCCTTTTGTAGTGATTCAGAGTAAACATTCAGTTGAGTACGGCAGAGGTCCTGCAGAACCAAGCAGGGTCTAGCATAAGATTCATTCAATAACATGTCTTAACAGTGCTAGCAACATTCAACTGAATTACACTTTTTTTTAAACAGGGAGGATAGAAACAGTAAATGAAGAGACAGCTTTTAAACCTTAGAATGTATTGTTAAAAAAAAATAAAAAAGAAAAATCTCTCAGAACAGAGGGCCTCCAATGTGCTAACACAGAAGCACACCCTGAAGCCCTTCACTGCCTGTGATCTTCTCTAGGATGACTGTAAGGGTTTCCTACACAACTCTCACTGCCATACGGGAATCTGAAAAAAGAATTTGATCCCCTATATATAGATGCCTGGAGGGCATTTATAGAATAGTGTCTTAATGTGCATCTGATCTCCTCACAAATGCACTTTTGCAATCATTGTATACTTAGGAGGGGTTTTTTAGCTAATAATTTTAGACAAGTAAACATGTCAGTATCTTTCTCTAAAAGATCAAAATAGGAATAATAAATCCAAAATTATTCAGGTGGTAAGAGCGGAGATGATATTTGTTCTTGCAATGAATTATGAATGACATGCATACATTAGGAAGATACCTCAGAAAGATTAGCATTTCTTTCTGATACATTTTAATGTATGTCTTTATATTTGTAATTTATTTTTTTTTTTTCTCCCCCGGTAGATAAGGCGAGTACTTTTGCTTATGTAAAGTATTAAGGCTGACATATGTTTCATTCTTGATTTTCTGGTCACTTTATAATTTCATAGCTTCTAAAACTGCTAAAAAAATTGTTAGACTTCATGGAATTCTGATTTGAAGAATACAAAACAGGAAGCTGTTTTGAATGCTCCCATTTGATCCATCTTTGTGCTGGCAGCACAATGCCTTAAAATCCACCTGCTGGAAGTCGGGTGGTTTATGCAAAGGGATGTCATGGTAATTTGGAAACTGCTGAATACAGAGTGAAGCTTTTTCCTGCCCCCAAACCTACCACACCAGTTTTTCTAGCTCATTACATGCCAAAACTTTTGATTGATGTGCTCACTTCAGTCACGGGTAATTTTAACTCCTATATTAAGTAGCTGCTGCTTCCACTCCATTATATTTCCTTGTATGGGGTAAATCAGAGCTCAAGCTTGGCCTATACTGGTCTGACCTAAAAGCTGAGTAAGCCTTTGTTTAGTTTTGTGTAGGCAGCAAGCCAATATTTCAAAACAGCTTAAGCAATCACACTACCTTTTCTTAAGTGTCATGATCCCTTGAAATGGAGCTTTCTAGAGCTTCTACATGGCATTTTTAGAGGAGTTCATGAAGGTAAGAGAATTGTTAAAGGCTTTCTAGATATGATTATAAACCTTTTCATGTCGTTTCAGTGAAATATTAGATATAGCACAGAATAACCTGGGACTGCTTTGCATTATTACCGTAGGGGATGAAACACCTATTTTTACACAGCTTAATTCTCTAATTGGGTTTGGGAACAAAAGGAGTCACTATGGGTGTTTCTGTTTGTCTGTCAGATTCTCAGAAAATAATTCCCTGCCTATGTGGTCCTGTAGAACCCAGGCTCAATTTAAAGAGTTAAATGATTGCCTACAAAAGGGATTCATCCATCCTTTCTACAGCTCCTTAAAAGGCACAAAATCTAAACTGATTTTATAGGTACCCTGCATAGCTAATAGGGGTAAATAATAGTACTTCAAGACAAACAGTTCATTTCATCTTATAATTAGTGAATAAACACGTGAGGTTTTAGAGACTGTGAAGGGAAAGAGCTGATACATCTGTTTCTTAAATCTCATCACTGGATTTAGGTTTAGGGCTGTATGTCATGCAGTCATCTAATGATTTGAGAACAATACAGTTTTATTATTCAGTAAGTAGATTCTCCTTTTTTCTAGTTTCATTTCAGATAGCACCACTCAGTTTGAGATGTGGCTTGGTTTTTATGGAGGGAATGTCCATTTAGGTTTGTGAACCTCAAATTCTGAATTAGACATGTAATTCAAAGTTCAGTGTAAAGCCATTTAGTGGAAGATTAAGCATCTACTTCCTACCAATGCTTCACTAATGAAATTCAAATATGCATTTCCAATACAGCTGTGCTGATGATGTGGCTCACTGGCAAGGCAAATTTATTAAATGGTGCTAAATTCTAAGCAATAAAGACCCAAATGATAAACACACATAGTCATACCAATCTCTATTTTACGTTTTTCATAGTGCACAGAACTACACACCTAGAACTTTAAAGTAATCTGCTGATGGTTTATTCAGGCCCTATACAAATCCATACTGTTAAAATCACAGTATACAACAAATAAAGAGTAGGCTTCATTCAATCAATTTTAGCATTATAAATTCTTATGCACCAATCTTTGAGCTAATTGTGAAGATTCATTTTTTTCATCATCAGAAACAAATAGGTATTCATTGAAAGTAGTCCATGTCATCCTATACTAGCCACCTAGTATGAGCCAGATAAATTAATTCCTACAAGGAGTGACTGCATCTGATTGGAAGAGAGACAGAACAAAATATATAGCTTGAATGTACATCTCTATTCTACTAGTGTCAGGAGTTAGATAAGTTGATGACTGCCAAAGATCCCTAAAAATCTGGTGTTGAAATACAAAAAATATGTATGGGATATGTCTTTTTAGAAGACTTTCTGGGATAGTTCATTTTCACAACTTCAGAAAAGAGGTTGTGACAGTTTTTGAATCAGTTAAACATTCTAGTTTGCTACTCCTGTTAATTTAAAAAATATTTCTGTAGTCTCCTTCATCAATTCCAAAGTCACTTTGTGGAAAGATGAAACAGGTAAATGAAGAATGCACATGTTCCACTCAGAAAGCATGTTTGATTTCATCTCTTTGTAAAGAAATGGAAAATAAACTGAGTCTTGCATTACAATAGTCCTGTGAAAAAACACTACCTAAGCAGAAAAAAAAATGAAGAGCCAGTTCAGGATTATTATACTCAATTTCATTTGCATTTAAAAATTACACCTCCAGTTTTATCTTGACTCCAAATTTTTTATGCCCACTGTAAGGAGCTCCATGGTTATCATTCGCATTACTAAAGTATGCATGTCACCTTTTATAAGGAATCAGATATAATATCTATTACTGATACTGGATGATCTTAAAGGTCCCTTCCAACTCAAACCATTCTATGATTCTAGGATTCTATGATCAACCCTTTTGAGTTTAATGCAGTAGTGGTAGAAATATTGACAAAACTATGTTTGGTGTATCAATATCTAAGTTATTACTTCCTCTAGCTACTGTGGTAAAAGATGTTCAGTGTGTTAATTCATCCAAAATGAGACTTTCTCATGCATTAGTAGTAGTAGTATTAATATGTAATTAAAATATTCTGACTGTACTAACATAGAAAATCTTCAATTTTAATGTACAGCTAGGCTAATGTCTCATGGAGAAAAAAAAGGAAAAAAAGTAACCGAAATTTTTTAATGAATAATTACATAATAATGTGGATTAATTAAAAGCACTTATACAAAGCTAGATAGGTGTCATAGAGGTTAAATTATCTACATTATAGTCAGTATATAGCACAAATAAAGAGATAAGCTCTAAAGGGAGATGCCAGAAGTCTGCCCAATAAAAGCTCAGAATAAAGGAAGTTATGAATAATAAAATCAGAGAACAACAGATCTAAAATAGTTCTCAGACTGCTACATAACTTATCCCCTGGCCAAGTCATAATCAACTTTGCTTGTATAATGTATACATTTCTACACTGTTCTGAAAGTTCTCTAGCGCTGGACACAGCCTCTAATATAGTTCAGAGATCTGTGGACATTACCTTACAAAGATTTTCTCTCCTCCTAGCCTGAAACCCTCTTGCTGCTGTTGAAATCCTCTGCTACCTGTCCTGACCATCCAGTGATATCCACTGAGGATACAAGGTAGTTTCCCTCTTGTAGTAGCCTCCTGTGTGCTAAACAATTATGTGAACGTGAGCAATTTCCACTGAACAGGACTTTGCACTCAAATCAAAAGGTAAAAGTTTATTCACAGACTACAATAATTTAATTTATAAAGAAAAAGGTGAAAACAACATCATTATTTTAAATTCCTGCAGGCAGGAAGGGACAAACCATTTCATTAAAATCAGGCAAAATTATTTGAATATATTTTATTCATAAATAATATGAATTATAATATTTTAACATGAAGAAGTTTGGTGTCAAACTACCAGTACAATTCGCCTTGATGAATTCACAAGGGAGCTTTAAAAAACACTAGCACTGATTCTTAAAAATTCTAAGCAAAATTCACTCTGAAAACTCGTGGTATAAAGTGAAGCATAGTTTTCACACAAGAATCTAAGTATGAAGACAATTGTAATTTTCCTTTGACCTAAATGTAATACCACTATGAGTAGCACAGTAACAAGGTGAGGTGATGTTATTTTAAAATCTAATTCAAATGTTGGGTTGTTGTTTTTTTTTCCCTTTTAAAGAACTTTAAAGCCCCAACTAATCTATGTTTTGTTAAAGTCCATTTTTGTCTCCTTCCACATCTTTACTTGGAAAGAGCCATAAAAATGAACTTTTACAAGTTCAATTTTGTTGTCTGGTTAAATCATTATGTACCTGTATCTTCATGATATTCCAATTTTAAAGTAAATATATCATATCTGTAGAAAAATACATAATATCTCTAAAAGAAGAAAAAACCTACAAAGGAAAATAGCTTTTTTCCTAATAATATATATTAGGATATACAAACACCTTTTATTTCAATATGGCATAGAGGTTTTTAAAATAATATTTAATTTATTTATTTAAACTGAGTTTATTTATTTACTTATTATTTAGCTGTATTTATACGGGTGAGATGTTGCTCTTATTTTGGGTTTAGTTCAATTTAATGTTAAGAAGCATCTGTATTACGAACACTTTACCATTATGGATGCACCAATACAGTAGACCAGCAAAATATTCCTAATGGAATCATTGTTAAAATTAACCTCGGTTGTCATGGTTTTATGTTTTTTGTTTTCATACAATAAATTCCCCGTCTCAAGGTAAATTAAAGAACATTTTTGCTGGTACTGAAGAAACTATAGCAGTTGTTTACACCAGCTTAGATGTATGAGTTTAAATTCACTCTCCATACGTTGGCTTTTTGAAAAAAGTCTTTAAGATAGACATAATGTAAGTCAATTGGGAACACACTTGGATGAACAGGCATAAATTAATATTCAGTAAATCAGTCTGAAATTGAAATAAATGTGTTTAGTGAGATAGTATTGGGTTAAAAAATTAAGTTTGGTGCTAATCTGTTGTGATATTTTGCTTGCATATACAATATCCGTGTAGTTTGAATCTCAGTTTTCACCCCTTCTTAGTAATTCTGCCAGTTCTACCTTGAAATATATTTTATTCAAGCTCAGCTGTCAGCTTTCTTTCAAGTTTAGCCTTCACGTATAAGCAAATGTGTGTCAAGCAATTTAGGAATATGCCTGAAAGAAATATGATTTTCCCCCGTGAATCAGTCAATCCTCTCTTCTTCCTATACTACCTATACAATTCTTATAAATGATGCCTTCACAATTCTATTGGGAGGTTAAGTAAGTGAAATGTTAATGCAGTTCTCGTGTGAGAAAAAATGCATGTAGATTGCTCTGCAATCGTAATGTTACAAGATCATTTCATATCCTTGAAATGTTGTTTGCCAGAGATACTATAATGTATATTTCTTTTAAGGGATTAAAAAAGAGAGAGAGAAAAAAAAGAGGACAGAAACATAAATAGCATCAACGTCATTGTGTGAGAACCAGTTTAATTAATTCTCTGCAATTGGAACCTTGCAAAGGATTTACAAACAAAGGGGTGGGATTACGATTAACATGTTCCCTTGTCCCTAAGCAAGCTTCCCCTTTGATCTTTTCAGATGACAGGAGATGTGCCTTAGGAATTAGAATGTAATGCAGTCATCAGCTGTGATTGATGGAGGGGTATCAGGGCTGAGCAGGAGGAAACTCTTCAGGCAAGCATGCGCCACTGTATTTCACTGCCCCTCCTCCTAGTTCTTTCCTCCAGGGAACCTTTTTGGCTAAGTTCAGCATGTCATTAGCAGTAGTACTACAAATGCGTGTTTCTTTTTCTTAGCTATGGTCACTGCACTCAGTGTTAGGTGCCTCTTTCTTTTGACCTACTTTGGGTTGCAGTTCTGCCTTTAATAAGAACACAACACTCTTTTCACAGGTTGATTGTCAGTAATGTGTCTACAACATAGGAAAAAAAAATGAAGAAAAAGGTGTTCCTTGTAAATTTCCTCCCTCAAATATGAGCTACCTTTGTGGTAAAACACACAAGATACAAAGATTTTTTTAAGTAAAACAACTCAAATTGGAACTAGCATAACTGCATTTTCACAAGCTAATTTGCTTTATTTTTTGTTTAAGAGTATTAGTACTGCTCTACAGAGTGATTCATCAATAATAAGTCAGTACTAATTATGGTCAGAAAAATTGTTTGGAAACTCTTTAACTTTTTAACACTAGTCAGCTCCTTAGGTCAGCTGGGCCTCAGAGTCATTATGTAGTTTTTGAAAAGTGTCTCAGCATACTTTTTTATCATGAAATAATTATCTTTTCTTAAAGAATTTCAGCAATTTTCCAATTGGGTTTAGGGAGCAGATTTAAATTCTTTTAGTTTGAGATAAGGAGGAAAATAAACTCTTCTGTTTTACATAAAGATATCTAAGTAATTTATATAATAATTATACAACTCCTACAAATATAAAGTAGCTTTTCTTAAAGAAGTGTGGCTGAACAGGAAATGTAGCAAGAAACAGGAATCTACTGAACCACTTAAAGCTTTTAGGAGTAGCACGTGATTGTGCCACAAAGGAGAACTCCCATGTAACAGAAGAGACTTTGTGGTGTTAGTTCTTTCCGGGATTCAGCCTTTACTAACTAGTTTTTCATTAAACTCTACCAAGGTTCAAGGAGACTTCTCTCAGGTGGTGTAATACATACAGCAGCCTTTTGTAGGCTAAATATAATTAGGGTTAGCTGATTGCTAAGAGAATTGGAGAAAAAGCATCAGGAAAAAAATGCACAAAAAACAACAAAATTCATTTATATCTTAAGCTATTTTCAAAGTTGCTTTTGTGAATACAGATTAAAGTTTAAATAAATATTCACTACGGATGTATATACACCATAACTAGTTAATTAAGCCATTATGCAAAACGATGCAATAAGTAGTCATTAGAGAGACTCTCAATTGGTTAACCTCTACTTTTCTCTCAGTTTATTCTGTTGGTATTTTTATTATAGCTGACAAAAAAAAAAAAAAAACAATGTGTGAAAATTAGATCAGGAATCATAGTTGCTTTCATTGCACACCTTGTAGGTGTTAAAAAAAAAGAGACATTTTAATTGACAAGAAATGAGCATCACTTGACTGCTGCCTTTCAGACAAAGTTTTATTCAAGTTGGAGGTTTTCTTTCTATTTTTTAAAAATGTTTGACAAGTGAAAACATTCCTTATGGAAAACTGTTATAGCTGATCCAAATATTTTATATTATGGAATGAAATACACAGATTCCTCTCTTTTTGTGTGTGTGTGTGTGTGTATTCATGGTGCGTTTATTATTGAAGTTATTAATGTAAGTTAGAACAATTCATCTGATGATTCATTTGATGAAACACAATTTTTAGATAACAAAACAAAGGTTTTCTAAGAAAAATGAAGCTAACTGGGGATGGAGAATAAAGAGAATTTAAACTTGACAAGGAGCAAGTTCAAGTCAGAAATACATGAAAAAATAAAGAATATGTTTTTTTCTCTGCAAGAATTTTGAAAGCCCATGCTACCAAATTAAGAGCCAGTAAGACTGGTGGGTTTTTTTTCTTTTTTTTCTTTTTTTCCCTTTAAGGTTGAATGAGAGCATTCCAAAGCTGCAGACCTTCAGAAGGCAAACAACTCATAACATAGATTTCCTGGTCTTCCAAACCCATGCTGTATGCTAATGGTATTTCTCTCAGTCTGAGTAATCATATTGAGCTTTCAGACCTGAAAAGAAATATCTTATAGGAGGGGAATATCAGTAGTGAAATAAGATTCATGAAAGCAAAAGAACAAAAGATTGTTTTCCTGAGCACAAGAGAAATAAAAATAAAAATAAAAATATTGAAAATAAACAATCAAACAAAAACATTCACATTTATTTACTTGCAACTTCAAACTACTTTTATCCCACAAATTATTTGACATCTTTTCAAAGCCATGGTGCTTATGCTTTTGCAGTCTCCTTGCAGTTTTTCATTGAGATCTCAAGCTGATTTCTTTTTCTCTTCCACCTTTTTTTTTCTTTTTTTTTTTTTTTTAATTTTAGCTCTGTCTATATCAAGAGAGATTCTTATCTCCCACTTATCTAGACCTGCTGTGAAGGCGTGTTGTTCCCGATTTTACTTATGTCTCATTCCGACATGAAGATGTTCTGATTGGGTTTCCAAGTCAGTAGCCTAGGTGTGGTGTAGTTTGCCTATCCTGCATGCAGACTAAGTTGCTTTTTCTGGATTAGAAAGATTAATAAAGAAGAAGTAATCCCTTTTACTGGTGTTACAGCTTTCTCTCAAATCTGTTTTACCTTGGCTTTACCGATGAGTTTGTTCTCTTATCAGTGTAATTCTGCTGATGGTTTTCATTATTTCTGTTGTAGAAATAATGTCACTTACAAAAGCAAAGTAAGAAATCTGTATCAGAAAACTAAGGAGTTCCAAGGATGGGGTTATATATGTAAACAATTAGCAATTTCCTCTCCTCACAGTTTTATCTCAAGTGAGCTATTCTTCTTCCAGAGTATGTCAGGTATATCAGGCAGTGGTTGACATGGCTGAGTAAGCTTCCACCAGGAGTTTGGATCCAGCTGCATCAGATGGAATGCAGCTGCTTTATCCGGATGACAAAAAAGTTTAACTCATATCAGGGCAGATGCTGATCAGAGACTAATCAAAGAACCAAACAAATGGATCCATTAATTAAGCATTTGATGGGAGCCATAGCTTTAAAAATTGTGCCACCCAAGCACTGGTACTTGCAAATTCTCCCTTGACAAAGCAAAGAAAGCCTTTTTGGAGGTTAGGGAATCATTTAATTAGTTTCACATAGAGACTTTGCATTCTGTCCAGGGCGAGAACCATCATTGTTTCAACAATCTGATAAGATGTCTTACTGATTTCTTCATGAAAAGGCAGCCAACACACCCATCAGTTATACACATTCTTGAGTGCCATCTACTGGCACTTTCCCTATTAGAATCATGTATCTACATTTGCACGTATGTATATATATTTATATATGCGCACACACACACATATATATATGAATATATATGAAAATATAAATAAATACAAATGTATATGTGCATATATATAGATGTATGTACATAACAGATTTATAATAATCAACTTACAGATGGAGAAAAAAAAATTCACGCATTCAGTCCTCATTTTGTCCTTAAGAAGAAAAATTCGGAACTGAGACCAGGACGCATACAGTTATTAAATATCTGCAGAAATAACACTCAGAAGGAGAAAATACTTTTCTCAGTGTATAACCATTGGCTGAGCTGAAAAGTAAAACTTTGTCCTGGAACCAGAAATCTATTTAGATGAATCAAGATCCTGACTTAAAATGCTTTCTTCCCCATTTTTTATTATTATTATTATTTTTAAACAAATAAACACAATAATAATAATAATACCAAGGCAAAAAAACAGACAAACAAAACCTCCAACTTTCTACATAAGGAGAATAACTTTCATCTGAAAGTTTTACAGATAAGTAAACAGAAAGTATACAGAAAGAATAAAAGAGCAAGCATTTGCAAATAACTGTGCTTAATTTCATGTATGTGTAGCTTGAACGAAGTCTTGTATAAAACAACACACTAAGAAAAATTACCTCTAATTTAAATTAATCTAATTTAATACTGGAAATATAGCAGTGTAGAGAAGAAAATTAAGGTAAGTATATAGAGTTTATAGAAATTACTCAATCTGTTGCTTGATTATTCTGGTTAAAATTAAAAAAAAAAAAAAAAAAGATTGATTTTTTTTGTCCCAATTTCTATCCATTTACTTTTTCTGATCTCTGCTTTCTTTTTATTCTTTGCTTATTGATACGTTCTACTTCTTAATAACTAAAGACTACCTATTTTAACAACACTTTTAATAATAATCCTTTCTATTTATATATATGCATATATATGAAAACTAAAAATATATATTTTTGATGGTTTCGTTTTTATATTAAATCTCTACTGATTACAATTTTTATGAAATAATTGTTTTACGGACTTTGAATTGATTGGGTGTTTTAACACCTGGCAACATTGCTTTTAGGAGTTTTATTTTTCTATAAGAATCTGTCCTATCTTCAGAAATATATTATATTCTATATATTGCCAATAGATTTTAATCTAGCTCAAAATAGAACAAAAATATAAACAAAAGACACTCTAATTTTACTGTTATCCATTTTCTTCCTTTAATTCCTTTCCTGTAGTTTAAGTGCTCATCTTGCTCTATGTAAAGAGCTGAAAACTATGAACAAGCAGCTGGGAAGCAAAGTTACCAATGGTTTTCTGTAAAGCTGTATTCATGTCAAACAGAAATGTACTCCACTTATCCTTCAAAATAGCTGGTACTAGTCATACTCGAGGTCAGTGGAAACACAAATATTAATTTTGATGAATTTTGGACTAAGATCAAAAGAAATAGGTACTTTCAATCAGCTATTTCCCTTTGGGAGAAAAGGAAGATTTTCATCCACTGCTGAATCATAAATAAAGAGCAATATCGTTGTTTAGACCTTTAACCCTAACCTGACTTGATACAATCAGATACTTTGATGGAAGTAGTTTTTGGAGCACAACATGTTAAAAATATTAATATTTAAAGCACAGTTTCATGCATTATGATTTTGAAAATGTGAATGCAGTGAAGGATTATTCAATAGGTAAATAAATTTTCATTCAATTATCCCATGGTATATTTAAACAGTTTGCCATTGCTCTACAGAACAGAGATAGTAAATGGGAGCTGTACAAATCCCTGTTGTCTCAGGTAGCACTTTTTATTGTAGCTTGTTGCAGTCTCTCATAGATTTTCCGAAAGTTTCAGCTTTCAGGTTGAAATTTTTCCTGTTTAATCTCTCTATGATATTTACTGATATTGTCATTATCTTTGTTACTTTTTACAGTCTTCTGTGTAAGATGGTTTATGCAAGATATTTGGCCAGTTTTGAAAGCAGCCAAGATAAGAGGCGAGGAAGAATATGCTTTATTGAATTAAAGAATGTTTGTTTGTTAATTTTTTTGAACAGTTTTAGTACTTCAAGCAATTACATTAAAAAATTAATTTTGCAGGTACATATCTTTGAGGAGTCTTCCCAGAAAACAAAGAATAAAAATCAAAAAATAAATAATATAAAATCATACTGTGTTATTTGAAAAATATTGTCTGATCCTGTAATTAAAGAGTACAATAATGAACACAAGCAGAGACAAGACAATGTTAAAGTTTTTTGTTTCACAGAACAAACTCAATACTTGGCACAACTATTTGGGAAACACCATTATACATAAAGAATGGATTATTTGACAAGCAATAGAATTTATCCATGAAAAAATGGGGGGGTGACAATTTCAGCAGCAAATATTTAAGTTATCAGTAGAATATGTTATTTAACTAATAATAAGATACTATAAAGAAAGTTCTAAACTAAATGCTGTAGCATTATCTATATTTTACATCTGTTATATAAAATGGAATAAAAAATAAGGGGATAGTTCATATTTGTGGTCATTCTTACAGCCTTCTCTCTGAGATGATATTAATAGATGGTTTCTGTAATATTCTCAAATGAAAAGATTTCCTTTACCTTCCTTTCTTCTTCTTTTTTTTTTTTTTAATATTTTTTTTTAATTTTTTTTTTTTTTTTAATTCCAATTCAATTCACATTTTGTCTTTGAAGTTTACTCTGTGCTTCTAATTACCTTTGATGGACTGGTAAAACTCCTTCCACAGAATAGCTCATATACTTAGGCTAATATGTCTTAAGTGAGAAATCTTCTGTTTGAAGAACTATTTTAAACTGGAAGGACGCATCATGTTGACATGCACTCAACAATAACATTATAATAACATTTCACAGCTTTTTTTTTTTTTTTAAGCTTTTTACTAAGCTGGTAACTGCCTTTTTTTTTTTTTTTTTTTCCTGCTTTTGGAAACAGTTGTCCGTTTCTGTTCATGTACTGTTTCTGCCAATGCTGTGATGTCTTTATTTAGGGAATTGTAAAGAATTAGTTGGAGTCTTCTGCAGTTTCAAAAAACTAGCCATTGAAGGGGAGGAGGATAAAACCTATTCAGAAGATGCATGACAGCTTTTCATCCGGGGATCATACAGAAGGGTACTTCTATCCATAAAAATCCTGCAGTGCTGTTTGCTCCTCGCATTTCACAAGGCCCAATCATTCTTAAAAAGAAAAAAATACCGTTAAAACTGTGAAGTCAGCTGAATCCTACAATCCTCATTTAACAAAACAGATATTATTTTCAATTATTAATATTTTACACAGTATGGCATGCAGAGTTGGCTCCTTAAAGAAACAGATTGTTCTTCCAGATCCTCCCATCTTTCAAGAAGCAATGTAAGTCTGAGTCAAATCAACTCTCGCAAGTTTTTTTCATAAAGAGGCTATCTGAATTGCATTTGCCGACAGTAACTTTCTTTAAAAAACAGAATGCTGTTAAAAGGGGCAAAAAACACAGGAAGAAAAACATGATCATTATTAAATAAACTGTCATCCTATTTAACTGAATAGAGCAATTTAAATGTCACCATAATTAGCTGTTTGGAGTTTATTTTTTAAATTATAATTTGTTAATTAATGATTAATGTATGCCTTTAAGACATAGACCACTGCAGGAGGCACTGGCAAGGCCTTTTGCCTCAGCGGGGGTGCTAGGCAGTAATTAACAAAGAATAAGCAACTGGGACAGATTCAGCTGGTTAGGATTTAACTTGGTACTTTCTGGAGTACAAAAACTATAACTTTGAAATAGAAATAGCTTACAGAAGTATCTTTCAACAGGTAGAGAAAGGGTAGGGTTGAAATACTCAAGGTTACTAGTCAACTGTTGTCCCTGAGGACTGAAATGAAGTGGTAACACTGGAAATACTTGAGTAATAGACACGTGAAGTGGGCCATCAATCAGATCAGCTCCTACTAAGTATACCATATAATGAAAAATCATCAATAATGTTATTTTATCAGAACAAATATTTCAAACATTGATAAAGCAAGTAAGGGTTGTACTTACAGGATGGCAGTAAGGGAGTTATAACATCCTTGATTCCTATTTACTCCCAGGTGTCTTGGAGAGCTGATGTCTGGCTGAACTAACTTGGCCACTGAAAGTTTCAGTTTCTGTTTCAAATCAACTAATTACTTATGAATGAAGGTAAAGCCAATATGATCATATTTAGAGCTTACTGAGATAAATTACTCAGTTATTATTGTTACCAAGTTGATTACTTTGTGCCATATGTTTCAACCTCCCATATTAATGCTGTGAAATAATTAAGAAGCCTTATAGCTTCTTTAGACATCAGCCTGTAAGTTACAGAATATTATCTGAATTAATGCTAACTATTTTACTTAGGTACTGGTGAAAGTTTATTTGGAAAGGTTAAATTATTCCCTGGGAGTACAGGGCACAGTCAATACCACTGGTTCCTATAACACCTCTAATTCACTAGAGATCTGAACAGGTTTTAAACAAATTCAACAATACCATCATCCCTACCTCCAATATTTATATGACATAGTTTTGCATTTCTCATTATTTCCATCAAATTCTTGACACCACAATGTGATTGAAAAAAGTTTGTCTGTTGAATTTAATTATTAGAATAGAAAATATGGCTGCAGAAAATCAAAGAGAGCTACAGCCATAAATTTCATTTCTTCAATTCTTCATTTCATTTTTCTTCTTCATTCATTTCTTCAATTTAATGAACATAGTAACCTAATTATTGTATTAAACCAGGTCTTGGAGAAATATTAAACTCAGTCAAAATCGGAAGTGTATTTGTTCCTCAAAATTTCAGTGTGGAGTTTCAGACATAACTAGTACTTTGTGGGAACTACTTTGGCTCATGCTAACCATTGGAAATATATGGAAGAGTGCTGGTTGACTTCAGCCAAAGCTGCTCAAGAACCAATACTAAGAATCTGAGGCTATAGATGAATGCAAGTTTCTAAGAATGTACACATACGGCCTTTGCAAACAAGGTTTCTTCTACTGAATATTGGTTTCTGTGTGATTTTCAAGCCTGTGCTGCAACTGCTAGTATAGTTCTACACCATATCTAACAAGTCCCTCTTTCACCCATGTAGTTAAAGGTTGGAGCTGATCTCCTCAGGGTACTCTGTGGATGACCTGACACATGCCTTCAGAAGACTGTGTACATATCACCTTTGGTTTCCATACGGATAGAGTACAAGCAGAGTATAAAACCAGACACATGTGATATCTCACATTTTCTCTATTTGCTCATATAAAACTTGATTGGTTTTTTATAATAGAAAGAAATAATAATTAATAATAAATTATTATAGTTGTCTTTATGCTACAAGGAATTATTTCCAGCACTTTGCTTATCCAAATTCAGTTTTCAGATAAATAAAATAATGTTTTTCTTCCACCCACTATAGAGGGTGAATTCAGAGATAACAGTGAACTGGGGCTTTAGAAACTGATGTAAATTCATATGATTATGAACATGTGTGATGTTTTGGTGACCCACTTACTCAAAAACATACAATCTCCAGGTTCCATTACTGTCTTTGAAAACTTACAGAAAATCCCACAGTGAAAACTTATGACAATGTAGCATGGTTTTAAGCAGTCTCTCATTATGATATCTCCCAGTGTGATGCAATGGCTAACATCTCATTCATGGAATATTTCTCAATACTTTAGTCTTTTAATGACATCTTCATGCATTAGTGAATGCGTAACTTACTAAATCACCTTGAGTCCTATTTTAAATTTTTGCTCATTTATTTGTTTTTCTCTATTTGTGGCATAAATAGGCAACTGCTAAGAAATTCTCTTCTGAATGGTTTAATTTCTTTCTTTCACTCCTTCTCCAAGTCTTCCTTTTAAAGACAAGACTTTTCAAGAGTGGTCTGAAAATCTGTGACCATTTTTTCCTAATAAACTTTCTAAAGGCTCTCAATTGTTCACATTGGAGGATTGCTTTTGCAAAATAGGAATACTTCCTTCTCACGTTACTTTGTGGGTTTGCACATATGCAGTTTAATATGCACAATGAATTCAAAATGGGGAAAACACTAAAAAGAGTTTTGAATGGGAAATCACACAATGCCTTCTATTTAAAGAGATATGAAGAGGCAAAAGGATAGAATAGTCCAGGATAGCAAGTCCAAATACACACTGCTGCTCAGAGTAGGAAAAGAAAGGCTAGAAAAAAGTAGAGATGTGAAAAGTCTATTGCAGGTGAAAGCCTTTGAAATGTTGTAATCTCAAATATTTCATCTAGGCCAACAAAATTTTTATTACTGAAAAGCCCATTCAAGGGCAATGTTTGCTACACTGGGTCCATGGGAACCTGTACAGGATTGCGAATATAGTACACTCAGCTACGGAAAGAGGTTGCTGTTCAACTAATTCTGTACTTCTGTGGGGTTGAAATACGTATTTTAAATGCAAGTATTTTTACTGAATCGGTCAGATACTTGTTTTCTGTCTAATGATAATATACCTAATAAGCCTCATAAAAGTACGTTTTAGTCATAGAGGAAAAGAAAATTTAGATTTACATTTCATTTCTGTACACCTTTTGTGCATTTTTATGTCTTTAGTCCTCATTGCTGGTTTTGTAAGGATGAATATGCATCTGCTTAAATATTTAATTTATACACAGTTATGCTGCTCCTTTTGTAATTCTGTTAGTCCTCTGGAAACTATCGTTTCTGAGTTCATAAACTTGACTAAAAAAAGATGGACTTAATGATTGATATCAAGAGTATAAGGGATTTTTATAATTAATGCCAATTTTATTGAAGAGATCTTGAGCTTCATGCTTTGGGGTTTAAGTTTTCTCTGATATCAAAGATCAGGATGACATCTAACTGTAACTGTAGATTTTTCTACAATCTCCTGCTGTGAAGTTCTTAGACCTTTTTTTTTCTGAAACTCTTTGAGCTGGCCATGATAAGAGACAGGCTATCAGATCTGACAGATTTCACATTTGGTACATCATGGTAATTTCCTTTTTCCTGAGAATACTTAAAAATCTGTTTTAACTTTGAGGACATTTGACCAAGCAACAGATCTCCTTTCCAGTCACTTAGTTCTCTTAAATCCTGGGTAGTTTAAGCACAAAACTTTGTTGGAAAGATTATTCTTTTAATTTTGGTTATACAATGAGTATTTCATGATCTGTATTCATTGTACAATCATAGAAAAATTTTAATCCTAAACAAGATTTTGAATAATAATTAAAACTACTGAAGTCTTAATTAAGGGTGTTCAGGGATTAGAACTGAGAATTAGGATGGCTGTTGGGCCCAGGGGTAAATTCAAGGACTTCAAACACCTTTTCAAGGAAAAAAAAAAAAAAAAAAAAAGAAAGAAAGAATAAAAGAAAACTCATCTCAAACAAACCAAAATGAAGCATATTTTCAAAGTGATTAAGAAATATATTGGACAAGGGATTTTCTCCAGGAAGAAGTCTAAAAACACCACATAAAAACAACAGAAAACAAGCTCCTCAGAGAGTCCAAAGTGTATCACGGGGGATACAATTTGATTAATTTCAGAGAGAATGTTTAATGCCAGGATTACTAAACGAAAACGTGTTTTGCTTTGTTTTTAATAATGTTTAATAAATTAGTGGTGTAAGAAGAAAACTTTGAAAAGAAAGGATCAGGAAATGATGACTGAATTTTACTTCCCATCATGACTGTGACATGTTTATAAAATAGGATCTTATTTTCAAAGTGACATCATATTATTATGTATCTAATACTTTATTTTCAAGAAGTTTTCTTATAAAATATTTTGAAAAAATAAACGCCGACAAAACAAAAACTATAATCTGAATCAATTGGGGGATATTTTGTGCAATATGTATACACGTGGGCTGCTCCAAAAGTATGACTCATATTATTATGTTGTCCCACAACATCAGAGGCAGATGTTGATGGTATGAAAGTAGAGGATGAACCTCTCTGTCAGTATTCCGTTACAGAGAAGGCTCTGGAGTGACATCATCATGGCCTTCCAGTACTTGAGCTTAAAAAGTCCCAAAGAAAGGGACTTTTTACATGGTCTCATACTGATAGGACAAAAGGAAATGGTTTTAAACAAAAAAAGACAGGAGATTTAGATATTAGATGTTAGGAGGAAAATTTTCACTCCAAGGGTGGAGAGGTTCTGGCACAGGCTGCCCTGAGAAGCTGTAGATGTCCAATCCCCAGAAGCCTTCAAGGTCAAGATGGATAGGAGCCTGGGCAGCCTGATGTAGTGACTGGCCACCCTGCCCACAGCAGAACAATTGGAATGATGAAGGCTGCTCCAAAACTAACACCTACTTTATTGTGTTGGCCCACAACTTCAGATGTTCTGATGTTAATGGTATGGCAGTAGAGGTTGAACCTCCTCATCAACATTCCATTAAATTTTGCTGCTGTGTGCCCGACTGCAGCAGATGGGCAGTCTGACACAATGGTATCTGACATGGAAGTGTGTATGAAACAAAGGCGTGTCTTTGAATTCCTCCATGCAGAAAACATTGCAGGCATAGACATTCACTGATGCTTGCTGAACATTTATGGAGAACAAAGAGTGAGTGTGAGCTCAGCAAGGTGGTGTGTGGTGTGTTTCAGTAGTGGCCAATGTGAGAGTGGGTCATTTCTGCTGGTGCAGATTTTTACAAGTGATGCATGCAGGCTCTTGTTCATCATAGTTGAAAATGCGTAGATAATAGTGACTATCTTCAATTTTTTTTTTTTTTTTTTTAATTTTTTTTTTTTTGTAGCTTAGAATCTGTTCTATCGGACAGTGCTATTATACTCTTTGTATCTCTTGTAGTTTGTATGGAAATAAGAGAAAGATTTACTTTCAGTGTTACCTATATACTTTACTTTTTATTGCAGCTCTTTGCAATTCATCCTCATTGGATGAGGACGAGACCATTAGATAATTTCAATAGTTTTCATTTCCACTTCATGAATACATGTCTCTGAACGTGCAGAACAAAACATAAATATGTGAAGCTTTGGAAAAATTCTTTCCAAAATATCAGCACTGTGTATGTTTTGAAATGAAGCTTGACAGGAGCATTCTGTACTTGTGCTGACAGATGTACCTCTATTGGCTACAACAGTGTTAGAATATTTCCACCAGACAAGTTTCATTTAAACATCCAAGCTCTCATGTTTAGATTACACATGTGATCATGTTTGCTCACTTCCTACTAGAAACAGGCCAAGTGATTCTGTAGCAGATGTACACCTCTGACACATTTGAGGTAATCTGGCTCTTTTAAGCATCCAGTTGGAAAATGTGACAGACAAAGCTTCCTGGTTTCCTGTACGTAAATTTACCTGCAAGTCACAATAAATAAGACTTTAAAATCAAACTGGATGAGGACTTGTTATGAGATTGTACCCAGAGAGTGATGATCAGTGGCTCAATGTAGATGGAGGTCAGTGATGAGTGGTGTTCCTCAGGGGTAAGTACTGGGACTGCTGTTCTTTAACATATTCATCAATTATATTGACAGAGGGATCCAAGTGCACACTAAGCAAGTTTATGGATGACAACAAGCCATGTGGTGTGGTCAACGTGCTTGAGATATGGGATGCCTTCCAGAAGGATCTAGACAGGCTTGAGCAGTGGGCCAAGGTGAAACTCAAGCATTCCTACAAAGCCAAATGCAAGGTCTTGCATCTAGGTCATGACAACCTCTGCTATCAGTACAAGATTGGAGATGTAAAAACAGAGCACAGCTCTGCTGAAAATGATATGGGGATATTAGTGGATGGCAAGGTGGACATGAGAGAACAATGTGCACCCCAGAAAGCCATCTGTATCCTGGGATGCATCAAAAGAAGCATAGCCAGCAGGTCAAGTGAGGTGATCCTGGCCCTTTACTCTGGTGAGCCCTCACCTGGAGTACTGTGTCAAGATGTGGAGCACTCAATACAAGAGAGACATGGACCTGTTGGCATGTGTCCAGAGAAGGGCCACAGAAATGATCCAAAGGATGAAACACCTTTCTATGAGGACAAGTGGAGAGAACTGGTGCTTTTCAGCCTGGAGAAGGCTGATCAGGTCAGACTGGATCAGGTTCTGAGCGATGTGATCTGGCTGCAAATGACTCAGTTCATTGCAGAAGTGTTGGACTAGATGACTTTTAAGGAGGTCTCCTCCAACTCAAATGATTTCATTATTCTAGGGTGATTAAAATGCAACTTTCATATTTTCTACAATTTGGTACAAGCTAATTCTGTTTTTCTGTATAACTGCATAGTAAAAGTCCTCTGAGTATACAACTGAAACTTTATGCAATTAGATAATGAAAATAATTCATAAAATCAATTAATTTGCCACTAGTAAAACATTAATTTTCCATATGAATAGAAACAGTAAATCTTTCTGAAAATTGTTATTTATGTAATACTTTTTTTTTTTTTTTAATTACAACTGTAAGAAAAAATAGAGAGGTTAAGATTTTTTATAAGAAAGCAATTAATTTTGATTTGATCAAAAAGTGTTACTGAGATAGAAATAATAGGAATGTGATTTGGGCATACTGTATTTTGTGAGCTACAAATTTAATTATGATTTATTTTCAAAGAATTGGTTTTAACTTAAAATGCGAATTGGTCAATATAAAATGTTAATATAGAATAACTTTACATTAAAGTAAATTTTTACTTAAAAATGTCAGAAAATAGTTTTTGGGGTTTTTTGTTTTTGTTTTTGTTTTTTAGTGGGCTTATTTAGTTCTTTAAGAAAAGTTTATTAAACAAAAAATATTAAAGGAACATGTTTAATAAAAAGCCAGTAAACAAAAACTTAATTAAATTCAATTCCAATTTTGATGAAATAATCTAACTGATCATGATTTAGTTTAACGCTATGATGCACAGAACAACTTTTTAAGTTAGTGCAAGCTTGACCTCTTTAACATAATTTTGTGAGACGTGTGGCTAGCGCTAACTGATAATAGCCTTTGCATATTATTCTGGGAAGGAATTAGCTTGCCAATCAACCAAACACTATGATTGTTTTTGGTGTTCCTATAGATTCTTTACTGAGGAAAGAGATACAGTCACTGCCTAAATTCCAGGAAGATAGGAAAGCATATACCCAAAGCACAAAGACAATTCATCTGCTTTTTCAATCCGCAACAAAAGAAAATGGTGCAGTACAAAGCAGGATGGTGCCAAACCAGAGCATACAGGTTACTAAGCACTGCTAATTATGCCTCACATTGCGCAAAGGGGGAATGACAATATCATCATGAGTGACAGCTGATGCTAAAACTCCCTGCAGAAAGACACAGTCTTAAATGATGTTCCACAGACAGTTGAAGAAGTAATACAGGCCCTGTGGTTTGAAATTAAAATTCAGCAGAATTCTGTATCATCTGAGATGCCTGAAGTTTACTGAGACTGAAAAAAAGGTGGATCAGGCACTATGACAGCTCCTTTAGGCAGTACCCCAGGCCTGTATCCCCTATAAACCTTGCAACTTTTATGAATAATGTATTATTTGTCATTGTTCTGTCTAGCAATACATGTGTTTTTAAATACTAGTCCTGTAATTATTTGTCCCTCTGCACTTCATCAGCCCAGACAATTTAATCTGTGTTCCTTAACTTGCTGAGATTTAGACATTTATTGTGAAAGATTTAAAACAATTGATGATAGTTTAATAAAGCAATTATCAGAAAATTGTTATTTGTGTGAATGTATTACTGTCTCCTGTCTGATGGCTTAATTCTGGATGCATACATACGTCCTTCTGTGTCTCCTGTGAAATCAGCTATTATGCATGTATAAGTACATGCAGATGGCAGATTACAAATGTTCTGTAATTTACTTCTGTGTATCCCTTGCAAAAGTGTACATTTCTGAATTTTCAAATTGTCTGGTCTAATGAGTGTCAAGCATGTTTTCCAGCAATTGCACTCTGTTTTTTTTTATGCCATAAACTGTAAAAAATATCTTTTGAATATTTCCAGAGAAAGTTGTATAGCTGATCTTAAGCCATTAAAAAAGAAAATAAGGAGATTTTGTCTACAGACAAAACAAATAAAGGGAGAGCTGGACTTCAGACTGTTTAAGACAAATATGCTGAAAGTTTAATTCATGGTTTAAGTTCTTATCCAAATTCATCTAAATTACTTGAAGCTCTGAAGATTTTTGACTGCCATAAAAACAGGATTTTTTATGAAATACTCTGTGTTCCCTCTCACGTAATAACAGAATTACATAGAAACAGAAGTAAAGTGTTAAGGGAGAAAACTGAGGAAAAATAAAATAAAATGCAAAGCTCAGTAGAGATATTGTATCTACTGCAGACTGTAGACTTAGGCCGAAAAGAAAATATGTAATTTATATAAGTTTTTAAACAGATCATTTAACTCTTATTTTCCTCTTACTATAATGAATGTAATTCATATGGTATTTCTGAGTTTCACCACTTTACTGAAATACTTGAAGCAGTATCTAAAGTCTTCTGTAAGTACAGTTTACTTGCTTGCTAGAATGTATTTAATTTTACATTATCTATTGCTTTGCTTATGGAATGAGAAATTTAAATCAAGTACTATTTTTTATTTTTCAAATTAAAATCCTAAATGCAAAAGGATAAACTGCTCCATATGTAAGAATATATCATACCCAAAGGGGCACATTTCCTCAAGTTCAAAGGAAGATTAATACTCTTGTTAGGATGCAAATTACACTTCCAGCATCAATATGAAGAATTGCTGTAAAAGATGTACTGTAAACATATATAACTTTGACACTAGATAATACTTATGTATAATTAATTTAAAATGTATATTTTCCTCTGTGAAGCCCTCCAATAGGATGCACACATTTTTTCTCTGTATCTACCCTGTCTGTGCTGCCTCTAGCCCCCCTCCCAAAAAACGATTCAGTTTTTCTCAGATACATGACTGTTGAAATGTAACACAGAAATTCACTTTTATCTGAGTATTGAATCCTGTAGAAAAAATGTATCTATATAACTCTCTACATCATAGTTTCCAACCTGCTTTTTCTTTGATATGCACTAAATATTAGTTAATATTTCTGTTAGCTATTTGAGTAAATTTGATGGTTTTGAGTTTCCACAGAGATGAAACATTCTTCTTAAGGATTTTTAAAACATTTTGGAAAACAAAACATTGTATTTGTCACATATGTAACCATTTGCATTTATAAATTTAAAATATAACCTCAGTTAAAGCATTTTTTTTCCTCTACTGTAAGTAGTATTAGCTTTTTAAGCAGAGTAGCCTATCACCGTAAGTGTATGTTATCATGCAAAGTGAAGCTTTGCAGAATCAAACAATGACTGAGGTTTGAAGGGACCTCTGGGTCCATCTGGCCCAACTCCTGCTCAAGCAGGGACATCTGAACAGGGTGCCCAGGTCCAAGGAGATCTCCAAAGAGGAGACCCACAGCCTCTCTGAGTAACCTGGGCCAGCTGGCACAAAAGCCTCCTATGTTTCCATCTGTACCCATTGCATCTTGCCCTGGCAGTGGGCACCACTGTAAAGACCCTGGCTCTGTCTCCTTTGCACCCTCCCTCCTGGTATGTATAGACATTGGTGATCTCCGTCTGAGCTTTCCCTTTTCCAGGCTGAAATGTCCCAGTTCTCCCAACTTCTCCTCATCAAGATGAACTAGTCTCTTGACTATCTTGCTGTGCCTTAGTTGGTTGAACACAGTACGTCATTGCTGTTCTGTGGAACCTAGAACAGATACTGTACTCCATGTGTGGCCTCACCACTGCTGAGTTTGATGGTAGTGTGAAGATAAAGTGAAATCAGGAATCTGAAAGTTTTGATGGAATGTGACACAAACCAAGGCTAACTGTCTGAATATGTTATGCCTAACCTTTACAGTAAGAGTAAAGGAAAAGCCTGAAGCATGGAAAAAAGACTCAAATAACTGAGTCTTCTGGAAACCCTAGAGTAGCAGTAAGCATAAAAACATGTTGCTATCTAAGCAGCACAACCAAGCTTAGGAGAGAGGTGAGTGATTGGTGTGGGAGTTATTTGTTTTAAGGATGAGAAACTATTAGATTTTCAGATGATTCAGAACTACGAGGAATAAGGCTGCAACTCGAACTAGCTTACATCACAATGACAGTAAAGGAGCAAATAGGGATGGACAAGGGAGTAAAAATGAGGATGAAGGCAGAGGTATGCAGAGGAAGAGTATAAGATGTCATAGACGTAGGGATTATTCTCAATAGTTCTGAATGGTGTTTGGGGGAAGTAGTTTAGTAGCAGTATATATTTATGCCTATTCAGGAAAATCATAAATATTAAAAGTAGTAGAACACAGGAGGTGCCCTTCTAGCCCTATCAGGTTCATGTACACAACAAATCTGCATCTGCCATCAGCCTGGTGGTTAGGTATGATGGTTACAGCTGCAGGCTAGCGGTGAGGCCAGTATCTAAGTCCTGGTCAGAGGCTAAGCAACAGGAAAATAAATCTTCCTGGTGTGTATGGGTCTTGTTTATTTCTGGAATTGTTGTTAAACAACAAAACAGAGCAGAACAAGTCTTTTGCTATATAATACTCAAATCTACTATGACACATCCTGGTGAGTTACTGTTACTATGATACTGTACTTGCACAGTTTAAACAAGAAGCACTTTTAGGAAAGGGTATGTCCACACTCTGCCATATCTACCCTTTCAGAGTGGTTTTTACAAAACTACTGGCCTGAAAAGCAGCTCCCTGACAACCAACACGTTCAGAGGAAATGCAGCTTTGCCAAACTGACTTGGCCTGTAAGCATTATATTACGTATAACACAATGCTGAAAAGGAGCCAAAAATGGGTCAGGAAATGTTTGCTTTAGATACTAGCAGTGTAAGCAGTCATATTGAAAGTAACAGAGCTATTGTACTGTGTAAAGTTTTATTAGGCTTAATCTCTCATTGAAGCTATTTCCTTTACAGTTCATGAGCAAAGAACTATTTTCTAAGCACTTCAGCTCAATATGAAATAGAAGCTTAGTTTCCAGATAATCTGATTCTTGGGAAATAAATGCATGAGAATACCGACAAGAAGAATATACCCAGGATACTATATCCACTATTTAAATGTGGCAAATGATTTTAAAGCTACAGATGAAAAAAAGTGTAGAATTTAAAAAAAAAAAAAAAAAAAAAAAAAAAAACTTTTAAAACATTGCTATGCCAAAAGTTTCATTAAGATGTACAATGGAAGAAAAAAAATTAAGTGTGGTTTTCCAAGGAAGGATTTTCTGTGTTTGTTTTGGAAAAATGAATTACATTAGCAGGAAAGGAATTTTACTAAGTTTGACTTAGGTGATTATTTTCAAATCAAAGTTTCATACATGACTGCAATGAAGTCAGTGGACCAGCACACAGTACACTTATTCCATGAATAGAGGTCATCATCTCTGAAGAATTCTGCATCCATCCCCTACAAAGCAGATACTCCTCTCTTCAGTTCCTCTGCAGAGACCCTCATAGCATGATCTAGCTTGCTAAAAATAGTTATCTCTCATTTTCAGAAAGTAGGAAATAAACTGAAGATATTGCATGTTTCCTTTTACCTTATATTATAATTTCTTACCTGCAAAGACAGAGAGAAGAGGCCATTACTTTGTGGTGAGAGTATCTGGATGTGGGGTGAGGTGGTCTGAGCTCTGCCCTAAGTGTTGGCAGTGACGCAGGCT
This sequence comes from Lagopus leucura, assembly GCF_019238085.1. Lineage (NCBI taxonomy): Eukaryota > Metazoa > Chordata > Aves > Galliformes > Phasianidae > Lagopus > Lagopus leucura. Next base: position 30,576,439 of record NW_024962252.1, read on the forward strand.
TCTGAGCAGCTATCCCTTGAGTAATGTAGAAGTCAGAGAACCAGGTAAATGGGAGTCTGGTGGTAAATTAGTAGTTAGGACATGTGTTCATGCTCAAGAAAGATACAACTGCAGGATTCTTTTTTTTTCGTCATCTTTTATTGAATGCACTCTCATTCCTGAAAGCAGAGACCACATCTGCATTTCTCTCTTATCTTTTTTAAAATTGTACCCATTGCCTCTTATCCTATCAGTGGACACCACTGAAAAGAGTCTGCACCTCTCTTCTTCATTCTCCCTCACTGGGCATTTATAGACATTGATAATACCTCCTCTGAACCTATCCTTCAGGTAGAAGATTCCCAGCAGTCTATGCCTCTTCTCACAGTAGAGATGCAACAGGCTTTTCATCATCGAGTGGCTCAATGTTGGACTCCTTCCAGAATATCCATGTCTCTCTTGTACTCTTTAAAGATGCCTTTCTGAAAGCACAGGAGTTCTCCATTCCCCAGTGTAAGAAGTCAAGCAGAGGAGACAGGAAACCAGCATGGCTGACTAAGGACATGATGATCAAATTGAGAGATTAGAAGCGTGTGAAGAATGAGAAATAAATTCTATGATGGAATGACAGCATCAATGGACAAATGAAGAGCAACTAATGCTGTTCAGCTGGACTTGAGCAAGGCCTTTGACATGGTTCCACACCACCTACTTATCTCTAAATTAGGAAGATACAGATCTGAAGAGTGGCCTTCTTGATGGACAAAGAAATGATTGGATGATAGCAGCTGGAGGGTTGTGGTCTGAATGGAGACCCGTCATAAGTACCGTCCCCTAGGAGCAGTGTGTGCTTGCAGCCTGGATGGCCAACAGTAAAACAGACTGCATCAAAAGATGGGTGGCCAGCAAGGCAAGGGAGGTGACTACCACTCTCTTGTCTGGTCCATCTAGAGTACTAAATCCAGGTCTGGGACTGCCAACAAAAGAAAAGTGTGGAGCTGTTGGAGAAGGTCCCCATGAGGGCCATGAAGATTATCAGAGAGTTGGATCACCTCTCTTACTAAGGAGCTGTGCTTTTTCAGTCTGGAGAAGGCTCTGGAATGACATCACTGCGGCCTTCCAGTACTTGAAAAGAGCTTATAAATACCAAGGAGAAGGACTTTTTACATGGTCTCATACTAATAGGACAAAGGAAAATGGTTTTAAACAAAAAAAGACAGGAGATTTAGATATTAGATGTTAGGAGGAAAATTTTCACTCCGAGGGTGGAGAGGTTCTGGCACAGGCTGCCCTGAGAAGCTGTAGATGTCCAATCCCCAGAAGCCTTCAAGGTCAAGATGGATAGGAGCCTGGGCAGCCTGATGTAGTGACTGGCCACCCTGCCCACAGCAGAACAATTGGAATGATGAAGGCTGCTCCAAAACTAACACCTACTATTTTATTGTGTTGGGAAAATATACACTTTCAAGATTACTTGAAAGTAATGTGCTGCATGGCAGCAGAACAATGGGGAATGGCCACAAATTGGAGCTTAGGAAGTTCCACACAAATGTGCATAAGAACCCACATTAAGGGTGATGGAGCACTGGAACAGGCTGCCCAGAGAAGTTGTGGAGTCTCCTTCTCTAGAGATGTTTGAAACCCTCCTGGACGCCTACCTGTGCAGCCTGCTGCAGTGGGTCTGCTTTGCAGAAGGATTGGCTTCAGTGTTCTCTATAGATCCCTTCCAGTCCCTACAATTCTGTGATTCTATGTATCTTACTGTTTTAACAAGACAAATACTGTGTTTAGATATCTCTTCTCTATTATATATACTTAGTTACAATATAAAATATTTAAATGTTTTACCTGAAGACAGGTACAGGAGGAGATTTACTGGCTGGTAATGGTATAAAATGTGATGACTCTACAGGTTCTCTAACATAAAATATTTAAAAAGTAATTATAGCACCTTGTTCATCAGTTCACTAATATGTTATATCTCACACACAGAAAAATGCTAATAATAATTTTTAAGCATTTATTGTAACTTACAGTTAGTACAGACTTTTCCTGTAACTTAAATAAAATAAAAAATAAAATGAAAGCCATAAAAATCTCATAGAATCATTGAATGGCTTGGGTTGGAAGAGACCTCAAATATCATCTTTGTGACTCAATAGCCACGTTCAGTCTTAAGGAAAACGTGCTATCTGCATTTGAATGTGTACATAACTTATTGTTGCATTGGATTTTCTATCAGTCATGACAAACATGAGTAACTCATAGCCAATAAACTACTAGATACTGTGAACTAGAAAATGTCATGTAAATAATAGGGAATATTTCCTCATTCTATACATCTAGATCACCAAAAATAATTGCACTTTAGTTTAATTTTCGGATTTTAACTGCAAAATATTTTTACATTAATACATTGAAGTTTTGGTTAATTTGGTAGGGAAGAATTCTGTCTTGAATTTGACAGCACAGTGTGTGTCAGTGCAGTAGAGCAGTGTATTTGACATGAGGCATTCTTTCCCTAGAATATTTCCAGATATTTGTCAGAATCTATTTCCTCAAAAGAAGTCAAACTGCTAAATTCATTTTGCCTTGTAACAAGAAACATCCATGCTGCAGCAGCAAAACTAAAGCTACTGTATGGAAACAACAGCAGGAGATATTCAACACAATTTTATACTCTCATTACTACTGAACACAACTGTGAGTAGTGACAACTAACAGATTAGACTGCTTTAGCATTGAGGTTTCATTAGTTCGTGAAGTCATGTAAATGGAAAAAAAAACCCAAAAGAAAACAAAAATGTCTAAGTCTTTTTCTGGGAAAAATATCATTTTATTTCTGCTTTCCAAACAAAAATGAAGCAAAAATTAGAGAAAAATACAGTGTAAATAGAGTGTGCAGGAAGGATATTGTTTTGAAATAGCTTAGTAACTTCAGTGAAAATGTTAATCATACCACTTGCTACGTTCTATCTTCATGAACACAATGGAACTTGAGCATTCTATTAGAAAATACACTATTCTATTTTTTTAATTAACTTCTATAATCACTATCAATTCTGCTACCAGTTATAAGTGGGACAGAAACAATGCTCTATTTTGTCACTTTTCACATAATTTAGTACTCGAATAATAAAAAATATCATGCGAATTATGATCAAATTGCTTTATCTTATCAGGGATATATAGGTATTTTGTGATTTTCAGTTGGGAGAAGCTTGTAACTCTCAGTCTGTTTTGCTAGAAGTAGAATTATCTCTTGGCTTATTTGACAGACTTAAGAAATAGTCTTTGAATTTGTAAATCCAAAGAAATGTCCAAGTTTTACAGAAGAGCAAAGTATGAAGACACTGAGATAGGAGACACCTGTGGAGGGAAGTCAAGGTGGTTCAGAAATGAACAAAATATTCCAAAATGAGTTTGGGAGTACTGCAGTTGCCATGGTTAAAGTAGTACCATTATCTTCATGCAGCAGACTGGCCTATAATATAGCCTGGCTTCAATACTGTGATGCAAAGTCTGTGCTACTGTAGGATCCAGCATAGCTCACATAGACTGTCTGAACTTGGACTTAGCTGCTGGCTGAATCGTAAGTTGAACTTGACAGCTTATATTTTCCTCCCTTCAGTTCACTCCATTAAAATGTCCAGCTGCTTTTTGGTAGAAGTAGCACAATTATCTCATTGAAGCTACTCTCCATTCCCCATACATACACACCCCTCATCCAATGCAGGCTAGCCACAGCTTAAGTCTAAATAACTGTGCACCATGGTAAAGAAAACAAAGTTATTCACATAATTAAGAGGAAAAAAAGGCAGTATGAAGCATCTTAAAGTAGAAATAATTGAATATTTTTAAAAATATACATACTTAGGCTTAATTGGCCATATATGATTGTCTTCGCCCTTGATGTCTTCTTGTAGGAAAAACAGAAAGTAAAAAGAATGATGACATGAGATGTTTTGCTTTAGTGTGTTTGCATCTGAAACAAGAGATTGAATTTGTTTGTATTACCTGAGACTCATGATTAGATTTATATTGCTAATCAGACATCAGCAAATTTCAACCATCTTCAATAGACTGTCAGGCAGATAGCTACAAGGAAAAAGCCTTTGCACAGAAGAATGTCAAAACAATGTTTAAGCTAAGACCTTATTATTTACTTGAGAGAGAGTTAGAAAACTGAAGACACTGTAAAAGATCATAGTCTAATGTAATCATTAGCCAAAGAAGCCTGAGCCTGTGCCATGGGGACTGCTGACTCATGAGGACATCTTTTGGCACTAGGTACCAAAATTCCACATATCTTCAGATAAACAAAACTTTTTTTACTGAGATGAGCTGTGAGTTCGTTTCCCCAGATTATCAGCACTCATGAGCAAAATGAGATATCAGCATTGCTCAAGTCTTGGCACAGTTTGTCAGCATGGTTCCTGAAGTAGTTTTCCACATAACAGCATGCTCTCATCAGGTAGCACTCAGACATGGTATAGAGATAATACATTACCAGAGCAGATCTAAGAAGTGTGGGTGAGTAAGGCCGTGCTTCCTTAAGATGATAAAGGAATGTAGTCAAATGCACATGAACAGGATTTATCCTTCATTCAATGTACACTTCATTCACAGTGGAAGCAAACTTTCTCTTGTGGCAAGAAGGGTCCAACCTTGTTTCACTGACACAGTAATAATAGGCACATAGACAGGAGCTGTCCTAAGTTTTGAAGCCTTATTTATTAGTGAAATTCTGACATGCATACTTAGAAAGACCACAATCTATCTTCATTTTCCAACCATAGATATCTGATTGCAAAATAAGAAATTGTATGAACACATGGTGTGGCAGAATCTTGATAATTTCAAAACACTTTTCAACATGCTGATTATCCTGTAAAACATGCCCCTTTTTTTACAGTTTTTCCAAACTAATCATTGCCTCTTCATGACTCACTGATTAAATATATGCATATACATATATTTCCATATATATATTTCTAATAGTATTCATAATTTCTTGTATATGAGCTTACATTACTTAAAGATTTTCAGAGAACTAGATCCTGATTTTAAAACTGGAAGACTGCTTTTGCTTTAATGTTATGGAACAGAAGGTAGCAGCTAATGTTTATATTATTGATTAATCAGACACTGAAGGGATTAAGCTCTAAGATTGTTTAGCACACAAAAATCCATACTTATTGCATTAAAACAGATTTTGAGACCTTGTTTATTGGCTGTATCCAGGGTCAGGCCTCTGGGATTTATTCAAGCTAAAATGTCTATATTATACGTGAACATAAACCAATCTGTTAAGAGGCACGTCTAATGTGGGTGACACAGAGGCAAATAATTGGAGTAAATTACAGGTCAGTAATTGAAAAAGACTATTTATGCAAACACTTGCAAATTTAGAAAACTGTCTAAATGTTAAATGTATTGTGTAAATAAAGATGAAGTTTGGACTACCACTCAATTTTGGATACTATTTTCTTTGCTTATCGGATTTTCTGTTATGTATTCATTTTGTAATTTTCACAGATAAGAAATTTAATGGGCTTGTCTAAAACTTCTAAATGGGTACTCAAACAGAATAATGTGTCTTATTGCTCTTCAATGTATAATGTACTGGCCAGTGCAAGCAAACACTGTTTGCTATTTGAAAAGGTGATATCTACTCAACTGTTTGGGAAGATATGCATCTATGTATATTTAGCTGTGTACATGGATGAGAGATTTTTGGGAGTGAGATGCCTTACAGACACACAAAAAAATGCATGAATATCTTACAAGAAGCTATTTGGTGAATTTCACCCATGCCATATCTACGAACATTTTGCAATCCATATTTTTAGGTTTGTTTAATCTTTTTTTTTGTAATCAGACATGACATTTGACCACTTAAAGTACTATGGTTCATGTAATATTCTATTTCACCTTCCTCCAAAAGAAATTATAGCAATTCCAAAGTCATGTATAGAAATCGGATTTGGATTATTAAGAAACATTTAGATTTTTTTACCTGGTATTTATTAATTGCTTCAGCCTTGAAGTTCAATATTTACCTGCATTATTAAAAACACTTGCATGGAAGTACATGATTCCACTAATAAATAGTATGTTATTTCCTCCTCAGAATGATTGACCCAGTGCGAATTGTTTGATGTTCTTTTCTTGGTTCAAAACCAAGTTTCTTATTGAAACTTCAGTATCCTTAAACTTTGTATTTCCTATATAATTAAGTGGTAACTGGTTCACTTTTTTGAAATATTATTGTTTTTATTCTTCCTGTAACCAGTAAATGATTATACGTAGAAGCAGTTGTACAGTCTTTGTGGCTTTCCATCCTTCATTTTATTTTAGAGGTGAACAACATCGTGTGTTGGAGGAAACATTTTTATCTTCTCCCAAATCACATTTTAAACACAACAAACATCTTCTCAAGCCTTACTAACTGAAGATAGACCTTTTTCAATTTTTTTTTTTTCTGCTTAAGCATCTTGTCTTTGAAAATATGTATTACTGTTGCCCAAATCTACATGCCTAGGTTGAAGTTTTGACATGCCGTAGGTGTTGTTTTTTACAATAGTTTCAAAGCTGCCCACTGCTTGGTGCTGTTGCTCATACCCTCATGCTTTTCACCCACGAGGACTTCATAAAATGACCCATGCATACATCTCAAATAAGGAACTGAATTTATTCAGAGACACATCACCTCTCAGTGACTATTCTCACTATTCTATTTTCATTTCTATGAATTATTGCCCAAGAGAATCGTGACACAAACAAAGCCATGTTTTGTCATTATGCTCTCAAATTCCTTTAATCCAGCTGCACTTTATACTGAAAAGCTTTGTTCTGATTTCCTACTTCTAATGTGAGACTCCAGTTTTTTGTTTTTTTTTCATTAGGCTTAGTTGACAGAAGTTTAACTCCTTAAATTAATATACTTCTGAGGTTTTTAAAAATGAGTCCCTTGAGGTAATAAACATACTCAGAAATAAAATTACTTCTTTACTGCTTAGTTCAGTAAAGAACTCAAGACTCTTCTTGACTGACATAAGCTGAAATGATAAAAAATAATAATCCCTTACATAATGTCAAAATATGTATCTGGATGGAGAGTGAAAAGTATGCTAGTGTTGAGTCCAGCTAGTATTCGAGGCTATGTAAAAAATATTTCCTTATGCATATAAGGCATGAGCAATTGATATGGATTGAAATTTGTTTAAATACAAGAACGTTTCATCTTTGAAAAGTCATGACTGTCAGGAAATGTCCCTAGGGACTGAAAGGAGGGAAACATCACTCTCATTTACAAGAAAGGGAGGAAGGAGGACTTGGGGAACTACTGGCTGGTGAGCCTCACCTTTGTGCCTGGGAAGACCATGGAACAGATCCTTCTGGAAGACGTGATAAGGCACATGAGGATGAGTGAGTGATCTGAGACAGACTGCTTCACCACAGGAAGGTAATACCTGATCAATTTGGTGGTCTCCTATGGTAGAGTGATGGCAGTGGACTAAGGTAAGGCAACTGATATCATCTACCTGGATTTCTACTAGACATTTAACATGTTTCCCTACCACATCCTTATCTCCAAATTGAAAAGATATGGATGTGAAGGGTGGACTATTAGATGAGTAAGGAGTTGATTGGAAGATTGCAGCCATTGGGTTGTGATCAATGTCTCTATGTCCAGTGGAGGCTTGTAATGAGCAGTGTCCCCCAGGGGTCAGTCTGGGGACTGGCACTCTTCTAAATCTTCATCAATAACATAGATGATGGGATTGAGTACACCCTCAGCAAGTTTGCTGATGACACCAAGCTGAGCAGTGTGGTTGATATGGCAGAAGGAAGGGATGCATCCGGAGGGATCTTGATAAATTTGAAAGGTGGGCCCTTGTGAGACTAAAGAGGTTCAACAAAGCAAAGTGCAAAGTTTTGCACTTGAGTTGAGGTAATCCTAGCTATGTATAAAATCTGGGAGAACTCCTTGAAAGTAGTCCTGTTGAAAAGGACTCAGGGATCCTGACTGATGAGAAACTTAACATGAATCTGCAGTGTATGCTTGCAGCTCAGAAGGACAATGATATCCGAGGTTCCATCAGAAAAAAAAGGTGGCCAAGAGGTTGAGGGAGGTTATTGTCACCCTCCATTCTGCACTCATGAAGACCTATCTGGAGTACTGTATCCACATCTGGGGACCCCAACACAGGAAAGGCAAGAAACTTTTGGAGAGGGTCCAAGGGAGGTTAATGATGATGATCCAAGGGCGGGAGCACTTTCATGAATATGGGCTGAAGTAACTGAGCTTGTTCAGCCTGGAAAAGTGAAGGCTGTGAGGAAACCTCATTGCAGCCTTCCAGTATCTAAAGGTAGTTTATAAACATGAGGAAAATCAACATCTTACATAGATAGATAGGGATAGGACAACTGGTTGGCAATTCTGCATGTGGCAGGGGTGCCTGGAACTTGATGGTCCTTGAGATCCCTTCCAACTCAAGCCTTCCTATGACTCCATGTTCAAATTAATCATCTCTTTGTGAGGGAAGGCACACAGACTTCTTAGGAGAAGTATTTATTGCCCTAGCATTACCTCTTTTCCTTTTATGGGTAGCCATGGAGCCCATAAAGTATTTACAGAAAAGCTCAAAGTAGAAATGTACTATTAACAATGGCCTCTAAGTGTAAATGAATTTGGAAAAATAAACATTGCACTGTTCTTAACTGTCATGATTTATATACAGTGATGTTGAAAATCAAAACTTTACTGGGATATATGGTATATTTTTTTGTACTGTTAGGCATGTCCCACTGTGAGTTTTTGCTTAATGTAGCTGACATGCAAAGTATTATCTTATCCTAGTATTTTAATTCTAGCAGAAATGTTGCTGAAGTCAATTTATTTTTGCCTTGTTTTCCTAGTAACACACTACTGCCAATTCAAATGCTAGTTAATGTTACTTTGTGATTTTTTTTTTCCCACTTTTACATACCCAATCTTTTCAGTAATAAAATAATCATTTAACATACAGAAGTGTAATGAAGTATTTTGAAAATAAAATAAAATAGAAAAGACACCATAAGATACCCATTAGAAGGAATATTATCAAATACATGTTGGGTTTAAGTTTCCTTCCTTTCTGGTCTACGAGGAACTAATTAGTGGGATCCTTTACATGTTTAAAGTAAGAAAAAGATACCTTCCCCACCCTGAAATCTTGTATTTGTTTTCTTTCTCTTAAGAGGAAAACTTGCTATTAAAAAAAAAAAAAAGAAAAAAAGTAATAATTGAGAAATTCAACTGGTAACATTTAATGTTTTGTATCTTTTGATGTCCTGCAGCTCAGAAACGTCATCCATTGCATCATCCTCTACATGCCTCTACATACCCTACTCTTCCATTATGTTCACACTGATGTGGTATGACTGAAGCCCTTTCCTTCATACTCTTTCCATTTAATTGGCTCAGGAAGATGCACCTGGGACCTGGGTCAGGCCTACCATAGGGCACGACTACTCCTCTCTAGAGGGGTACCTTCTCCACTGAGTAGGAAAGGAAAAGGCCTACATGAAAATAATCAGAAAAGATTTTATAGAAGTTCTGCCTTTATTTTATGACTACAATAGACTTTCCTCGATTTTAGTAATTTCCTTCTACGCCTTCCCCCTTATCCCCACTGCAAGCATAGTAACAAAACAAGCAAGAAGGACATACTACCTACCTGAGTAACCCATATAGGATCTAGACATTTCTTCTACTTCCACTGTGCTGAGCTCAAACTATATTTTGGATGGTGCTAACAAAACTAAATACTCCTGTGCAAATAATCAAAGTGGGATAAATTCCAGTAACCTTCCTCCTCAACAAACAAACAAACAAATCTTGCATTTGTTTCTCATTAGAAGTTTGGAGATTCAGAGAGTGACAAAAACCGGCACAGTTTGTCTTCTAACAGATTATGAATGCCATGTGTGATGTTACTTGAGAAGATGGAAAGCATTTATACAAACTGTCAGAGATTGCTAAGCTAATTTGTGGCATGTGGCATGCATGTTGTTGAATTGAAAAAGTTAGTAATAAACCTACTGTTTGGCTGTAGATTGTATGGGAATACAAATCTTGCTGACAGATCGCAGCTGCAGCTCAACTCTATGTGAAATGCTTTGATTTTTGAAAATTCACACTATGTGCCAGGGAGGAAAAAGGAATGCCGCTGTCTTTATTTTGATGTCTTTCACTGAAGGTGAGCTACTCTGATTTTGCAGCAAATGAAGCATCTCAACTCTTTGAATGTAGACTCCGAATGGAGGTAAATATGACCTGCTATACACTGCTGTCACAGAAATGTGGGGTGGAAGTCTGCCACAGCTACAGATTGCCTAGAGAGGCACTGGTAAAGAATGTTGGAAGGATTTGCACATAGCACTGTTGGTGCTAAGGGTTGCAGGTGTGGTATACATGCCTTAGGAAATAAAACACTTGATACAGCTTGGCATGGCCTTAAACAACTACTGGAATGCAGTGTACATTTATTATATGCTCTTTCCTAGGCTCTCTTCACAGAATCACAGAATCACAGAATCACCCGGGTTGGAAGGGACCCCAAGGATCATGTAGTTCTTGACCAGCATATTTCCAAAACATTGAATCATCCATCTCTATAATATGAAATGTTCTCCTCTAAGCACAAGAAAAGTGGTGAAGAGTTATAAGCGCTGGTGAAGATTTTATAAATACTTATAAAAACATAATTTGAAAATAGACTTGTTCATCTCAAATTGCAGGAGAAGTCCGTTTGTCAGCCATAAGTGAGATTATGTTCTACAGTGTTATAGACTTTCTTTATTTTATGTCTTTACATCAGTACTCCCAGGAAGAGTCCATAAATGGCTCCAGATGTTATCGAGTAAATTACTTTTATCCAGCAACCTTGTATGCTTTTCTTATACGATGCTATTTGGGTCAGATTTTCTGTCCAACAGTTACTTGGTGTTTTACTTTTTCATTTTACTTCCATTAAGCTGATAGTTAAGCAAATGCTTAGTAAATAGATCCAGAAATTAAAATATAATTTGCATTATTTTTAAATTAAGTGCATGGATTCTTTTTGAGAGCAAAACTATTTTTAATTTATTCAAAAATATTTTCATTTAGTGTATGCACAGATTTCTTAGTGCAATAAGATCCATGTTTTTTGTAAGAGAAGTACACATTTTTCTGACTTTCCTATAAAGCTGAATGACTGGACTTGATTGTACTACAATATCCTATTCTAAGCAAGTATGTGATGGAAACTGCAAACTGTTTTCTGTAATAGTACACTCTTATTATTATCTTCTGTAATGAATTTCCTAACAAAGCCATCATATGCATTTAACTTGAAGTGATGCTTTCACTGTGGTCGGTACAGTGCTGGTTAGTCTCTTTTAAATTGATTCTACTAAGATAGGCTTCTAGTTAAATATATTTAATTTATATTTATTATATAATATTTATATTTATATTTATATATTTATAATTTATTATTATTATATATAATATAGTTATATTCTAGTTAAATATCTGGCATTATCAGGTTAAATAATATGAATTGTTCTGAGAAAAAAAATATCACTTTCAGGGATCATTTAGAGAAATACCTACAAAGGCATTGATATTTCAGGTTTAAATTATTCCAGAATAAAGAATAAATTAGAACATACTGGACAGTAAGAAACTATTTCATTTCAACTTTCAGAGATTCACTAAAATGACATTCTCATTCTGATTATTTTTTTTTTTAACTTGAAAATAAAAATATCTAGGAACATTCTAATGAAATTTTCAGACCTTGAAATTTTTTCCCATAATTTTCTAAACTTACTTTCAAAGTTCTGTTTCTTCATGTTCATGTGTTCTTTATGTGTAGTTTCTTTATCGTTTCTAAAATCTTTCAGAAAATACTGGGGTTTTGTATTGTTTTTGTTTGTTTGGTTGGTTGGTTGGTTTGTTTTGGTTTTTTTTCCTGCAATTACCAGATTCGCTTTATTCCTGGGACTAGATATACACTTGACACATGGACTATCTGTCATTCCCAAATTCTGTGAAATATGAAGTGGTCATGAGCCCATCTTTCCAGTATGAACTACAAAATAAAATATTTCCTGTTATTTGCAGCTTTCTACAAAACTCACCGTAGTTTTGAACTATGGAACTCACTGTAGCCAGATAATATAGCTTGGAAGTCAGATATTTGCCTAAGTGGGAAAACAGTAAGTAGAATTATCCTAGAACAATTTGGATAAAATGTCATAGGAGATATATGGGCCCTGAAGTCCTACCCTAATATATATATATAGGCTTTTAAGGAGAGGAACCAAATGTGGAAGCAAATTTGCGTTGTGAACTTCCTTTAGTAAGGGTATTTGATTATACCAAGTCCTTGAATTGATGCACTTGTTTCTAAAAACTTCTGTAAGTTGATGAAGAACTTCACCTTTAACTGTAAACCCAGTATACTGTATGAGTAGAAAGCAAAAAGAAATGCATAAGAGCGGTCATGCTATGTGAAAAAAAATTCCCCAAAAGCATATCAGAAGTCTATCTCTAAGTCCTTGCAGACTCGGATTAAGTGCTAATTGAAAGTTAGCAATATCTTGAATAATAATCAATGAGAGAAAATTACTAGTAGTGCCTTAAAAAGACTTCTGGAATCCAGAATGGAGACAAATTTCAGGCATGCTTGGTGTTTGATATTCCCTAATAGATGGCCCTGAACCGGTTTCAAGCATTTTCTTGATCTGCCTTCTCTATTTTCACTCTCAGTTGAAAAGATTAATTCAGCCCACTATAGCTGTGGTGAATCAAATATTTACTCCTGTGCTTTTGTTTTCCCCTGCATAAGAGTTAATCAATCTGTAAATCTTGTACTATATCTATCTCCTGCTGGTTTTTCTTTTTTGTTTGTTTTTTGTTTTTGTTTTTTAAATATAATTCAAGTTCATAAAGAAGGTATCCATGCTTCAGACAATTCAATTCATAATCATTTTCAAATTCAAAATTTTGAAGTACCATTGTGATTTTTAATGCAAATATTCATAAAAAAATGAATAACAGAACTAATTTGTCTAACATTTCACAGTTTCTGAGTTTGCACTGAGGATAAGTTCTAAAAGCCAGGAGAGCATGTTTTTGGATAGTTTCCAAAAATACCAGACAATGTATAATTTTCTCTTGTTTGAAAGTCCCGTTTCACTAATTGCTTTCTGGTGAGCTCTGTATTTGCTTTCTAACTGGGATCTTCAAAATTAATTTTAATTTAACCTTACCTATTTCTTTTTCATCTCCAAACATTCAAATGCATTGTGTGAGGCATATGTAACAAAAAAAAATCATCATATATTATATAATGAAACAAAGATAAAAAAGATATAAAAGAGGCTGTATGAGGGATAATTTAATATATACAGTGAAACAGTTCCTGACCTGAGAATTCATACATTTCTTCAAGATATAAAGTCTGCTTGGAATATTTTCAAAATTAAAAAAGGCATTTGTCAGAAAAAAAAGAAAAAAGAAAAAAAAAAGAAAGTATATGACAAGCCAAAAAATTGGGCAGATTGGTAAAACATTACTTTAAATATCAGGACCTGATTTAGCAATAGCTACAGATTTTAACCGAGTCAAAACTTGTTTTGATCAATGAGTTCTCATGGGCTGTGGTGAGACAACACCGATGTTAGAAGGGTATCGAAAGGACAATTCTGGGTGTTATAAAGTGAAAATAGGCTGAGGATGGGAGCTGTGAGGCTGCAGCTTTAACAAACGTTTTTTCTCCTTTCCTTTCTTCCTATAGCAACGCTGTAAATAGATATAAAAAAATATTCAAAGTCCAAACTTAACACTGACTGACTGGAAAGATCAAGGACCCATGAAATTTGAACTCCTTTTCCTGTTGTGTAGAGAGATACCCTTAGTGTCATATATATTTGTATATATATGTGTGTGGAAAAGAGAGGACGAGTCAGTCTAGGAACTGAGAAGAACCATCCTTTACACTTGGTGCAAAGCTGAAGGGAGTATCTGTGACAAGCAACCTGAAAAGTATTTTGATAGTCAACTCTGTTCTGAGACTGTTTCTTCTATCAGAGCAAGTGAGGAAAGTGCACTGATCTCTCTCTTGCTGATCTGGTTGTCCTCTGGGGCAGGAACATTACAAGTCGCTGTTTCAAATACAGGCTGTCATTTTAGATGATAGAACAAAGGGAATTGACTGAAAGTAAATAAAACTTGAATTCATACAGGTATAAAAAGACGTCTTCTTTTACAAGCAAGCAGTTATAAACATGACTCTAAATTATTTGTAAAGCAAAAATAATGTGATTTTTTGAGAATTGAGGTGCTTTCGACAGAAATAATAAATTAGGAGATTAGTCTCCAAGGGGTAGATAACCTTTCCAGATTCTAAGTATTTCTTCTGTTCTCATGTGTGAGTTTACAATCTGTTAGTCTCAAAATATATCTGCAAACCCACAGGCCCACCTTCCTGACAGCTGTTCGAACAACAGAGCGGAGGAACAGAGAAAAAATTCTACATCATCAGTCACCCAGCAATTCTGAAAATCTTGCTAAATTACTCATACAATCCAGAAATGCCACTCAGACTAAGGAGGGGGATTGGAGGCAGTGAGGGAAAGAAGTCCCTTAAAGTGCAACATTTGCAGCAAATGCTTGAAAACCAAAGGGGCCAATTAGTATAATAGGTTTGAAATCATTTCAGCACAGTCCTAAAGACAAAAGAAAAATTGTCCTTCAGAAATGGGGCTTTATTGTTTAGACAAGTATAGAGATGAACAATGAATTCTATCAGTTTTGGAGGCAACATTCCTTCTCCTTCATACTGGACCATACATTATTAATGAGCACGATTTTTGAGAGTGGAAAAACTGTTTGAAAAGAATTAACATAGTCTATTGGATGTGATTGACACTGTCATCCCTTTCATTTTGCTCTTGGCAAGAGGCATCCCTGTAGATTTATGTGCATCTGGACATTACTAATATTCTCCTTGTTATGCACTCTGGGCAGCTGTGATATGGAAATTTCTAGCAGTATTTAAGGGGACAGTTTACTGTTGTTTTCTGTATAAACATACACACAGAAACATGATTTTCTTTTGGTCTAAGATTGTATCACTCAAAAATATTTAATATCTCCCTGCTTAATAGCTCTGATCTATTTTCAACACATGCACTTTTAAAAGGAGTTTTATCAAGATCATATGGATTCTCCACGTATTTCCAGCTACTTCCTTTTAGACAATTTAGACAATTTTTCAAGACTCCTGTCCACTCATCCTCCTCTTGCTTTAACTTCAAATTCTCCAACTCGTTTGCATTTTTAATTGGATTAGTGCTTCAAGAACTACAGCTAATGTTTACCTGCTGTTCAGAACCACAAAAACTCTTCTGATTTGCCTCTGTAAGGACTTTTAACTACAATAAGTAAGACAAGTGAAATTAAGAACTGCTGAAACAAAATATCAAACAAAAAAACAAATGTGACAGAGGCTATAGTTCTTTTTGTTTGTGTTTGTTTTTCTCAAGGAAACATTATTTGTTTTTATATGCAGGTTTAGAATTATTTTGTTTTACAGTCCAGATAAGAAAGTACAATCATTTATGTATATATATTTGATTCATGTGTCTAGATATATGGTCAAATATTTTATTAGTGAGGGGGTGCTTAATCACCATTTTGGCTATAATTTTCTCTCTTTTAAAGAGCACTCATCTCTCTGTCTTTTAAAAAGGAATACTTTCGCTTTCCAGATTTCTCATGAGAGAAATGAAAGGACTTAATGCGAAGGATCTGTTTGCAATGTTGGAGTATGAAGGGAAAAGGTAACATAATAGAAGATAAAAGATAACTGATGGGTACATTATTTTTAAATATGCTTTCATATTTACAGATACTCTGTGCAGGGACATAATAGAGGAGCCATGAGTTTTGAACTCTGAAGTCCAGCCCATTCTGCTGCAGCCCTCATATTCACAAAGATCCTTGTCTCACTAGTTTCCTTTACATTGAGCCTTATGAAATATATAAGTTTGTGTCCAGCGATTAGAGGCACATGAACAGCTGCTTTCTGCTAACAGTCAGCTGCTCTGCTCTTTGAGTGACATGTCCACCACCTTACCCAAAGGTCAGACCCATCTTCTCCATGGCAGGCCCATTGTTGGCCACTCCAGGCTGTGAGAGTTCAGCACGGAGGTCCCTCCTGCTTGGCAGCACAAGGAACTGCCACTGCTCCACTAGACAGTCTAATTATACCAATCAATCATGTAAAATAATTCTCACGGCTAGAAGTAGAAAGGTTATAACTCATAAAGGCATTTGCTAACTGAAAAGAGAAGGAAAAAAATGTGAAGTCAATACATAAAATAAATTTTTAAAAAATATATACTTTCAAACAAATATTCTTGAATCATAAGTCCATTTTAATTTTTTTCCTCTGGGCCAAAATCAAAGTGGCATTCATAAGATAGAGCATTATAAATCTTACAAATCAGTGATTAGTTGAAAGACTTACTACCTTGATTTTGGCACATTGAGTTTTAATGACTCATAGAAATGTGATTTAGTTATTTTAGTGGGTATTTCATACCAAGATAACAGTGGCAGCCTGCAAAACTACACAGAATAGTCAGCATAATTTCTTAAATATGAATTTTACAATTCTTATGTAACTTCATTTTTAATTCCACAAATCTTTTTTGTAGTATTTTAAAATTTTAGTTAGTAATCACGATTACAGAGCACTTTTTCTTTTTTTGTTTTTTTTTTTTGTTTTGTTTTGTTTTGTTTTTGTGTGTGGTTATTTCCACAGGAATAAACAACTAAAGAAAAATCCCTTCCACTGAGAATATTCATACCAATTCCCCTACATGTAACATAACATTAACTTCATATCCTTAGCATAGCCAACAGTTGTTCTTATATGCAAAGAGATGTACTAGAAAGAGAAAGCTCTGGAATCAGAGCTGCCCTGAACCCATTCCTTTCTACTTAAAATCCCAGGTTCAGAACTCAGATATGTTCCCTGATACTTCTGAAGACATGAAAATTCAAAGTCAGGATTTAATGCACATATACCAAACAACTTTGTGGAATGACCTGATTTTACTGTGAGTCTCAAAATACAGTATATATGCATGACTGTACAAACAAATTATTAACCTTATATTTCCACAGACACTACAAAATAATCTAATTTTATAAACTTAAAAACAAATCAGGGCAGTAGATAATTTTCTGATGAAAGAATACCATCTCCTTACAATTTTTTTTGAACCTTAGCATGAAATAGTAGATTTTTATCTCAACATCATCTCTTTGCTACCATCCAAAGTCTATTTCATGAACTTGTGTCCAGTCTGAAGTTAAGGTGCCTAAAAAACAAAAATAAAATACTTATCGGTGTTTTGTTCACATATGGGAAGTTATAAATAAATAAATAGACAAAGCAACTCCTTACAATCTTATGATATAGTGTGCTGCACACATGATCTGTCACATCCACAACCCACGTAGGATGATGATCATCTGACTTGCTTTCTCTGTCATGATTCAACCTTACCTTTTCCTCATGGATAGGGTAAACTGTTAGCTTTAGTAAGCAAAGTCATTTGTTATAAGTTCCTAATATATAGTTTATTAATTTTCCTTTTCTTTGTTGGTATAAATCAAATAGTCTTGTCTTAGATATACATTGTGTACTTTAATCCATTTTAGGAAATAGTTATTTTTTACCAATAATAAAGAAATGAACTCCTTCTCTACTGAAAGCAGGAAGAGGAAGAAAGTTATGCATTTGTAACACAGATTGTAACCTTATTGCTTAGTATCTTCCTTGTGAAATTCCCCTGAGTGATATGTGTTTTGTCTAAATAGCAGAAATTCATTTAAGAGTGTATTTTTTGGTTCTGTTATGTTTGAACAATAGCAGAGTATCTACACACAGAGGTACAGACAGGTATGGGGAATTTTTTAGATTACAACCATTCCCTGCTTCCTGTTGCTGGGATTTAGTGTACACAAGAACTTGCTGACAAAACATGCCACTCACTTCATAAATAAATGTAATACCAGTGAAGACCTGAGCTGGTGAGTGTCCTAGCAACGTCCAAGCCAAAAACATAAGTGGTGGACTGTCAGAAGCATTTAGTGAAAAGATCTTATATAATCTATCAACAGAAGAATTGCAGAATTAACTAAAGATTATTTTTGATACTGTGCTTTGCCTCTTCTACTGTTTTTCGATTTTGTCACAGTAGTGTTACTTAGAAAGCATCCTTAAATCCCTTGGGATTCAGCTATGCTTCTTGCAGTGGATTTCAATTTTTCATAATCTCCACAAATATTCAGTAACTATAATTTCAGATGAAGCAAAGAGAAAACCCCCAAATCTGAGTAGCCAGGCAGGCATCAGAATTTTTTCCTACAGAGATATACATTTTTGGTTTTGCTGACTTTTCTCCTGCCTGTGCCATGACAACTAACACCATATTTATATCTAACAGATTCTCTGGATTTTGAAGAATTTATTTAATGTCTGTTAATCTATTAGCTTTGATACTTAAGATCAGATTGTATGTAGTATAAATGATAAGTCCAAAGAATATTTAAAATTTACCTAACTAGATTCTCTTCTCTATCTTCTTTAATTATTAAGCAGATTACGCTGTCTTAGCATTTTTTGTTTCTTGTGTTGACCAGGGAAGATGGTTAGACATCAGCTGTGGATCCTAAAAGTCCTACTGCATTTGAAGAAGTGTTTGCACATTATTTACTAACACTTGTTATAAAGACATAAAGTTAATATTCATTCTTGTTAAGTATTGTACATACAATCAGTCAAAACTTAAAAGCACTGAGAACCTACATACTGTTTTAAAAAAGTACATATTTTCTAAATTATTTCAATTGTTTACATACAAAGCTTTGGCAGCTATGTGAAAATTCTTTAATATTTAATTTATTGTACATCTATCCTTACTTTTCTGTAGGGAATCTGAACAATCTAAAGTAAATTTTGAGACTTTCGTCATAAGGTTTTAGTCTGCTTCTCCTGAGAGCTTCCTGTGAAGGAGTAAACATTCATACCAGCAAAATATTCCTATGTTACTTACCTTATTTTGCTGCCCAGTTAGGTTTGTAGAGACTTATTTTTTTATGCTGTAACCAATATGCCATGGCAGACGATTTTGACTGAAGCAAAGCAAGAAAAGAATATTTCCCACAGGAATCTCTAGGGAGAGTAATGTTTGAATGTATGTACAGGGTGTAGAGTGACTGTACTTATGCCTGAGGAAATTTAGGAATAGAGAATATTGTAGTATGTATTCCAAACACTGATAAATAGTTTTAAGAAAAAGAAAACAAAATAAGAAAAAAACAAACAAAAAAAAAGTGCCAAAAATTAAAATATCCAGGTTATGTAACATATTGAGATTTCTGTACTGCTAAGGTCTTTGTCCAGTCACATATTTACTTCTGTATTGTAAGTTTATCATGTCTTATCCCATTGCTGTACTACATAAGGGAAAAAGAAAGTTCAAACTACAGTTATTCTATGTGTAGATCAAACAGTGTCTCGCAGACTATATGACAAAATGAACTTGAATTAGTGTGGCAATTACCAGCAACTTTGTCATATTTTCAATTGGTGAGTTCTAGTATGTGTGACCAAAGATTATGAAAATAACATGAAAGAAGTTTAGTAATGAATAAGAGACATATGGGTCATTAAGTTTGGATGGTTCCAGAGAGTGCGCAAAACATGTAATGACATCCACAGACAAAAAAAAAGTCTACAAAATACTTAGTAAATATAAGTCTTGCAGAAAAACAGTACAAAACTTCCAGGTAGAAGTCAAAACCAAGTTTGTCTATGCACCTTTCTGCTATTAAATAAAATACTCTTTAAGGAAATAAGCAGGTCATATTCTCCTTCTCAGGAAAAAAAGAAATAGGTCCTTACCCCAAATTTGATAACCAAATGTAAACAAAACAGATCCTCTCCAGTCATAGTTTATCCTATTTCTAGGTTTGTCGCACTCTAGATGCTCTGAAGAACTCCTTCCTCTATACCATCTCCTCACAAAGTCAACCTCGTTCTAGAAAGCATCCAGTACAAGATTTAAACAATCCCAGTAACAGAATTATATAATAATTTAACATAAAATGTACAAGTTTATTTCTCTTTCTCATTTTTTGTTTTCTTTCTTAGTAAGTTGTCCACAAACATCCACTGTATTTGAATCATCTGAATGTTGTTGGTTTTGTGTGTGTGTGTGTGTGTACATTTATGCTTCTTCAAATTTAAATATTTTAATGATTTTTCTCACTTTATGGGTTGTCTTTGAAACACATGCTCAATCTACTTCTATGACTATGGCTTGTCCAATTCTTTTTGAATGAAATATATAAATAGCTTATATATTATAGTAGTTTATATAGTTTATATATTTTTTTTATTATATTTTTTATATATTTATATATAGTTTATATTTACTATACTAATGCAAACAGATCTTGGAATTCTTTCGTTCAGTATTTGCCTGCTCTAACTAAGAATAGGCAATTTCACAATTCAATTAATTAAACAGAAAAAAAAAAAAAAGCAATCTATGCTTGGGAACAACTGAATTTCTAAGGCAGAAAAATATGTAAGTAGAGCAGAAACTAATTTAGTGTGGTTTCATGAAATTCGGCCCCCTGGCCCCCCCCCCCCTTTTTTTTTCTGTAATATATCCACAAATCAATCTGGTAGGTAACATGTTTGAGGTTGTCCATTGACCCACTAAAATTAATGGGAGTTTTACTACTCACTTTAATGGGATTGTGATTGGGCCTAATTTGTATTCTGGAAGTTTGTCCTTCATGAAGACAAAGTGGAAGAAGTATGGAGGGATATGAAGAATTGATGTAATTCAACTTTTCTCAGGTTCCCAGAAAGAACTTGTCAACCTTATGACCTTATTTTTGCCGAGTCATGATGTATTCTTTCATTCTTTTTACTCCCATTTTCTTTCCTGTATCACTAAATACTTTCTTGCCCTCATTATCCTTTAGTTGTGGTGGAATTCTCCTTTCTTACTCTCTGTATTACCAAAACAGAAAAGTTTAGGTGGCTATGATTCTAATTTTTAATCAGGTCACAATTCTAATAGTATAATAAATTCTTTTCACCATAAGGTAATGCAAACAGATCAAATATTAACTAATCATGAAACTCAGTAAGTTGTTGATACGATATTAAGATATTTTTAACTGGACATCAGTATGGATAGCAGGAATTCATTATGGGATCAAGACACTGTCACTGAAGATCTGCAAGTTGTTATCCAGATGTATGCAAAAAACTTTACTTTTCCATTATAATCAGTGGAGATTTGTCAATGTAATTAATAGAGATTAGAGGGAAATTCATCTCAACTGAGCATAAATACCTAAGGTGATATTTGTTTGCTTAAACATTGTTCTCTAGTGCTATATAAAATGCTAGAGGGTATCCAAGATATGCTCATAAGAATGGCTGATACTGCAGTGCTATATTGTACCTTTCTGGAGCAGCAGCTGGAGACTAAACCAGATGCAACTGTAGGACAAGACATGTCAGAGCATGTAAAATAATATCTACATTTAACTTATTACTTATTACTTATTAACTATATTACTTCTGTGGATCAATTCTCTACTGACATAAACAAAATTTCTGACACCTGACACGCCTATAGACAATTAGAGTTAAGTGTTTAAATTTCAGTCTGAATTGCACGTAAAATTGTTTAAGGCCCTAACCAAGGCAAGGAAGATTTTGTGTGAAGAAACAGTCCTCAAAACAACATAAAGTAGGAGTTTACATGTGTTGTGTTTATCACCAGTTTGTCCCCACAACTGTGATTTTTGGCATAAGTTACCAAAATTAGTTGATTTTCAATGGAATCAGGACTTGCACAGTTTTATTCATTGACTCTGAAACTATATACCTCCATACAGAACTATTTTTAATATTATGTCCTGATAATAATATGTCCTGATTATGAGGGCAAGTCAAGGCAAAAACAAGTCAAGGCATGTGTGCTATTATGCTGATGATTCAGTCCTGCACACAAGCTTGTCACACAGCGCAGCATCTTAACATTTGCACTCTTTTAGAGCAGTTATGTAGCCCAATGCCATTAACTTTGCTAGTCCATATCCTTAAAGATTACATAAAGATTACATTAAATGCTTTATAGCATGCGTTTTATAAGCATGTGCCGTGAAAATGGAGTTCAGAACACAGAAGTGAAAGGCAGTGCTCAGTTTGCTCCAAATGGCATCTAAATGCAGTGAACCAAACTAGAAGTAATATCATAGAATCATAGAATCCTTGAGTTGTAAGATCCTTATAAGTCATCTAATCCAATGCCCCTGCAGGGAACAGGGACACCTGCAACTAGATCAAGCTGCTGAGGGCCCCATCCAGCCCGACTTTGAATGTCTCCAAGGATGGGGTTTCCACCTCCTCTCTGAGCAACCTGTTGCACTGTTTCACCACCCTTACTGCAAAAAAATTTCATATCCAATTTAAATCTCCCCTCTTTTGGTTTGAAACCATTTCCCCTTATCCTATCAGAAGAGATCCTGCTAAATAGTCTAACTCCTTCCCTCTTACAGATCCCTTTAGATACTGGAGGGCCACTACCAGGAGCCTTCTTCAACCCGAACAGTCTCAGCTCTCTCAGCCTGTTCTCATAGGGAAAGTATTCCATCCCTCATATCATTTTTGTGGCTCTCCTCCAGATACACTCTAACAAGTCCACAACTCCCCTGTACTGAGCTTATTTCCTGCCCACCATCCCTGATACTCCTTAATCTCTCAACCTCTTCCTTGAGCTCTACCACGATACTGAGTAGATCACCCACCTGAACAGCTGCATTTCTGGGCAGGCACTCAGTCTGGGTAGCCTCATGCTCTTTGTCAGGAGCTTTCAGCCTGGTGGAGACCACAGCTAGCTTTGTTGTTTGGAAGGCAGCAGACACCCAAGCACATAGCAATAGCCCATTCTCCCTGCCTGCCCTGCTGAGGCGAATTGCTGCACCACAGTCACTCTGCTGAGGTGGTTCCTTGCTTCAGTGTATGATCGCACCCAAACCATCCACCTGCGGAAAAAGGAAACGGTACATTTGGAATCAGTGGATTTGCTGAAAAGATACCTGCAGCATATTTTAAATCTCATGTTCCAGGTTTTGAAGACTGCTGTGACTTCTAAGTTATAAGCTGTGCAGTAATGAGAGATGCTAATCTTTTTACAAGCTTTAAATCATGCATTCTTATTGCTTCCAGTTGTACTGAAAGTGCTAGATACAGCCTTTGTGGGCAAACAGACTCATTTTCCTTCCAAATTTAAGGGTTCAAAATGTTCATTTTTTTTCACAGTTCAGAAAAAAATATTTGACTTAACTCATATTTGAGACAAAGTTAGATTTATCATTGATGTGCTTGTTATTTTAGCTAAACAGTGGCACAGTTGTTCCATTTTACTGTTGTGACATTTTATATTGTGAAGTTTTTCCTTTCAATTATGTTAAAGTGCATTTTATTCTGTATTGTTATTTTCTCTTAACTTACTCGGTTGATTTTTGTTTATAGTAATTCTGGTGTAAATCCAAAATAATTCTCTGAATTCAGTGGAATTTTTCCAGGTGTATGTTGATGATTACAGGTAGGAACTGCAGGAAGGTTTTGTCCCCAAGGCTTTGAATTTTTTTTAATATTCTGAACTTTCCACTATCTTCTATTAGTCCTTCAGCAAGAGCTTCTTAAGCCCCAGGACAGCCCTCAAAAACAGTCTAATGTGGTCCAGGCAAGAAGAATGCTTGCCCTGTTCTATAATGGGAGCATGCTTCTTGCAGATAAGGAAGCATGAGTTATAAATTTCCTGCTGTGAGCTCATGATGCATTTCAGAGTTATATATTCACATACTCTAGCCAAAAAAATAAATAAAGTGCCTCCTTTATATAGCAAAGAAGGAAAGCAAACAATTGATCAAACAGTTTGTATTCTATTTAGTGGCATATTTAAATAAGCTGCTACAGAACAGAACATTACAAAAGTGTAAGTAGACATTCTCCTAAGATTTTTCTACTGTAGAACTATGCTGTGGGTATTAATTGGTTCAGAATGCTTTAAAATGTGTCATTCATAAGAAAATTTACAAATTTATCAAACTACTTTTTATTATACAAATAAATATGATAGGGAATGTGAGTGAAGTCATTGGAAGGTATGTGTCATTGTTAAGAAGGCAGGCCTTTAGCTCATATATATATATATATATATATATATATATATATATATATATATTCAAATATCAAGATGTGTAAATAGCAAGCCAGTTCTCTCTTTCGAACATGTATTCCTTGCTCCCTGCATCTGTTTCACCAGAAAGATCTCAAAGTCACTACTTTCCTGAGGAAGAATTAAATAGAAATTTATTTAATTACTGAAAAAATATCACAATACGTGGAAAAAGAATACAGGCAGAGCCTAAGAAATCACTGTTTTCAAAAGCAAATATTTTCAAAGTTTGTACTGTCCCAGAAAACATGCAAAGTACAGGAATCAAAACTAAGCAGAGAGGAATATCTACTTTACTTCATATCATAAAGAGCCTGCACCTGAAGTTTGTGAATTTTTCTGGTTAGGCAGTTCTAGATAAGTAGCAATGATAAATCTAATAACTTGGAGTTGTTAGAAAAGCATATGCATAGATTTGCTTAGAAAGTTTTAACAGATTAAGAACAGGGTTTTTGAGGAAGTTTATACCTCCTCCAAATTATTTTTATGGTACCTAATCCTAAATCCACTAAGTCAGTAAAGGTAGATCTCCAACTTTTGATGTTGCAAAAAACTGGAAACCAAAATACCACCTGGTATTTGTGCTGAAACGAAATGGCTCAATTGCATTTCAAGCTCTGTTGGAACCTAAAATTGCTCAACACTAGACTTTATGTTCTGCCAAAACAGGCCACAGGTATTTTGTGGCTTCCTATGAGCATTCAAGAGACCAGAATGCCCCCAGCAAATACTACTGTGAAGGTCAAACACTCTCTGCAGACACTACTATACGGAATCCTGAATGTCTTGCTGACATTCAGGGATTTATCTTCAGCTTTGAATGTCACAAAACAAACGACATGCACTGCTCAGACTGGAGTATGCCTCTTGCATCAGTTCATCTTAAATGTTTCTGGGAATTTGGCAGAGTTTGACATAATTTGTATGGAATCATTTATGATTCCCACAGAACACTTCTTTTATGAAGGAAATTTTATCACAGAGTATTGCCTTAATAAAAAAAAACAGAGTTGATTTTAATCTTCTGCTTACCTTAGTTAAAAATAAATACATAAAGCCTTTTGCAGTACTGCTTAAATCTTGATGCCTTTTGGATCGATGCACATGACGCTTCCAAAGCTAAGATTAAGTGCAAAATCCAAATAGACATAGTGACGTGGGAAGTGCATGATGTTCATTGTCTAGAAACTATGGGTATGTCTGTACTAACAAAGAAAATACACTATAAAATTTATCTATTTTTATTACTATTATTACTATTATCTACTACTTATCCCTGCTGGCAGCTGCCTTGGCATGGTATATTTTTATATGAATAAGTGGTCTTTTGTCCCAAACAATGGGGACTGCATCCTGTTTGCCTGTGAGTAGGAGTCCCTGGGCCAAGTGAACCACCAAACTGCTTGGGCATTGTCTCAGAGAGTGCTGGTTGGTGAGTACACTATTATTTCAAGGACCATGCTAAGAATTTAACAGTATGACTAAGCAGATATCAGTATACCAGTTTGTGCATTGTTCCTGTGTTTCCTGTCATCTCTCAGGAGAGTGTTCGTGATAGGAATAATGAAAACAGAAAACATGATAGTACAGATGTTGGGAAGAACTGAATGTAATTGACTTACAAGTAGAACAGGAGCTGTGGAAAAACTTGGAATATTAGTAGAGGGGAAAATATTTTTTCTTCATTAACCTTCAAGTTAAGCAACCACAAGATCCCCCTCCCCCCCTCATATATGTGTAATTATTTTTAATATACTTGATATTCATAGCTGTCTTGTATCACATCTGTCTCTTAACCTTAGAAGCATGCCATCATATTTATCCTGCATGTGGATGAATGTAAAATATGTTTTGATATAATGGATTGTTTGCAGGTTTGTCATACTGTAAGGGGAAGAAATACATATATATATATATATGGTGTAGATGGAATGTGATTCTTTTTGTGGCCACTTCAGTACTCTCAGCCTCTGACAAATAGTGAGGTCATTAAGCATTATACAAAATGTTACACAACGTATGGCACTTAAGATTATTACCATACACTTGACAACCAAGCCTAATTGTGATATACAATACAAGTGCTCCAGTCCATCTGCAGAACAGAAAAATGCTCTCATCTTGTTACAAATGAAGCACGCATCTGTATGCACATACTGTAAAAAAAAAAAACTGAAAAGAAAAAAAAAAAAAAAAAAAAAAAA
>NW_024962252.1:30603114-30634089 GCF_019238085.1 Lagopus leucura
AAAAAAAAAAAAAAAAAAAAAAAAAGATATTTAAACAGAGGCAAAACAAAATATTGTTCTTTGATACAATATTCAAAGGAAATGTGTGAAAATATGTATGTCAATTATTGTTAAATTGATCTTTTGTTGCTTTATGATAAGTTGAGTAAATGACGTGTATGGTCAGGTTTAATGCTTAATATATCTTACCTATGGGGGAAATGGAAACAAATCTTGAAGTCAAAATATTTAATCACAGAATTGTAGGGGTTGGAGAGACCTCTAGAGATCTTGTTTAACCCCTACTAGAGCAGGTTCCCAAGAGGAAGATGCACAGATTCCACAGTTTCTCTCATATACCCAAAGGAAGTGTGTCTAAAGACTATCAGAAAAAGAAGAAGTTTCCCTCGTGCTTTAGAGGAACTAATCTGTAACACAAGCATTCTAAAAATATTTCTTCTCATAATAAAAGAGTAGCAATTGAAACTGTAAGAGCTGTATTTCCCCAGCTGCAAGGTAGCAGTTGATGGTTTACATCTACCAGCCTGGTTCCTGCTATGTGCATTTCTTCCATTACATCTTCTTTGTAGACATCTCTCCATGGACAAAGATGTCTTCTAACCCATAAACAACACTGTTGTCTCTAAGCTGTCAGCTTGTAACATAATGAATAACCAAGAATGTTTTCAGATAGGCCATTCTAATAGGTGTTGACGTTGATCCCACTTCATTCAACATCTTCTTGTTTCCCTGGAAGTAGCTTGAATTTGCTTGGGCAAATTCTGTCATCACCACAGTTTCATTTGCAAATGCCATCTGTCCTGGCACTCTCTCAGGAAACAATCTTTCTTTTCTGACTCATGAGAGACATCCATGTTATTTGCACTCTTCCAGTAATACTTTCTTAAAGTGCTACATATCATGTAAAAGTCACCTCAATGCTGTGAATTAACAGCTGTGGTTAAGTTACCAACTCCATAATTCTCTCCTTTTCCACTGATGAAAATATTTTAAAGACAGTTTTAAAACCACAGAGCTTTCATGCAAAATTTCTGTCTTGCTCTGTGCCTATTAAGTCTCTTTTTTACAATCCCTAATCAAGATTCATGCAGAAGGGGTGCTACCCTGGATCTGCATGTTTCTAATAACATGAGTAAAGCCTGAAGAAATAAGTTAATCAGTGTACCCAAATAATAGTAACTGGCTAAAGCAATCCATCTGAATTTTGAGGGGAAAAAAAAAGTGTTTCTTTTCCCAATAGTTTTTTTTTTTTTTTTTTTTTTTTTTTTTTTTTTTTTTTTATTCTATAGAATATCCAGAATTGGAAGGAATCCACAAGGATCATTGACTCCCACCTGAAAATCAGTCCAAATGTCAGCAAACACTTCCAGATACTTCTTGAACTCCTGAAGCTTGGTGCTGTGACCACTGTCCTGCAAAGCCTCTTCCAGTTCCTGATCACCTTCTGGTGAAGAGCCTTAGAATTTTTTCCTGACCCTCCCCTGTCACAGCTTCATGCTATTCCTTCTGTGTTTTAATTTTCTTTAGATCAAAATAATCTGTGATAAAAACATATTCTTCAAACTGTTTAAAACCTATGCAAAGCATCTTCCAGAAGATACAGATACTGACTTCTCTTTTCCACGTACTGATTAGCAAATTCTAACTGTCCACAACAGAACAAACTTGCTTACCAATTTTACTGCTGATTATGAAAATTATACTAATTTTCTAATTCTCTGCTATTCCTAAATAACATCTACTTGTCCACATTTTTGCTCTTAAATGTCAGGAACTTCTGCCTGAGTGAGGTGACTGAAAATACAGAAGAAAACTTTATCAGAGGAGAATACCAGAACTTTTAGACAGCTCTAAAGGAAACAAAATTACTTTGTATCGAAGTAAGAAAATGTCATAGGTTATTTTTTGATATCCAGATAATACATTTATTCACTTTTTTTGTAGTGCCTGCACTTGTAGTAGCAACCTTTGTAAACAAAGTATAGCTGTAAAGCTACACACGCAAGTAAGAAAATATGTTGAAAACAAACTTACATGTACTATGTCATAAACATATTGGACAAAATGATAGGACATTGGCTTGAATTGTACAGTTATGCTAGTGATTCCATGGCTGCTTTCTCAGTGAATTAAATTACTATATCTAATTTAATGATTTCTAGATTTAATCTTTAATTGTGCAGTAGGAATGTACACTTTGTTTGGGTTTGTGCAAATTCACTGATTAAATATGTGCATACATACACTGACATGAATGGAAGAAGGAAATTGAACAACATGTATCTCAAAATTTGAACATTAGATTTCTATATAGGAAACATTCTTCAATCCCTACAGGAGAAGATAAACCATCCCAAACTATTACTATTAAGCAGGAATCTGACTGGCTTTTTATATGTATATAATTAGTAGAAGATATGGAAAACAGTAATGTTCCATGCATGTATACCAGAAGTCAAGGTTTTTAGTTTAAAAGGTTTTGTAGTTTGAAAAAAAATACCCCTTTTCCTATCAGTAACCTCCCTAATAAAGAGCCCCTCTCCATCTTTCTTTTGGTGCTGAAAGACCTCAACCAGGTCTTCCTAGAGCATTCTCTTCTCCAACCTGAAAGACCCCAGCTGATAAAGAGGCTGAGAGCATCATCGTTGCCCTCAGATTACACTTGTTCTCCTTCAACAGCAGACTCCAACACTGCGGAATCTTAGGGATGACATTAAAACACTGAGTATATAATGAATAAACTACCACAAAATAGCACTGCCTAATAGTTCCAAAAGAAAAGAAGGCTTTGGGGTACTGGTACTTAGTTTTACATCTTTCTACTTTTGTCTCTTTTGAGGAAATATGTGTGTTTACTCCACAGTACAGTCATAACACTCAGGTAAAACTCACGATTCTTCCTTTAGATAGTATTTTAAATGTATGATAAATGTTTTTAAAATATTTTTCCATTTTTTCTTTGATATTCATCCTTGATCAATTTTCACTTGAAAAGGTAATTGTAAAGTCCTGTGAGTTTCAAGAGCAATATTAATTAGATATTCAAACACTCATTTAACCAAAAAGATTTGCTACGGAATGCTAATTATATGGAAGTCTCTCTTTTTGTCTAAAGACATTAATTCTCCTTATTGTAAAATATGGAAAATAAATTGAATCCCACTATGGGTTTGGATTTTGGTTATTTTGAATCTTCATCACTCAGCTGCATTTAGCTTTGTTTTGCAGCTGTTAGTCACTATGTGAATCAGAGGTCAGCCTCAGGACAAGGTGGTCCACAGGGCTACTGTGTTTGAAGTATAGCCGTTTTCTGAAAGATGTATCAGGAAAGTCAGGAAAATTTCTGTTGTAAAAATGAACTCTGGTTATAATCTTTAAGGGAAACAAATGAGAATTTCTATATGTAGTACACAGTCAAGTAGAGATTTCCTTGGAATACACCACAAAAATAATGTGAGTTATTCAGAAGAAAAATATTCTGAAACCAAAGAATATCTGGCTGTCCACAGGCTGCTTGGTAATTTTTCTCATTTCAACTCTTTTCTGAAAGCTTTCTCTGTTCCTCACGTAGAATAAAGTTACACTCCATGAGATAAAGAATCCTTTACATATTTATACTGTATTTTTCTTCTTTTTCTGCCATGGAAACAGATAGCCAAATTGTATCTGCTTTCTGTGGGAATACTTTAGAGATGAAGAGCTGCAGGGAATCTCTTTCTGCCCTGAAGTTCCTCCCTGCAGAACACAGGACTGGTTTGCCACGCTTCCAGCGGTCAAAGGCAGAGGATGAAGGATGCTGCTTGACAGCAAGGCAGTCATGGAAAAGGGCATGACCCGAAGTGGGGTGCAGTCCCTGGGATCCAACTCGCAATTGTGGAGCAGTAACAGAGTAAGCATGTCTGTGCTTATTGTGGAGATAAAGTCATTGACACTGCTCAGCATACAGCCTGCACTACCCTTTGAAACTTTACTAAGTGTACTGAGCTCGTGTGCCCCAGAAATCCTGTAGAAAAGTTAGGTCCAGTATACCACAGAGCTGATGCAGCTCCAAGCACAGTGATTCTGGACCTCCTCCTGCGTTATTAAAACACTTATCCTAAACTGACAGAAGCTTCATTTTTAGTTTTTTTGTGTGTGCATGAGTGTACTTATGCAGACCTGTATCTGCCTTTGATGACTGTTAATTTTCCATCTATATGCACACATACAGTAACAAGGCATGCAAAAATAGTGAATATTATTAAAATTTTCTTGTGTATGCTTTTTTATATGTATTGTTCCTGTGACAGCAATGATGAACTAAATATGGTGTTTTACTTGCCTTTTGAAACAATAACCCAAGCTAAGATTATAATCAAGGAGAATTTACGGTAGTGATACTCCTCCAATTAATGTATAGTTAGAAAGAATTTCAGATCATACTCCAAGAGTCAAAGATCACCAGTTTCACTGGTGCAGGATTATATTTCTGAAACGTACAGTTACTCTGAAGATTTTTTATTATTTTATTATGATCAATAAACTGTTATTATTTCTCTGTACATTGGACATAAATGTTACTGCTGATTTATGTGAAGTATTTCTACTGGTTTACTAATGTGTTCATGTCTCTCCTTTCCAGCATACCTCAATAATCTCAGAATTAAAAGCATCTTGTTTTCATATCAGTCCATGAGATTTTCTTCTGTCTCTTCATCACTATAGGGAAAAGTGTTGTTACTACACCTCTTGTCATGCAACATTTTTAGTATTATCTGTATTCTAATCTTACTTTCATTTTCTCAGTGTAATTCCAAGCAGCAAGATGAAGAAAAGCAAGAATGGAAGAAAAATTACATGTTTTGTCTTGTCATGATATTCTAAGTTATACAGCAAGTAACCAATTAACATATTTTCTTTTCTTTTTTTCCTTTTTCTATAAAATACATTTACATTCCTTAAGCAGAACGAATTTTCAGTTCATTCTGAGTCCTCCATTTCTGTAATACTAAATTTTTTGCCCAAAATGTGTGAGGTGGAAGGCAACAACAATCTTTTTTTTTTTTTCCGACCAAAATGTTGTGATTTGTCTCTTAACATTTTGTGACAATCTTGAGCAATTTAATCTAAATAGCCTCTGCTATTTTCACACATGAGTGCGTAACAATTGCCTCTGAGGTGCAAATGTGATGAACCACTGACCGTGTCATTCAGAGGGAAAATAAGTGACAAAAGCCATAATATATGCAGTGAACACAAGGCTAAATTGTTATCTACAGAAAACAAGTTATTGAACTTTTTTTTTTTCTTTTTTTTTTTATGTAAACTTTATGTACACTGTGATCTTTTCTGTAAACTAGATAGCTATAAAGACATAAAGGTAATTATTGGAAACCAATTGCAGTGAAGTGTAGAACAAAAGCCATTCCTTTTTATGATGATAATTGAACAGAGCGCTAGGCTTAGTAGGATAAAATGATTTCAAGCCTCTTAACACAGTGTTGATTAGGAGATTGAAAATGTCATGTCTTAATAAAGAGGAATGTTCAGTTTGAAAAACACAGATTCTTTTCTACATTGTCTTAAACATAGGGAATTTTTCCTTTCGTCTTTCACAGAAGCCTTAGTGTTAAGCACCAGGTCCCACAATTACATGTTCCTTTCCATGGGACTCTCATAACTGACCCAAAATGACTTTGTTAAAAATCAGTTCAGTAAGCCAGTTTCCATGCTGCTACATTGTTTCCTTCATAGATATTCTCAAACCTGTCAGTAGCGGTGCCGCTTCTTCTCCCTTAGGTAATGCGGGGCTTCAGGAGCATAATGACTCTAAGAGGTCAAAGCGATGTTTTCTGTGACTGAGTTTCATGTTTGATCTCGAGCAAGGCACCTGAGATTTAATAAATAAAAAATAAATAAAATGAAGTGGAAACCTCAATTAAGCCCAGGGCATTAAACAAGATAACTGAAGCTCCCCAAAGTCATAGAGCATACTAGGTCACAAGCATCTACAGGCTTCAAACTTCAACCACAGCATCATCTCTTAATTTCCTCTCTCTATCTCAGTTATGGATATATTGAGCTCAGAACAAAAAGAGCAAATCTTATGAAGGTAGCATATGATATTTACTCATTTTGATGCAGTATGTGTAACTGTGGCTACATGAAACATTTCTATATTTATAACTTCTTTGGAAGATTATCCAGCAATTATGGGCTTCTAGTCACTGATGCACAGAACAAATAAGTATGCTACTTACTTTTTATCTGCTATATTGCTTTGTTTCTTACCTTATTTTTCTTCCTCCCCTCTCTACACCCCTCCCCTCCCTGAATTAGGTTGCCTACCAGCAGTGATTTGAAAAGCTGGCTACAGAGATTCTTCTTTGTGTAGACATTCTCCAGAAGATTTCTGAACCAGATTCCATTTCACCCCTATTTGAAAACTACTTGCATGTGAGAATGTGAGATGTGGAACACCTGTGTCATACAGGACAGTTTCACAAAGATATTGGCTGCTTATAATGATACATACCTACATAGCATTCAGTAGTCACAGTTAAAATTAGACCATTCGCTTCAACCACAAAGGACACGGCCTTCTGTCTGTTCTCACAGCTAGAAGCTCCTTTTACTATTTATTTGTTTGTTTTTTTAATGTTTCTGTCATGAAGAGATAATATAATTTACAAAGTATGACAGTCTTTGCCTGTAAAAGTTTAAAAGGAGCATAAAAGGGGCAATTCCCTCCTCCCAACAAATGCAAGGCAAAACACGCAGCAGAAAAGTTGCCTTTTCAGTGAAAAAGGAAAGGACAGGTAGCTGAAAAATTGTGTCTCTATATGACTTAGGTCAAGGAACCTCAGTGGTAAGTCCTAGTAAGGAATATTTAGTTAAAACAGGACACAGAAAAATTTTGATTAGTATAATGTAAACCTTGCACAAAAAGACACAACTTTCAGAGGTGTGACTTGTTCTTTTCGTTTTGCTTTGTTGTGGTTTGGTTTGATTTTGGGACGTCTGTGTATGGTTTCTGTTTTGTTGCTCTGTGAGAAATTTTCTTAAGGCTTCATTAAAGATTTTGATTAAAAACGGGAAAAGGAGCATGGAAACTTCTAACAAGTGATTGTATGGTATGCTTTGTATGAGAGATATGGAAAACAGAATGAATTTTCAGAGATCATGGGAGCTCTAGCAGGTGAGTAGCCAAGTAAATGAGTTCGAGGTTATAAATCTATGGATATTGAACCACAGCAGTAACCTACTACACACACAGAAATCACAGACATCTAGAATATACTTCTAAAAAGTGTTGTTTTGAACAATATCTATCAGAAATACTTTTTTATTCTTGCTTTGTTGTTAATAGCAATCTGATCTGCATTATGAACAGGACTAGTCAGTGCTTACGGTAGTTATTTTTTTCATGGTTTGGGAAAAGATTGTAAAAAATAATGGGTCTCTAGGCTTTGGCTGGCATCTCTTTAACATTGACTAAATAATAATCTTAATAAACTGATACACAAAACCACATCACATAAAAGACAAGTAGAAAAAAAGTCTTGTATATTATCAGAATATTGCATAGAAAAAGCAAAATTATTTATTTGGAATACAGTTTAAGAGTTTGCAAATGTCTTTATTTTAAAAAGGCAAACTGGACATGAAATCTATTATAATACAGGAATCATCCAGGAAGAAAGTTTATTAACTTTACCACTAACAAATACTTATTGTGAAAGATATCTGTACAATAAAACTGTGCAAACTCTGCGGTGTTTTATATTTTCTCTTGACAAGCATCTGCTCGGGAAAAAAAAAAAAAAAAAAAAGCCTGGCAAGCTCTGTTCTACTCATCTTAAACACACCTTTCTTGTAAAGTAGGTCTGCACTTGAACAAGGTAGGTAAAGATGCAAGTTTCTAGTGAATCCTTCAGGAGACTTTGAGAGAATATTATTTTGATGGACTCATCTAGCCTTTGTTGAGGCATCATAAGGGTAAGAAAATCATATGTTAAATTTAAAATATTTCCTCATTTCAAAGTCTTGAAAAGTGTTAAATAAAATAAGGTGGAGTGGGTTTACTCAGAGCAAAAGTTTAAGTTTTGCATACTCCCACCTATCTACTGTTGAATCAGATTCTATTATGCTCCAGAACAGAATTGGATATAGAAAAAAACAATAGAATCATGCATATTTGGATCAGATTTATTCTGTCCTAATGACATCCAGATCAACTTTCTAAAGTAGCAAGTTAACTGTCAGACTTTCAGACTTACTGTGGATGCTGGACAGTGCATGGATTCAGTTATACGTCACTTTGGAAGTCAGATTTTACACGCTCTCCTCCAAATCTGCAGCAGTTTTGTCAATGCCTCCAAGATGTTCCTTCCTTTTTAAGCCTGATGAGCAAAATATTGGCTAGTAGGATCATTAAATACTCTTTGAATAATTTTTAGCCCTCCATATTTTGGTAATATGGAGGAATAAAATTAGGAAGCCACTCTTTCTAGAAGCATTGTAAGGTCACGTGGAAAAAGATTCTCCAGAGGGGGAAAGATGTCTCCATTTCTAGCTGTCCTTCATAAGAATTCATTTATTTTTTAGAGAAAGGCATGGAAAACAGCCTTATAACTCAACTATCCAGATGCCTAATAAGTCCAGATATCATCTATCATCTCACCATTCTCTCATAGAGGGATAATTTCTGATGCTCATTACATTACTATCGATGTTGAGTTTGACCAATATATAAAAAATCTGTTCTAGACAATATTGCTTAAAAAATAAAAAATCAATAGTAAGGCAATATATAAAAATAGGTAAGTGTAACAGTTCTTATGGAAATTTCATAGGTATCATCACCACAGAAGGGAACAATAATTATTCAGGACTATTAAACGTGAACATTATTTTATAACAAAAACATAACTAAGAAATAAACATACAGCTTTCAGCTCTATATTCTCATTCAGTTTTTTAATGAAAATCTTGGAACCAATTACATTTTGCCACTTAAATTCTGTGCATGAGTGCACTGCGACCAGGAAACATCAAATGAATGGATTTATTATGGCACCAGTGTTCAAACGATTAGGAAAGAAAGGGCTTCTCAGATTTCATTTGGAAACATCCCTTCTCCTTCCTCTGCTTCTCTATTTAGGAAGCAGTAGCATAACACTGCCACCCGCTGCCCTGCTTCACATAGGTAACATAGGGTTGATAAATATTCAGCAGTAATCACATTTTTCCAGGTACATTTCTGACATCTTCATTAAGTTCCGAAAGATCCTCAGGTTAAGTTGGGCAAGCTTTGCTTACTTTCTTTTCAATTGGATGGAGTATGATTTCTGCCTGATGCAGTAAACTGTCTGGGAGCATTACAGTAGCTTTGCATGTCAGGTTTTGCTAACCCACTTTTACCTGTCACCATCGTCCTCCTCTGCTAAGTACAGTAGCAGTGTGCAGAAGAGGAACTCATCCTCTCACCTGTCTCCAAATAATAGACAGTTTTTCTGAAGAGCACCCTCCTTAGCTAGTGTATTTAGACAAAGGAAGTAGGTGATCTAGAGCTATAATGCATGACACAATGAGCCTCAGTGAAACTAAACTACCAACTGTTCCAGTTTTTTATTCTACATTTCTAAATCACTGTATTTGCATGTATTATGTTTATTTGAAGGAAACTTCTGCACTTCTCCTACCAAAAGGACATTGCATTATCTTCACCTATGCAGGAATCATTAAGATTCTACTGAATAGGCTAATAAATACTGCTTAGTTTTAGATAGACAGTTAGAAAAAAAGACTAGAATATTAAGCTCCAAACAATACGTTTATTTCTGGTTTTATTTGCCAGGTTTGTGTGTTTTTGTTTTTGTTTTTTTTTTTTTTGTTTTTGTTTTTGTTTTTGTTGTTGTTGTTGTTTTGTAATCATACATAGAATTCTGTTGAAAACTGTACCCTGATTTGAAACACAGTCTCAAAGAACCAATCGGAAATCTGTTGATTATATTCACCCCTGAACCCCCCCCTTTCTGGAAACCTTCAATCACTACTGGCATTCAAAGTATGCGAGGCATATGGCATAAGGTTTTGGAGTGTCAGGATATTAGAAATTACTGCAAGGTCTTCTCATTTGAGCCTGCACCACCATTCCACTTCTGAACCTCTTGATATTTATAAATAATAAAGAGGAAAATTACTAGTTTTGCTCTTGAACACTCAGCAAATTACTAAGAACTGCTTTCACTTATGTAAAATTAATTCACAGGCTTGGTGTCTGGCATTACTTTGCTATAAGAAATTGCATTGTATCTCACATGCATTGAATATGAGTCTTAAGGAAAAAAAAAATCAATAAAAGAAATTAAATATAGCCAGCCTCCCTCAAACAATAAAAATCAATGCTATGTTATCAGATGCCTAAGAAGCAGGTTTATTTTCAACATTAATCTGAATAGTAGTTTCATGGTAATTGATTTTTTTGTACTTAAGCTGTCAAAGAATATAACAAGCAATGATTACTTGTTATTTTCCAAATTCATAAAATAATTGATTCCATGGGGATTGAGAGTTTTTTACCCCTTTCTTTCTCTGGCACTGAATTAGTTTTGTCACTGAAACAATTGATAATCTGTCTTCTAGGGGTGACAAAATGGGAAAATAAATATTCACTATATTTTAAATGTAATTCCTATAGAACCAACCATATTTTCATTATTTTGATTGTTAAACAGCATTTCAGATGTTACAAGTGGCTGAATTAAATCTTGCTTTAAATACTAAACATTCCAGTTTCAGCAGACAGAATGTGATTCATTCCTTAAAAATGGAAAAAAAAAAAAAAATTAAAAAATTAGAAAAAAAGAGAAAACAGATAATTTAGGATTCAACTATTTAAACAGACAATTGTCTGTCTTGCAAGTAAACACAAAATATCCAGAACATCCACTATATAAAAAAAATAATCTCTATAGTTATTCAGAAACACTGGGAATTTTAGTATTACATGAATAATTAATTCAGGATTATTTTTGTTCCTTATTTTATTTGCTTAAGGATGGATAAAATAAGTCAGGGCAAACTTGTATGTAACAGAATTGCATGCAATCTAAAGAGACAAAAAAAAAAAAAAAAAAAAGAAAAAAAAAAAAAAAAAAAGTGAAGTGATGCTAAATAACAGAAGAATATTCCAAAATTAATTCAGTTATTAACTTTTTTTTTTTTTAATGTCGATTGAAGAAAAACAATAGAAAAGGAAGAATATCTGTAGAAAATGCAACATCTCAATCCATTGTATCATACACTTAGAAGAAGAATGTTTTCTGGAGAGTAAATACAAAAGAAAATATTTTTTAATGTGTTTTGAATTTAACAATCTACATGTTAAACTCTGTCCAGTTCCTGTAGACAAATGAGAGCAGCAAGAATCATACTTCCAAGCAATTTCTAACTCTGTGAGATGTTTATTAACACAAACTTGCTTTCAGTAAATAGCGGTAGCAGCTGGAGTGTCAGCCGAGTTCGAGCTGAGGCAAAATTAACATAACAGAGAGGCACACACCCCTTCAAAGGCGTCTTTATTGGCAACACTATGTTTGGTATCTGATCACATTTATCAGGAGTGGTGTGGCTGTAGACAAGCTGGCAGTGATATGTTATTAATACTGGTATGCAGATCTGACCCAGAAGAAAAAGGGCAGACAAAAAATTCATTGGAAAGCACTGTATTTTGCTTGTACTTATTTGTGGAATGAAGTACCACAGACTACTTCTTATTGTTGAGGAGAGATTGCAGTTTGATGCAGAAGATACATAGGAGGGTTTCAATTCCATCACTCTACCCAACTCTGACAGCACTCTTCAGTATGCTTAAATCACTGACTGTCCATGTTGCTTCGGATGCCTCAAGAATAATTTTCAACACTTACCATGCAAAATTATTCTGTATTCTGATACCAAACATTCATTCATTCGCATCGTCTCTTCATACATGCATAGCTAGGCTTTCTTTTTTTTTAATTTCAGAAGCAATTATTATTCCTTCTCCTTTTCTAATAATTACATACATTAGCAGCAGCTTTTTCCCTGTTTCAGTTAATATAGAAGAATTTTTATGGTGATTTTTCTCATTTGCATGTGTGAGTCATTTTGTATTTTTTAATAGATGTTTGATTGCATCTACTTCAAACATTTTTATACAATTACAGTCCTCCTCATTGCTGCTGAATACAGAACTTCTTTTCCAACTACTATATTTTAATTTGTTCTATTCCATGACATCTTTTTACCTTTTTTGCTTGCTTTTGTTTCTTTGTTTGTTTTTGTTTTTGTTTTTGTTTTTTGTTTTGTTTTGTTTTTTTTTGTTATGTTGAATTCTCAAAATGAATCATTAATTACCCTTCTGGCAAAAAGATGCCAAAAAATGCAGTCAACATGATGTTAGGAAGATTATAAATGTTTGTCAATAATATAACCAAATGAACAATGTATCTTAGAGGTAACAAAATATATAATTATGTTAATATATAGCATTCTCACTTTATTAAAATACTCAGTGACCTTCCTCACCCATAAACATTTTGTTCCCCTCCCTGATGTGCAGGTCACTATATTTTGATAGCAGAAGTTAGGAGACCAGACTTTTCTTTGAACAGATTACATTTTGTCAGTTCAGTGCTGTTTCTTGATGCTATTTTTTGTGTACTGTTCATGTAAAACTTACAGTACCTTAGATTAAAAATGCTGGTTGTCACTTGCAAATGTGTAGCCTTCTGCAGTGAAACTATTCAGAAATAGTTTCAAATACATACAGAAAACCTGAATGGTCTTGTAGAAGATTAACCATTTATTAGTCAATATCATCAGCATTGTAAAGTTCAGCTTCTCAGAAGAAAGCAATAAAGAGAAAAGCGTTTTTGGAGATTTTACTGCATTTATTTTTCATACTGTTGTCTGTTACTATGATGTCTTAGAATCCAAAAACATACTAGACTCCCATTGTGATAGGCACTCTATACATGCACCAGTATGACTAGTCCTTGTCCTGAAGAACACCCACAGTGAAGGTGTGCTTCAACATCACCTTCCTAAGGCGCCATACCTACAGCAAACGTGAAGCATAGTTTCCTTTCAGTTCTTCCAGATTCTTATCAGATTTAAACATGGAAATTAAAAAAAAAAATTACTTTAGTTGAAGAGTACTGAAACTTTCATAAAACTCAAATATCATCTTTGCTTTAATTTTCCACTGCATAGAAGCTCTCAATGTCAACCAGTAATGCTTTCCCAATACAGCGATATTACCTAGCAAATATACTGGATATTTTCTTTAAATAGTTGCAAGTTGCAACTCTGTTAGGTTAGGTGACAAGGTTAAGTGTCTAGTTTTGCACTCTTTTCATTTCTAGTGGACTCTGATGTTTTCCTTAATGATAGGATTAAATACAATTCCCAGCTACAAACAGCTGCTTTTCGTTCCCTATAGGCTAGTCTGTACATTGTGTGCTTATCGCAAACAAAGAGGAAATAACTTTCTCAGTCTTTGTGAGTATCTTAAAATGCACACACTTTGGGGAAATCATATTTTCTTGAAGGAAATGAGGCATGACCAATCACACAAAACGTGAGAAAATCCCTTGATAAGTGACCTTTGCCACATGTAAAAGAAGCAGTTCAGTCACTGAGGTTTCATGGATTTCATGCATGAAAATCAGATTTTCTGGCCACCAGTGCTGTTCAGTAAATAAATAATCCATCATTGTGTCAAACAGTAGAAACATGAAGATACTGACACTGCTGACTGAATAAAGGTTCTCAGTTAGCAACTTAAGCAAACTCTATATACTGCCTTCAGGAGCTGTGAGTATCTATTGTGGTTAGCTTTCATTGCTTGAACTTAGGTTATTCATGTTTAGGAAAAATGTGAATGAATTGATTATATCAATTATTTGACTATATATACAAAGATGCACTTTACATGGGTTGTTCTGAAAGTAATGCCTCCTCTTTATTTTTTATTTTTCTCCTATTTTTTCTTATACTAAGAAACTATTTTCTTCATGTTTTTTCTGTTCCTACTCCTGAATTTACATTTTGCTTCTAAAGTAGTGCCTCTTATTTATTTTCACGGAAACTACAACAGATACAAAGAAAACAATAACACTATTTGAATTCTCAGCTACAGAAGAACTACTTCTCAACACAGTCACCACAAACAGCAGTGCATTTTCACTATCAGTGAAAAAGAGCCTGCATGCCACACTCAAAACAGTCTGCACCAGTGGAAGGGGCACATTATCAGTACTGCCACTGCTGAAACGCACCACCCACTGCCTCTCTATGCTCACAGCCACTGATTAGTCTCCATAAATGTTCAGCAAGCACTGATGAATATCAGTGGGTGCCAGGTTTTTGGTGTTTCTTTTTTTTTTTTTTTTTTTTTGGTTTGTTTGTTTGTTTGTTTGTTTGTTTTTGCATGCAATTCTGTATCTTTGCATCATCTGCACTTCCCAGTCAGATGCCACTTTGTCAGCCTGCACCTCTGCTGCCATCTGTCACACAGCAACAAAATTTTATGGAACATTGGTAAGAAGATTCAGCCTCTACTTCCATACCAACAACTCCACTTCTGACATCAAAAAATAGGAAACATTACTTTTGAAGAAGCATTCATATAAAAATAGTTAAAATAGTATTATCATACAATATGCTATGGAAATGCTTTTCAGAATCTTCCATAGAACAAGAAATTGTACATAATACAATTTTAGAACAATGCTTTAAACTCCTTTCAGGTATGTTAGAATCACATACTCATTTACCTATATATTATCTCAGTTCTTGATGTAAATTTACATTATGTGGAGAATTGATGAAGTATCATTTTCTAATTTCTTATTCATTATCTTGATTGGATTTTTTTTATTTTCTGGTCAAATATATATGTGAAAAATGTTCTTTCATACTACCTCTAAAACAACAAACCTTACTTTTTATTATTGTTTTTATTTTTGACAAGAATGAAGAACTGGGTACTCAACATGAAATGCCTTCAAAAAGAATTTTGAAAGTTCTTGCACACTTGTCTTTTCCACAGGCTAAATGTTATCTAAATCAGCTTTGATTTTGCTTATGTAAAAAGTGTTTAATCAGTCAACGTATTTGTCTCATGCCTAAAACTATGATCCCTTAGTTTACTGAGTACAGTTTTAACTGACATTATTAAATATATATATATATTACGATAATGGAAAATGCTTAGCTTC
This sequence comes from Lagopus leucura, assembly GCF_019238085.1. NCBI lineage: Eukaryota > Metazoa > Chordata > Aves > Galliformes > Phasianidae > Lagopus > Lagopus leucura. Next base: position 30,618,363 of record NW_024962252.1, read on the forward strand.
TTAGAGCGTACCACTGTAGTAAATAGTTCAGAATTTTTCATACAAATTCTGGTTTTTTGGAACAGAGAAGTGTCATGACTTACAGTTCTAAGACACAACTGATTTTCATCTCTCTGAAATTTTCACTGCTGATAACAAATGAAATAACAAACGTTATTCTCTTTAGGACAATACAAACATCTTTCCTTTAATATTTCTGTCCTTTTGGTCCTATGAAAAAAAATTATTTATCAAACTAACAAGCTTATTTATTGACTTTACAGCTCCTTTATACCTACCAAATACAACTGCTGGTAGGTTACTAGAGTCACTTATTCATTCCCATATGCAGTATGCACTCAGTACGCATTATCAAAAGAATCAGATTTACAGTTTGGTTAAAATGTATTAATAATATAATGATATCTAGATGTAAAAATAAGGTAAAATATTACTGTTGGTAATTTTTCTTGTATTTTTGAAGAGCAAATTATTAATTATCAATTAATTATTAATTTTTGAAATATAAATCTTACATCTTGTTTAAAATTTCTGAATTTAGCACTTGAATACTAAAAGATTTGTTAGGCTTCTCTTGAATTCCCATCAGATTGGTTAGAAACATACTGTTGCCTTCCAGCTCAGGATCAAATTTAAAAACATTCTGACTGAAGAAATGTCAATTAATTCGCTTACATGATTTTCTGTCTAAAACTTCAGAAAATTCCTCGCCATTCAAATATTCAACTATTCCAATATTTTTTTTACTGTTTAGAAGACTGCTTCAAGACAAACATTAAAATAAATAATTTTATGCACTGTCATATGCATACATCACACAAATCTTATTGTGATTTCTCCATGCTGTGTAAGCATCAACACAACTGTACTTCTAACACAAAAGTGCTTCTATGTCAACTGGAATATCTTAGACATTGCTCATACATACATACACACACACACACACACACACATATATATACACGTAAATTTCATTCTATTTTTTGTTTTTAACTCGATCAGATTAAGACTAGCTCCTCCATGATTTTAGAAAAAATGTAAGTAGAATTCTTAGATAAAAACTGTCTCTGTGGGGGAAAAAATGTACTTCTTTGTAGGAAAAAAGAGATAGAAAAGTTCAAATACAAAGATTTAGCAAAACCCACATGATGTTAATCTCCTTGTGGAAGGGCCTTTAGTCTTCCTCTCAACAGCTTTCTTCCCCCACTGAAAAGGAAATTCCAGGTGGTCTGTGCTGGTCACGTTAAATAAATCAAGACTTTCCACATGATTGAGGACTTGTGTTTGATCCAAAAGTTCTCTGAGAGTAATTTGTTTGCAGAAAGGACAATAATATTGTCCTAGCATCACATTAAGATGCTTCTCTCCGAGTCCATAAGTGTTTCCAGTTCTGTCCTCACCCAGTTCTGGGAGCATTCTTCAATTACAGAAGTGACTGGCTGGTTTCAAAGATTTGACTCAGGCTTCGTAAGCTATTTCTACAGATTTAAAGGAAATATCTGAGCTTCTTTATCTCTCTTTTGTACAAGAATTCTTCTAATATTTCTTCTTTATTAGGTGATTTCTTGAGGTAGCCTCTTGATTTTTATTGTGACTAAAAGCCATGGACGTACATTCTTTGAAGGTAAACAGTGTGACAAGTATAATAGGAATAAAGAATGCATGGAAGTAAAATGAAGGAAACAATAAGAATCAATACTTGCTCAAAGACAGGATCTTGACTTCAAAAGGTATCACTGACATAATGCGGTACTAGATCAAAATAATAAGGAAAGACTAATTGCCATTCTCATATTTTCATCCATCAGTAAGGTTTTCAATATTTTCTCTGTTCAGATGTGAGGTTCACTCTGTTTTATTTACCAGGGAACAGAGAAAAATCTCAGGCTCTTTAAAGATACAAAAGAGAAGAAGTACAGTGGTTTCCTACGCAGCAGCCATAATTCCTCAAAATATGTCACTTAAAATTTCATCTAGGATATGAACACAGTTTCGTATTTATCAAATTATTTTTTGTTGGACAAAAACATTTCAGTGATTATGTGGGTGAAAATTAGGGGTAGAATTCATTTGACGTAGGTTTCAATGTCTAATAGTCTGTTTGAAATATAGGCCAGTAATTTTAGACTACTTTTATTAATCCAAGAAAAAAACAGACTTTTAGGAAAAATGAATCTCTCATAATTTAGACAAGTATTTTAGGAAGACTATTTCCCTCCTGGATATATAACATTTTTGTTGTTGTTTGTGAAGAAAACCCAGTTTGAACATTTTACCGCGAGATAGCTCATTTAAATGTATAGATTAGGTGGATGTGAGTACCACCAGAATTTAACAAGGGCTAAAAATAGCCCACCCAAGACCAAATCACACGTTGCATCTATGCAGTAATTTTCTTTTTTTCTCATAGAATTTATTAAATGACAGAAGATAATTTGGGATTTGCTTTTTATGCATGAGTGGTTCATTTAGTTTTCCATTCAGAAACATTAGACAAGATTTTATCATGAAAAGTTACTCCTTTATTGTTAGCAAGTATCTTAATTTGTGCATGGAATGAAATACATTGAATTGTCATTTGATGCAGACTGTCACTATTTTTGTAGTGTTATTGAAACAATATTCAGAAGAAAAGGATACTGTATTATCAAAAAATGTTGAACATCATATGTGTACATCCAACTGAGTTGAGGCTGTAGTCCCATCCGATATCTTTATCTTCCTGATAAAATATGCTAATCTTCTATTTAGAGTCATCCTATACAGCCTTTATAACCCAGAGAAAGAGACACATTACTCCCCAAAGAATCATGGAATCACAGAATGGCCTGGATTGAAAAGGACCACAATATCATCGAGTTTCAACCCCCCTGCTGTGTGCAGGGTCATCCACCACCAGACCAGGCTGCCCAGAGCCACATCCAGCCTGGCCTTGAATGTATGCAGTGACAGGGCATCCGCCTCCTCCTTTGGCAACCTGTCCCAGTGCATCACCGCTGGTCGGATGAAAAACTTCCTCCTAATACCAAACCTAAAACTTTCAGTTTAAAACCATTCTTCCTTGTCATATCACAGTCCACCCTCTTAAACAGCCGTTCCCCCTCCTGTTTATATGCTCCCTCCAAGTACTGGATGGCCACAATGAGGTCTTCCCGGAGCCTTCTCTTCTCCAAGCTAAACAAGCCCAGTTCCCTCAACGTTTCCTTGTAGAAGAGGTGCTCCAGCCCTCTGATCTTCTTAGCGACCCTCCTCTGAACCTGCTCCAAGAGCTCCATGTCCTTCCTGTACTGGGGGCCCCAGGCCTGGACGCAGTACTCCAGACGGGACCTCACAAGAGCCGAGTAGAGGGGGACAATCACCTCCCTTTCACAGAATCACAGAATTGCCAGGGTAGGAAGGGATCTCAAAGTTCGTGAATCCCCCTGCGACATGCAGGGAAATAATTTTGAGGTGGTCTCGGACTTGCTCTGACCTTACAGCTGGGGGGCGGGGGAATTTACCATCCCGGTCCTCACCTAGAGGTTTAGGGATGCAGGGCTTAGGGACATAAGAAATACTGGAATCCTGGCCACCAGTGAAGACCAAGGCAAAGAACTCATTCTCCATACATCAGCCTTCTCTTTGTCCATTGAATCCAGTTCTCCTTTTACATTTACCAAAGGAGGTACACTCGCTTTGGCCTGTCTCTTCTGGACAATGTACCTGTAGAAAATCTTCCTACTGTTTTTCACGTCCCTCGCCAAGTTCAGTTCTGCCTGCGCCTTGGCTTTCCTGATCCTATGTCTGCAAGTCCGGATGGCATCCCTGTATACTTCCCATGTGACACGGTCTTGTTTCCAGAGCTTCTATGCACCTCTTTGCCCTCAGCATGCCCAGCAGGTCCTTGCCAAGCCATCCCGGTTTCCTACATACCTCCTCTGCCTGCTTTCTTACTTAGAGGGACAGAGAGCTCTCGTGCTCTCAGGAAGGCATCCTTGAAGAGTAGCCAGCTCTCCTCAACACCTTTGTTTCTTAAGACAGCATCCCAGGGGATTTTGGCCAACAGTCCATTGAACAGCTTAAAGTTTACTCTCCCTGCTGGCCACCCCTTTTTTAATGCAGCCCAGAACACAACTGACCTTTCAGGCTGCAAGCACACGCTGCTGGCTCATGTCCAGCTTTTCGTCCACCAGGACCCCCAAGTCCTTCACCACAGGGCTGCTCTCAAGGAGATCTTCCCCCAGTTTTTATAAATACCTGAGATTGCCCCGCCCCAAGTGCAGCACCCTGCACTTGGCCTTATTGAACCTCATTAGGTTCTCAGAAGTAAGTAATCTCTTATTTTGGTGAACTGATGCTTTCTTTAGAGATGATCAGGCATGAAAAGAGAACTAGAGCAATTAAATCCTTAATTTAGGCAATTTAAAATTTTCCTGAGATTAAATTAAATGAATCCAGGTTGCAGTCCATGGTCAGACTTTAGACAAAGCTAAGAGTGAAGAGAAACCAGATGTTTACACCCACTTCTAGAGCCCTATCTTAGCTGTCTCCACAAGATTCCTGTAACTATTTTACTTGAAATAGACTTGTGTCTGTGTTGTCCCCACTACTCCTTTCATCTGATTCATAGGATCTGTGCCTTGCTCTGCAAGTACTCAGAGCCCAGGATCTCACTGTGAATCAGTGACACTTGTCACTCTACCACTCCTTTTCACTTCCTTCAAAGGACTGGAAGCTTTTGGAGAGAGCATCAGCCTTATGCATCCTTCATCTCTGCTGAATCTTCACTTAGCAGCTGTGAAGAAGGTTGCGATAAGACAGGTCAATGGAGATGGGTGCTAAGAGACTGCTGTTGACAGAAGTATGGCTAGGTCTAAAACTGTTAGTTTTTCCTCCCCATTCCTACATCGCCTCCTGACAAGTGTGGTTAAGCAACACCCACCCATCCCTAGCAGAAAGACTGAATCCATTCTCCCCACTTATTTCTTTGGGTATTCTTTGGGTATAAAACCATCTAAGTTTTTTTTTTTTTTAACCATCAATTACTTGTGTTTATTTCATTTAGAAACAAACAAACAAACAAACAACAACAACAATGTGACTCTTTACCTGATTTTAAAGAGTAACATGCATTCTTATTCTGTTAACCCTTTTCTTTAGAAATGAAAGAACACATCAGCTTTCAGTTGGTTTCATTTCTAAGAGAATATTTTTATTTTGACTGTTAGTAACAGGAAAAAAAATATATTTTTCTGACAAATAAATGCTGAAAATACTTCATAAGGAAAAGAAAAGGAAAGGTGAATAAAAGATAAGGAATTGAACTACTTACTTTTATTTTAAAGAATTAATTTAAACACACGTCAGTCACTGCGTGAATCTTTCACAGAGAATTCCTTTTAAGATACATTTCTCGAATTTTTTTGTAATTTCAGCTTTGAACCCAAAAATGACTAAGGCATAATTTTGGGATTTACAGCTAACATTTTGAAACTTTACAATTTTTTTATTTTTTTTATTTTTTTTTAATAATGAAGCAAACAAATAACAAACAAATAGCGTGTATGATTCCTCAGAGCAATGAGCTATCTATTTTGGTGAGTTCTGATAAAATGATATGTACAAGGAAACGTGGCATTATATTTCTTTGCCGTTTGTTAGGAAGGCGAGAAATCAGGACTATTGTTATAAATTACTGCTATAAGGAGATGTCTTGCCTTCACCAATTATTACCAGAAACGGATGCAAAAAGCAGAAGGAAAACACTGACGAAATTTTAATGTCACTTTCAATGAGGATTATTGGTTTCAAGATTCAAATTTAGACTGTTTTATGTAGGAATCAGTTTGGTCTATCTTTGTAATAGGTAAAGAAATATGTAGAAGTAAACTATGGGGAAAAAGAATTACTAAGAAAATCTTCAATGTAAAAGAATCGGGTAGGTTTTACTTTAGGGTTTGTTTGGGTTTTTTGGGGGTGAGGGGACAAGAGGGGGAGCATTTCATTTGGAACTAATAAAGTTTTGCTGGAAGCACTTTGAAACATTAATACAAGATCTTTAAAAAAAGAAAGAGTGAGAAAGAAAGCATTAATGTATTAAAATTCCAATATTTCTTAGGAATCCAGGAATATAGATGGAACATTGCCAAGATATGACATTCTGTGAGCATTTCTATTTCAATTGAAGTGTATAAATGTGTCCCTCCCAGGAATGTTAGTACATGAACAATTAGTCACATAATCAAGTTAGATCCTTTGGAGCAATTCAGAAAGCAAACAGTACTGCACTATACTAATGAAGTCCACATTTAAAGGGTAACTTTAAGAATTTCCTGTAGTTTGACTGCATGAGAAAGCTGAAGAAGCCTTTGATGAAGGCTATTTGAGTAATAAATCCCATGTGCAAATTGCTATGTGAAAAAAAGTTAGATAAGCCCTGAAGAGACTCTAGGTTTAAAAGTCTGTTCAGTGATGAGCCTAAGTTAATCTGGGAGTTTAATGAAAAAAGGTCCATACTTATATATATATATATATGTATATATGTATATATGTGTGTATATATAAGTGTATATAAGTGTATATATATATAGAAGTATGGACCTGTTTTCATTAAACTCATTTCATTAAACATACATATATACATATATATATTTAGGTCTATATGGCAATCTTATTCAACCTGTCATACATACAGTCTGATATCACCATTCAGAAATCACAAACTAAATCCTCTGTCAACTTGCAGCAGTGGAACCCTGAAGTCTCTCTACTTCCATGGAAAGAGAACACATGGAATTAATAAATAGGACACATTTAAGAACAACAGTTTCACAAGTATTAATGTTTCAAATGTTTTCAGAAAGCATAATAAATTTCAAAATAAATCAGTACATTTTAGAAAGGTCTTAGTGTTGCTCCACAAAAATATACAATAACTGATTTCAAATCAATATCTCCTGTTTTAGTCAAGGAAATCTCGAGAATGAAAACAGAAAAAAAAAATCATATTTGCATTCTTGCACTGAGCTAATTCTGAAGACAAAGTAATATGAGAGAAAAATAGCTTCACCTTGATGCAGGAGTTGCAAGTTACTTCTAATGTGTTGAGGAAGTTCTAAAGTTACAAGAAGATAAAGCCATTCATCTGTAGGTAATCAGATCTGCTATTTTTTTATTTTTAATTTTTTTTTTTAAATTCTTTTATAGGTCACTCATTATATTTTGTATGTTATCGATACGGACATAAAGTTACATGCTGTGTACGTAGGGGTTTACTTTTTTTTTCTCATTGAAAAGGCTGCTTAAAACTTAATTGACACAAACACCAACACATTCTTTCATGATAGCCATTATCAAGTCACAAAATCATGTCTTTAAAAAGTGATGTCTCTGTTTCTCACAGCAGATCAGAAAATACAAAAATGGTCACTTCATAATGTAGGTGGGATTTTGAATGAAGAGATTGGATTTGGTCTTTGTTTGTTTGTTTGTTGTTGTTGGTTTTGTTTCCCAAAGTTCTTCATAATGACTTAATAATGCATCAGGACAAGGAAACAATTCCACAAGCAAGAAAAGACACAAACACATAGCTCTGGTACTCTTGAGAGTTAAGGGCAGTGGGTGATAAGCAGCAAGGAAACACTTTGAAATGAATCCAATGTCAAATCATTTACAACTCTAAATGAAAATATTATTATTATTATTATTATTATTATTATTATTATTATTATTATTAAATCTGCAATGCTTTACAAAGCTTCAAATGCTCACAAATCTACTAAGCCAGACCATTTAAAGAATCTAAATAAGCATGTACAATTTTAAGTTTTCTGACTTTGAATATTAGCTTTGAAGTCATGCCAAAAACTGACTGCAGCAGAGCTGCTTTAGAACTGAATTCCTGACACTGAAATTAGTGTTGGGTGCATGGCATGCCTAATGATAATCTTGACTAAGCTTGCTGTAGACAGCTATCATACATGGTGCCTCTGAGTCAATAATTATACTAAGATAAGATGTGGAGCATCTTGACATTTTTGTTTTTACACTGTGGTGTTTTGGACACTGTCCATTCTGCAAAGACAGCTTGCCTAATGGCACGTGGCATTTTTCCACAGGATAGAAAGATTGCTTGCACATTCTTCTAGTTTGTGCCTGATGAAAATGTATAGCAGAAGGTCAAGAAAAATATTAAAAACTGTAATGCCCCTTTAGCAACCTCACACATAGTCTACAATTAAGTGTGTAATTCCAAGCTTCTTACAAATTTGTTATAGCAACACTGTTTTATTTATACGAATACATATAAATATGTATTTTTATCACAGTGTTAAAAAAGTAAACTAGAATGCTACTTTGTCTATATAAAAGCACACAACTAGTATGTCATTCTCTTTTTATCTTTGCTACATTGAAGATGTGTTTCTGTTACTAAAAGCTTTTGAACTAATATAGCTTGTCAGAAGTAAAAAGAAAATTGTGGCATAGATTGCTTTTCTTTCTAAAAAGCGTGTATGTTTATCACTGTCTTCCTCACAAAAGACTGGAAAGGTAAACAACAGCATTTTCATTGGATATAATGATGCAGAATTGAGCTTTACACTCCCAAAAATGAAATATGTTTTTCACTCAAACATTAGTCACTCTGAAAGAGTAGATAATTCACTTGAAATATTGAACTCCTAAGATGCATTCTTCTTTCTGCCTAGATGATTTCATTTAACTTTTATGACATGATTAGTCATTCTATCATGATGCAGCAGAATGCACATCAGGCGTTCCAGATGAGAGTTGCCATGTAGTTACAGATGTTGGCAGAGGTTTCAAAGTACCTTTTGACTGAAATATGGAAGCAGTGTATACAAAAAAAGGCAAAAATCAAGAAGTGATATATGTGTGAACTTATGAATGCTATATATGCATTTTTTTACATCTAAATGACATTCTGGTCTTATCTTTAGGAAGAATATGTAGGGAAAAAAAAAAAAAAAAGCAAAAAGAAAACCAACCACAGTAACTACCATGTAAACATTAAAATTGCCACAAAACCTCATATGCTGGAGATCTTTTGTAACTATATTTATTTCCTATTCAATGACTGTCAATTTACCACTGTTTTATACTCATGAAGTTGTTGGCTTTTACAAATAATGAGAAATGCTTAAACTTTAGTCACAAGAAGTTCCTAAAGAAATGGCAAAACAAAATATAAGTATCAGTTGAACAAAAGAAAGCTAAACATACATAAATTAGAAATGACTTGGTGCTTAGAAACCAGGTGAAATTTGGATCTTTTCAAACAAACATAATAACCACTGGCTAAACTATATATTTTTGAGTGTTTAAATCATTATGTATGCAAAATTCAAAGTGGTTATTTCCTATTTGTATTTGTAATTAGTACTAAAATATGATGAGAATTCTTAAAATTCTACTTGAGTTATATTTGTCACAATTTAGTTTCATTTATTGAGAGCTTCTGAAATTATTTTTTATAGCTGTTTGCTTTGAAATACATTTTTTATTTTATTTTACTTTAATGCTCTAATGTTTGCTAGTAGAAAATATTACATGATTTACTCAAAACATTTACGTTTTTATTGCTAACCCATTCATGAGTCAATTCTTATAGAGGACATACACGCATTACAAAATATTATGCCTACCTCAAAAAATGAAGGAAATACAGGAATCTGAATATTTTTATAAGATATTCAGCATCTGAAACTATCCTCCAGTTTGCTAAAGCAATTCCATTAAATTGTGTCAATTATATGATACTTTTGTGTGATATTTCCTAGAGAAAAACAGTCTGCAATCTATAACAAAAATATGATTTCAGTAATTTCCTAAAAGCAATATAGCATACAGAAATATAATGATTATGAATTTAATATAAAATTAATGTTTTTAGAATAAGCCAGTATTTAAAGTTTAAAATTAAAGTACAGCCAGGCATTCCTTTTTGTTTGTTTGTTTGATTTGTTTGATTATTTAATTTCAGTGTTGTCATGGCATATCAAAGCAAAATATTTAAGTGCATTAATTAAAATTATTTCTATTTTCAGTAGTACACTTGAGGAAGAAAAGAAACAGAACTATATTTATTAAAATATTTTTCTCCAATTACGAATATTAACATATACATATACATTCTAAAAGTCATTCTAAGACCATTTCACTTAATTTGTTTTGTATTCTTCATTTATTTTGCTTTCTTCCTGTACTATTTAGTATTTCCAAACAAGACGCTGGTCAATGGAGACATAACCAGCCAAAGGATACAGGCCAGATAAACTATCAAAGGTGTGAAGTTGTCTTTTATTATGCTACTAAGCATCAATCTCTATTAAGTATATGTTTTAAAATAGCATCTTGAAAACATGGGAGATTAGTATAATTCTAGAAATATGAATTGTATATAACAGAATAAGTAAGTAGCCACTATTTAAGCAAAAGCATTTTTTTCCTTTAAAATTGTTATATTGTAAAACAGAAGGAGATATTATCTTTAGTTGAAAAAGTAAATCTCACAGATCTTTGCTAGTATAGATTTTAACAGTAAACAGAATGGGTCTTTCCTTGTTAAGTAAGTTTATAGAAGTGTTACCACCATTTGTCTCAAAACAATTGCTTGTGAGATGAAAATCCGTTTTCACTGGTCATACCTCTCATTAATTTCATTGAAATCAACAGATTACTGTGGATTTATATCAGTGTGAGGTAAAACTCAGGCTCCAAGACATTGTTTGAATTCTGACAAACAAAAACCAATTTGCTTCATCCAGGCCCAGTTACAAACAGATTAATTCATTCTTCTGAATCATACATCAATATGCCAAATGTCAGCCACTTCATGCACTGCCATTTAGAGTCTGGCATGCCCTATTCGAAAATTGGCCTACAGAGTGGAACAAATGCACTGAGAATGCAGCCAGTTTCTTTCTTGGTGAGAGTAATATAATGAATTCATGTCATCTTCCTACAAGTAATGGAAGAGAAAGGGCAGACAAATATGAATTTATGATGTATAAGAAATCTTAATCCAGAATCCTCGTTGAACTTGTTCTATAGACCTCATCTTCTTCCACAGACTGGGGGTTTACCACCATGAGATAGGTGGAGAAATAACTCTTCCATTAATTACAGATAAATTGTCTATTTAATCTTTTTCTTAACATGAAAATGTAGATTTTTTTCTGAAAAACTCATGGATTTTTCAGTGAAATGAAATGGGAAACTTCTGAATATTATTTTATGTACTAAACTGTGAATATTTACACATACACCATTAAATGAAAGTTTGCAAAAAAAAGCTTAACTAAAGAAAATATAGTCCTTAAGGTTTGGCTTGTTTTATAGACCGTCAAGTGAGATGAGTAGCAGATGAAGTTAGTAAGCCACTCTCCATTATATTTGAGAATAGGATAGTCCAGTGAATCTTCCACTAACTGGAAAATGAAAAAAATAACCCTCAGTTTTAAAAAGGGGGAAAAAAAGAAGACTCAGGGAACCACAGGACAGACAGTCTCAAATCTCTGCTCAGTATTATCATGGAGAAGATTTTCCTGGAAATGGTGCCAAGGCATGAAAAACAAGGAGGTGATGAGTGACAGCTAACATGGCTTTGCAAAGTGTAAATCATACCTAACAAATTTGGTGGCCCTCTAGAACAGAGTTACAGCATTGATGAAGGAAGAGAAACTGAAGTCATATCTCTGGATTTATGCAGAACATTTGACACTGTCTCAAACAACATTTTTTTTCTCTAAATTGGAGTGACATAGACTTGACAGATGGGCAAATCCTCCCAAACAGCTTATCCAGAGTAGATAAAGAATTACCTGAAAGTTCACACAACTGCAATCAAGAGCTCAATGTCCAGGTGGAAATCTGTGGTGAGTTATATCCCTTAGGGGTTGGTAATCTCATACATATATAATCTCAACATAATCTCATTATGTTCAACAATGCCAAGAGCAGCTGAATCAAGGTAGTCCTTAGCACATTTACAGGCAAGGCAAAAAGTGAATTAAGAGCAGCCCTGAAGAGAAGGACTTGGAAATGCTTACTTATGAGAAACACAACATGAGACAACAATGTGCACTTGCAGCCCAGAAAAGCAACCATATCCTGGTCTATATCAAAAGAAGTGTAGCCAGAATCTGAGGGAAGTGATTCTCCCCCTTGTCATGGTTTTATGATTTTTGGTCATCAGTATTCCACACCATAACATCATGTAATGCATTGGGGGTGGGGTTTGATATCTGCCGAATGTTCGTCTGTCGGAGAAGAACTACATTTCCCCAGGAGACTTTGCGGTCAGCAAGGGGATATAACTCCAAGCAAGGTCACCTGATCCTTCTTCTTCGCCTGCTCTTCGCTGTCTGCGCTTCGCTATCTGCGCTTCGCCATCTGCACTTCGCCGTCTGCACTTCAGTCTCTCAACTGGACTGCACTTCTCACCCCAGCATTGTGGTGAGGTCTATACAATTCAAACAGACTCTCTCTCTCTCTCTCTCATTGTATTTTACTAATACTATATTTAGTAAAATCATTTGTTCCACCTCAGATCAGTGCTGTTGTTTTTCAAGTATTTTGGGGTCCCCTGCTTCCCCTTTCCCAGAGGCGCGGATCCGCAGATCCCTCCGCCCTGCTGGTCACGGAACTGGGCCGGACCAGCCCATAAACCGTTGACACCCCTCTACTCCACTCTCAGGAGAACCCAGCAGAGGAAGAACATAGACCTGATGGAAGAAGTCAGAGGAGTGCCATGAAGATGATCAGAGGACTGGAGAACCTCTCCTTGAAAACAGGCTGAGGGAGCTGGGGTTGCTCAGTCAGAGAAGAGAATGTTTTGGGCAGACCTACTGTGCTTAAAGGGTGTCTACAGCAAAAAAAAGATGAGAGATTCTATCAGAGAGTGTAGTAGTATGAAAAGGGTAAAGGCTTTAAACTGAAATAGGGTAGATTGAGATTAGGTAAAGGAATTATTTATTTATTATGAGAGTGGTGAGGCACTGGAACAGGTTGCCCAGAGAAGATGTGGATCCCTGGAAATGTTTAAGACCTGGTTGGATGGGGTTTTGAGCAACATTGCCTTGTGAAGGTTGTACCAGCCCATGACAGAAGAGGGGAATATAACGTCTCTTCCAACCCAAATTATTTGTGTTTCTATAATTCTACGGGATTTTTCTTCCCTTCATTATATAATTTCAAGTTCTGTTTACATAGTAGCATTTGCTAACATTTTAGTTGTGTGCAGGGCGTGATTTCAGCATTTGAACTACAAAGCTCAATGTCCTGGGACAACAGTTTTACATGTTAGGAAAAAAAAAAAAAAAAAGGAAGATAGGAAAAAACAGTGCTATAGTTTATTCTTCTGAGATAACTATGTTGCATGTAGGAAATCTCCTTAAATTATATAGAATCTAGTAAAATGGTGCACTGCTTTCTATAAACTGCAGTAATAAGATCAAAAATCAACAAATTGTACTAGGAAAAAAACTGGGCACTTTTAAAAAGGAGTAAATACTTGCACCATATACATATGTTTAAACAAAACCTCTGTCTAATCTAAGACAGTTATACTTTTTTCCATGGTCTATTGTCTAGTATACCTTGGAATGGAAATTACTGAACAAATGTTAAATATTTACTTAGTCAGTTTTAAAGCACTATAACAGACAGAAACCATGTATCTTCATAAAAGCATAGATCTCAAAAACAAAACATGTATTCAGTAAAAGTCCTCCAAATTACTTGTCTCATTTTAAAGGCTTGGCTTTTTTGTCTTTATTATCACAAATTGGTAACACAGTGATAGGAGAAAAAGAGAAGATAAGCTCTACATTTTCTCTCTTTCAAACTTCCAACTAGATAGATTAGCTGAATCTCTAGCTTCTTATTACTTTTCAGAGACTTTGAAATGCCTGAAAGTAAATCAGACATCAAGCACTAACCTTTACCTTCCCAGAGATACAGACCTATGAAAAATTAAGTTTTGTTTGGTACCCAAGAGCCAACTGTACTAGAAATTACTCCCATCTCTCTATTATTAGTAAAAGCCATGGCTGAGCAGACAGACAAAAGATTTCTATCAAAGCCAACAAAAAGTAGCTAATCTGCTTTCAAGTTTTGGACTAAATCCCTCTGGGATCCTGTAGCTCTTGAAAGTTGTTTTTTTTTTTTTTTTTTGGCTTTCTTTTTTTTGTTTTTGTTTTGTTTTGTTTTGTTTTGTTTTTTAAGTATGTTTAAAACTAGAAAATGTAAGTATCATATCCTGTGAAGTGCAGAGCACTTTTCAGTTTTCTTTTAATGTGCTTGTTTAATTGATTTTTTGTTGTTGTTGCAAATGGAGATTTCTCTCTCGACAACAGCTGCTGAGGTTTTTGTAGAGTCTGGTAAGCATCAATGCTCTAAATAAGCCTGAGTCTCAAGAGAAGGAAGCAAGGAATCAGAAAGAGCATTCTGTCTCTTTTGTCACTATTCTGTTAGCAGCCTTGAGTTAATGTATGCCTGCCTCTCAGGCAAAAAAAAAAAACTCAACAACTTGTCCTTGTTTGAAACGATAATACACCACTGGCTCAATTTCATGAAAATCAGTCTGCTCAGCTGTGGAAACAGACATGCTTTTTCTGTTGTGCGATATATGCAATGAGTTATCACCATACGCCCAGTACTTGGATGATGGGATTTTAAATGTCAGGAAATAAATGAAAATATCAGCAGTTTGGCAACAGGAAGATTTCTGTTTAATATGAACCTGACTTTCTGAGAGTCTTTTTGTGAGCCTCTCCCTAAAAGCTAATAAGTAAAGATTAATTTTAAATTGAAAAATGACAGTAGATTTGTGTTGGCATATGTGTGGTGCATCTTACTGAGGAAGAACCAGAAAACTGTGAGTGATTTGTTATAAATCCAGTGAGATGGATGCCTGAGGCAAGATTAAGTCTGTTTCACATATTAAATTGAGTAATTCTTAATGGGAAATATGAATTTTTTAAAATATTTTCCACTTGCTAAATATTCACTGATACTACATTTTTTATAAATGTCTGTTTTTGAAATTCTGTCATTTGAACTGGATTGTTTTGCTCTCTTATATTTACTCATTCACTCTGAGTACAGATTCCCTCTTTCATAATTAAATTGAGTTTATCCCGGAGTTTCTACTGAAATCCAACAGCTACTCACTTGCAGCATAGTTCCTTTGTAATTATCTTAAAGTAAAGCACCTGAGAAACATTTTTTTTTTAAATAAAAATATACATTCAGATCATATCTCTGTTTTCTTTGTGAAATCTGAGAAAAATCAGAACAATTATGGAAGTTTGGACACTTTTATGATAGCACTGATAGGGAAAGAAGTAAAAAAAATGCAAAAATGACATTTATTAATTATTTTTAAGCAAGATTTTAGATAAAATAGAGGGCAAGTTAGTAGTCTGGGTAAAATATAGCCATGAGTTGAGGTGAAAGGTATTGCAAGGACTTGTGTATGCAAAGGTATTTCCCTAAAGAACTTTGCTTTTCTCCTGTTTCTGTTACAGCCAAGAGGAAAATTGAAAAATATCTGTCACCTTCAATGGAAAAAGGAGAATGTGTAGGAATACCCTTAATGAAATCTCTGTCCTTCCATCTCTGGCTGTGGGAATGAAAAAGATAAAAACTACTAAGACTTCAGTTCCCCTGACAAATCATTTCTTTGCCTGTTTTTTTTTTTTTTTTTTTTTTTTTTTTTTTTTTT
>NW_024962252.1:30634189-30640664 GCF_019238085.1 Lagopus leucura
TGTGTTTGTGTGTGTGTGTGTGTTTTGTGTTTGCTTGTTTGTTTGTTTGTTTGTTTGTTGCAGAAATTATGGTCTAGCAGCCCTAACTGTCATTCTATGTGCATGTGCATAAATGCATATGTCTGTATATGTGAATAAATGCATTCAAATACTCACATAACAAACAGCCTTATAAGCCACCAGTGCTTAAACTGAATTCATCTCAGAGATTTCTGTGTTAATTGTTTCCTCTGAAGTTGAAGCAAGTCCATTATAATACCCCTTTCACAGCAGTGAAAAAAAAAAAGCAGTGAAGGTCAGTTTTGATAGATTCTTAAGAGTGTTTTGAAAAAGATTAATGCTTGGCACTGAACTCCATACGAAAGATTTCCTTTCAAACAGCATCTTAGGTTCACTGATTCAATGTAAAACATGAGATTGCATCATAAAGGTCACAGTTAACACTGTACTTGGCTGCCAAGTACCTGAATATAAACTGAAAAAACATTTTTTCCACAGGATAGAAATTTAAGACTATCCTCCAGAGTAGCAAGAAGTGTTATTTATCTACACATTACGCAGACACTAACAAGAACTGGATTCTTGGATGTGCTCTTTGCATTTGCTACAATATTGATAAGGAATTGCCTTATTTTATCCAGAAGATATAGTAAAAAGTGTGATTTAGCTAGAGTTCAACAAAGACTGAGTGTTTGGCTCCAAGGTAGCAGGGACACCTCTCTCCATTTTGGATAAAGGAGCCTCAACATTTTACTAAAGGTAGACTCTACAAACACATCAGTTCAAATAGTATTAGGGGGACTTTTCAATCAAAGCTTTCTGGTTCATGATCTTTACTCTGTTTTATAAACAGCCAAAGTCCAAATTCCTCCACTGCTAGGCTGTGTTTGCATCCCTGTGTGATCTTCATCTCATGTAATTAGATATTTGAAAGTGAGACATTGAAATCTGAACTAATCTGTCTAGCTTCTCTTTGTAGGCATTGGTAAGGGGCTGGTGGCTTCTGCTGATTAGAATAGACACCTATTCTAGGATATTTCTATGGATGTGTCTATTTCTCTACGGATAATAAAGTAAGCCTTGGGTGAATACTTCATTCTTAGAAATAAAGCTTTTAATTTTTTTTTGTATCTGGGCAGATGAATACTTCCCCAAGTCTCAAACCATAATGATAAAGTGCCCTAGTAGAGTGAGCCTTCATTAAAGCTGTTTCACTTTGAATAAAATACTGCAAGTTTCACTTTGGGAAAAAAAAAAAAAGATGAAAGATTTCTTTACTAGCTGATTAAGTCATAGACAGCTGGAGTGTCAGACCAGTGCTTGTTCTAATGAATATGTATTTCAGGAAGAATAACATAAGCAAGAGACAATGACAAAGAATCGCTGCACAGTGTCTAAGAGCCCAGCATGCTTAAGGATGTGGGAGGCCACAAATCAAATTCCGTAAAGAAGGGACAATATTCTAATGACTAAAATCCACAGTAAAGAATAGTAATTTCTCCTCTTTATGCACAGGGTAGGCCCAAGTGGTGAGAATGGTAGCAGAAGTCTCAATTTTTTCCAACCCTGCTGATGACAAAATCTTAGTTAGTCATCAGCTGTTAATGCACTGTCAAGAGTACAAAGCTTCTGGCAATACTCAGGCCAGAAATTAAAATGCTTGCTCTTGAAAGATTTGTGCTGCAAGAAACTTTAGGAGCTGCTTTTGAAGATGCAATACTGAAAGAAAAATATGTGGTAAAGCAGCAGGACACCAAACATTCCAAAGAACACTTTGACTTGCTGCATTTCAGCAGCACTCTTTTATTTGCATGAACCACAACCAAAGATTCAGCCCAATGAGAACAATGGAAATAAATTTTTCCTTTAGTCATTTCTGTTTGTTATGAAGAACTTTCCTAATTAGTGTCAATTTTCATTGCAAACAAAATAATGATTTCCTGTAGTAACTCAGGAAATCTGAGTTCTTCCCCAGCTTCTGCACTGCACTTGGAGCTGCAAGATCCAAGGATCACATTGCCTAATTGTGGTCTCTAAGCAAGAGCCCAGTCAAAGTGTTTTGAACAGACATTCTCTGCGGTCAGTGGAGAGAGAAAAATTCCTCAGTAAAAAGATTCATCTAGCTGGCAGCCCACTTCATCTCTAGGCTGGAGATGACAGGTCTTCACATTAACGTTTTTATGGTTTATGTGTTGTTGGGAAAAAGACTTGAAATGGGATTTCACCATTTGGTTTCTTTGTGCTTTATTTTTTGCCCTGGAAATTGTAACTAAATAACTGTGTTAATAACTTTTTGTCCCTCCATTCTTTATGTTTTTTGCACAATAATAACTTCGATTTATTGGCAATACATAGTTGTTCCAATGTATCATCTAATGTTGGCAACCTTCTTATCTTTCACTATGTATTTTGTTCACCTCAGAGGCTGTATCTAGAGAGTGTGCTTGACTGACTTCCCATTTCTGTAAAGTTAAAATATAGATAATCTGCTGAGGAGATCACCTTCCTAGGAAGCTATTAAAAATCCAAGAGGCAGTTATTGTACTAAAAAAATCCATAATAAAAATGGATTAATGTCAAAACACAGACTTTGTGCATGTCTACAATAATGAGATCTGGAAAAAAAAAATTGTGAATCTGTGTCTAAATGGCTTTTCCACTTACTGTTGCAGAAAGCATAAATTATACACTTTGTAACCATCTGTAATGTTAGTACAAGCAGCTGCTCCCAATTTACTGTATGGTGCTGTTGTACATATCATTTGGTTTGGATTTTTTTGTGTTTTGATTGTTTGTTTTGGTTTGGTTTATTTATTTTTTGCTTTAATTGAACTTCAAAAATTTACACGCTGAAAGTTATCAAGGATGACTTTACTCTAACAGCATTTCTGTAGTAGTGATTTCCTTTTTACCATTTTCCATTGATGTTTACTTAATATATTAAGTAAATAAAAGTGCGTTTTGAGAATGCATAATGTATGTACGTATATCTACATTCTGGCATAAGTTAACAGTTTTCTTTCCAGATATTTCTTGAAATTCCTAATTACTTCTATTAGTGAGGTTTCACATCATTTAGGTATCTTATCTGCTTAGGACTATTTCCTAATTATGGAAAACAGAAAGATGAGATAAATAAAAACACTAAAAAGCAAATGTAAACCTGCTTATGAGATAATACTTGAAGAGATGTTGATAAGGAAGAAATAAATAATTACAGTGATTTCAATTGTAAGCTTCCTCTATGTCTAAAGAGACTGATCTTTATAAGGATTTTATTCAGGAATCAAACATACCTGAAACATAAAGTGACATTCAGTCACCTTATCCTTCTCTTCATCAAGCACTGAAGAATTAGGCTCTTCTTTTCTGACATAAAATAAGTATCATGGATAAATATTCAATTCTCCTGGAACACAGCAAGAATATAAGAATCATAGAATCTTAAAATCATAGAATGGTTTGGGTCAGAAGAGACACTTAAGATCATCTAGTTCTAACTCCTGTTATAGGCACTATTGGCAGGGACAACTTTTTCTAGGTGGATCAGAGCTGCTCCAGTCTGTAAAATACTAGATCTCCACATTCTTTCATTTTGTAATCATCATGAAATGTTTTGCAAAAGCAAGTCCTAATGGATGAGAGAGATGAAAGATCTATCTCACTAAATTTTTTAAAAATTCATAATTTAAATCATTGGAACCTTTGTGTAGCATAGTAATTTCTTCCTTTTTGCTTTAATTTCTGGAGGTAACTTTCTTCTGGCAATCTATTTTATTGCAGTGCTGTTGGATTTTTTATCCTCTTATCATTTCACTTTCTCTTAGTCCTTTCTTTTTTCACCCTTTCTTTCTCATCTTCACTATTAGGTTTTATTTTTGTTTTGGCCTCTATCATAGTACAAGCTCAAGTTTTACATTTTATCTGTAGGTAGATTTATAGGCTTAGACATGCTGTGACGTCTGCTTTTATCAGCTAACTCATACAAACTTTCAAAAATGGATCCTCCAGAGCCTCATGAAAGTTAAATACTTTATTAACTTAGTATATGCAATCATCATTCTCAGAAAGTTAGGAAGGGGTTATTTGTTTACTTACTTTCCTAGTAAGCATATATTCCTGAGAGGAAAAAAAAAAAAAACAAAACACCCTGCTGTTTAGGAACTGAATTGCTGTTCAGCTGTTCTGAAAGTTTTGAGATAGTTCTGAAAAACTTTTTTGTTATCTCTAGCATTTCTGAGGCAACAAAAATCTTGAAAGGTAGATGAATTAACAAAAATATTAAGCCAAAGGAGATGTAACTGTTAACTGTTGTTATTATAACAAAATAATGATAGCAATTCTGAATGTATATGTGTGTGTATTTGTGCATACAAGTTGTGTAATTTTATCCTTAAGAAAAATTGTACTTGATCTTTCTTTTGCCCTTTCTAGAATCTCAGTAATTTCAAATGTCATTGGTTTTCAGGAGAAATCAAAATGTTTCCAATTGTCACTGTATGCTTAGCTTAATTTCTGCAGATCATATTACAGCCTCTGAAGTATGCATTATCAGAAAATGAGAGGAAAAAAAAAAGAATAAGAAAAATGGAAATCATAGTGTCTGAATTAGGTATTTCAATCTTAAATTTGTAGGTGCTTTGTATTTGCTTGAAAATAATAGTTATTTGTTTTGATGGGCTGGAAAGGGATTTTGAGGGTCTCAAAAGATAACACAGCCATATATTATTTTTCCAACTGGTGCAAAACAAGTCAAATCAGGAAGTTCTTTTTTAAAGTTATGAGTGTTAGCATGTTACACCTGACTATGTAAATACATATGAAAATGGTATGTACTTGCATCAAAGCTAAGAATCACAAATTCTTGCTGTTACTGTTTCTACCCTGACATCTCCATGATACTTAACAATCCCCTTTCTGCTCTCTATCTGTAAAATAGAGACAGTGATTTTTAGAGAGAAAATCTGCAGTGAGAACTCTTCATCTTCCGAACTTACCCTAAGAGGGATGTCTAAGCCAGTAATGATTATGACTTTGTGAATATATTTCTGGAATTGGCACCACAATAGTGAAAAATTAAACTTGCCTATTGTCCTTAAAATTCCTATAAATGTCCCTGTTGCAAGAGGTATTAGCAACTGAGCCCCAGCTATGCATTGACTCTGTTTATTGCTCTCCAAAATCCACTTGCAACTGGTTATAGATTTCATTTCCTGTCTGAAATTTCTGCACTGGGTAGAGGGTGATACTGTGTTGTTCTCATGATCCTTGACTGGAGTGTGGAATTTGGATGGGCTTTTTGCTTTTCCCTGGTGCAGGTGTGCACACATGCAATCCAGTTCCTCACTTCTTTTAAGTTTATTTAATCACTTCCATTGTGGGTAAAACAAAAGTAGCAAAGGTATATTCTACTTTGCTGATATTCAAGTAGTTGGGAATGACCCTATGGGAGACAAGGCAATGTCAATTTACAGATTAGGAAGTGTTTCATGGTGACAGGGGGTAAGAAAGTTTTTATTACTGCTTTTCTTTTCAGGATACTGGGTTGTGTGTGTTTTGTTTTGTTTTGTTTTTTGAGCCTTTGCATTTCTACAGCCCTACGAACTGCCTAGCACTGCTGCCATTTTGAGTTCTTTCTCATACACCAAGGGAGAAAAGCCTCTCTCCAAGAGACATCTTTATTATTCCTTTTTGTAGATTTCATTGGAGCTAATCCGAAGGAAAAAAGGAACAACAACAAAAAACAACGAAAAGAAGCACCTTATCTATGTGAACAATCTCTATTATTCCACTTACTAAAATGGAGAAATTTGGAGTTTTTCTAAAAAATGAGTGGAAATGGAGTTTTTCTAAAAAAAAAACCTAAAAATTATAAAAACAAAATATTAACATTTTAAAGTACTGTCTCCTATAAATATTGCAAAGAATAAAGGAAAAAAAAATAAAACAAATGAGATATACATATAAATTTGAAAATTATTCAGGAAGAAAATGACAGTATTATTGATGACTGAGATAATTATCAGGGGATGAAATGAAAGATGACAAAATGGAATAAGCTAAAACAGAGACAGCGCCCTGGTACATTGCTTAGCTAAGCAGAGCCCCTTTTCATTGGAACAGTGAGCATTAGCAGGACATTCTAAATTTTTTTTAATAATTCTAAATAATATGACAGTTATCAGGAATTAATATTGTAAGTGTTATTTGCTTCAGTCTTCCACTACCCTTTTCAAAAACTATTATTTTCAGGTAACTAAAAATGCAAAGTACTATGACAAAGCACAAGATTGTGTTACTTTGTAATAAATAAATACATAGTAAATAAGAGTATGCTAACACTGTTGCCACACAAGTTCTACTGCTCTGCTATAATGGCTTCATTGAACCGAACCTGAACTAATAAATTTTAGTAGAGAATACTTGAAGGTTCAAAATTCAATGCATTTGTGTTTAATTTAAATTCTGTGTAGTT
>NW_024962252.1:30640764-30673967 GCF_019238085.1 Lagopus leucura
TTTTTTTTTTTTTTTTTTTTTTTTTTTTTTTTTTTTTTTAATAAGTTATTCCGAAAAAAAAAGCTTCCATCTTGGTCCCAGTTCCCATTTAGCCACCAGTTACATCCCTAAAATCTATTTTCTGCTGCATGACTTCCTAAATCATTGCATGCACAAAAATGCTTAAACTGGATCCTGCTAGTATTTAATTAGTTCCTTGAAGCCCTTGTTCAAACTAAATTACTGAGATTTTCAACCTGTGCCAGGAGAAAATCTTTCTGATCACAGGAGCATGATCCTTTAGGTTCAGATCATGACCAAAAACAAAACAAAACAAAACAACAAAAAAAAGCAATAGATTACATAGCAGGACAGATCTTGGTTACAGTTACTAGAGCATTCTTCTATCTCTCATCCAAAAAGTAAAACATTCAAAAGTGATGGGGCAGCTCTGAAAAAAGACTCGAGGAGACTGATTTGTGTGAGACCATCATGAAGACAGTCTTATACATAAAATATTTGAGATCACAGTAACTCTTTCTTCTTCTCACACACAAAAAAAGTCTGTTCTCAAGGGTGTTCTTGAAGGATGTTGGAAAACTAATATATCTCTTTATCTGCATTCCACAACACATGGGAGATTTAAATTCTCTACAGCCCTAGTGAGTACCCAGCAAACTATTAGCTATTCTCTCTCTCTTCAGAGAGACACTAGCTGAAATAGTGTCTTACTTAGTTTCTAAAATTATCTTTTTTAGACATCTAAATCTACTCTGGACGTAGATGAAGATTACATTAAGCATGAGTAACTACTTATTGGTAAATCTATTTAATGATCTGAACTCCTAAATCATGACTTCAAAGAAAATAACCCTTGCACTCCACCAAAGATTCTTGCTTAAACCTAAGGAACTGAAAGGACAGCTTAGGGACTCATGTAGGAAGGATACACAAGGCAATGTGAGCACCTCTGAATGTTTCATTTACGCTGAGCAAAATTCATTTTCACCCCAAATCCTGCACCTGGGCATTGTGGAGGCAACAGAAATTTGCTTGGCACTGGTTTTAACAGCTCTGTAGCTGAAAGTATTTTCAATGCAGAGAAGTCTTTTGTAAATGCCCTAGAAGAAAACATTATTCATTATCTCTTACAAATATGTAACGGCACTGCCAGATAACACACCTCTTTGTTTCTATTCAGATGAGCAGAGTTCACTGAAGAAAGATGTGTGATATGGCTTGACAGATAAGTACACCACTCCATTTAAGTAGCTTATTTTTACTTCATTGTTAAACAATTGCTGAGATGGATATCCAGCACCTACAGTAATAACACTACAGTCATGAGACTCCTTGCGAGAAAAGTGGATTCCTGATTTCCTGGAACTGCAAAATAGCTCAGTCGGAACTATATTAAATCAATTTTGCTTTTGCAAATCCAACCTATTTGGTATGTGTCAAAACAAGGTAAGTATGAAAAGTATTTTATTTCCAAACAAAATTCTACTTGTTAAAAAAAAAATAATAATAATAAGTTTTAAGACAGGGCAAAATCTACTTGCTTTTCAAGGAGTTATTCAAATACATAACAGCAGAAAGCAACAACAAAAATCCAGAAACTATAAAATAGCTACAGTATTTACAGTATGATATTTCTTTAGTTCATTGTGCAAGAGCAATTTAATAGGAGTTGTAAAGTTTGTATTACAATATATTGAAATTAACTTCTCCTTTGAATGGTTGGGTCTTGTAGAAATATGCCAGCTGCTGAGGCTGACAGAGTTTTCAAAATCCCTACTTTCAATTCAGAAATAATTTGGTTTTGGAATAATCAAGAGTATGACAGTTTGTCTACAAATATGTCACTATCTGTTTACTTCACCGTGTATGAATTGGATTAGTTTGTTAGTCAGGGGGAAGGAGCTGAATCAGACATTGCAGATTCCCTGCAGCCTGGAAAGGATTCCTTCTGCTATCAGGGAAATCAGGAAGCAAAAATCTGAATACCATGCACTTGACTTGTTTATTGATAAAACAGGATAGTTGATAAATAAAACAGGCTTCTAAGGAGACAGAGGTTAGCTCTATGCATCAGGTTATCCATTTTTCTGCACAGTAGTTTGTGTAGGTGTCAGAGAAATCTCAGTAGTTTACCAATTACTGGAAAACTCCCAGAGTTAAATGTTTGACTGAATGAAGTTTGGATGATTTTTAGGTCTGCTTTTCCCTCTGCAAACAGCTGACGCTTGCATTAAGCTAAGATCAAATGAAAAACATATTCAGCATTTCAGAGATACCCAGAAGCAAAATAACACTATCAGGAGTTAAGCTTTCTTATGCTTCCTTTGTATACGTCAACTTATATTATCCTGTGCGATGTATCATCCTTCCCGGTGTACTTATTATTATAATGAGAGAGGACTGTTAATATGGAAAGGCACAAGGCTATTCCTTTCATATGCAAAATAAATTGCATGGAACCACACCTCTGACCTGAACTTTTGAACTTGGAAGGTATGAAACTTGCTTTTTATACAGTCTTGAGAGTTTATTTTTTTTTCCTCTGACAAATGAAAAATATAACTACTTGCAATCTGAACAGCCAAACTAAAGCTGTGATAACATCAACACTGAATATATATATGATCTCTTCCTAAAACTGATTTTCCTATTTCTTATAATATAATGGTGCAGTACAGAAGTGGCAAACTCAAAAGGAATATCTCTTAATATCCTATAAAAGTAAATCCTACTGGAAAAAAAAAAAAAAAAAAACAGTTTCTTTTTCTCTCTAAATCTCTCTAGAGGACCAAACCGTTTTATTTATCTACCTCTGACTTCTGGATATTCTTTTGTATTTGTGTCTCCATTTATCCATGTACTTATTTCATTTTATATTTATGTAATATGAGAAAAGGAAAAAAAAAAGTCAGAGGCAGGGGAATGAACTTAACATATGGAATGAGTAGAGTGGTTGCACTTGCTATCCCAGAGGTTTCACCTCAGCGATGTGAAGCAGTCATGGCAAGATCACCTTCCTCTCAGCTGGTTTGTGACAGCCTTTGGAACAAAACATGTTTTACCCTAGTACAAAATGAAAACTCAATATATTTAAATAAAATATTAAGGCAAAAGTATGGCAGGATGTGGCAGGAAAATCTTTTTGGCAAGCAGATAAAAAAAGATAAAATAGCAAAGTCTTCCAGAAGAGAAAAAACAAATGAGGGAGGGGAAGGAAAAAAAATGAGAAGAACTCACAAACTTCTCCTATCAGGTCACTCAGAAGAAAAGCCCCACAACTTGTAAATAATCTCCTTCACAAATATTTCCACTCTTTTTTGTAGGCCTTTGGCCTTCTATCTCTTAGCTAAAATTCAACTGTCAGGGTTATGAGTTGGAGTTATGAAACCTGTGTATAGATAATTCTGTTGTTGTACATCGATGACAAGACTCAGCTCCCCTGAGTGTATAGTTCTACTCTCTGGAATCAGGAAATTATGCAGTTCAAAAGAAAAGCAGGTAGTATATTTAAATCTAATTTGAAATAGAAGAATCTTACCAAAAACAGGTAAAGTATGTTATGTGAATGTGCCATTCAACAGTTTATAAATGTAAAATTGCAAAAGAAAAGAAGAGCTCCCTCAGTGTCTTAACATTTCCAGTATATGTGATATATCATATTAAGCCTAATTGTACGCTGTATGACTTCATCATTAGTAAAATAGTGTTCATGTTCAGTTTCAACTTTCCACTGGTTTAGAGAAAGAATTCCAAGTTTGCATTTAATTTAAATTGAGGAAAGTGTGATATAGGCTTCTATTAAAAGGCCACCTATTTTTGTTAATTCATTTTTAATAGCAACAGTAAATATTTTCAGTTGATAAACTTTCTTCTGTAAGATTAGTATATTTTTCTGTTTTTTATCTCCAGCGTCAGACATCCCTCATCAGAGAATTCTATCATTTTCTCTGACTGGAGGAACAGTTTATGAATCTGAGCATTCATTTAAAAAAATAATTTAAAAAAAAAAAAAAAAAAAGAATAGCTATTTAGAAAATATAAACATAGAAAACTAGCATGCTATCAAAGTTAATTCAGCAAATAAATTATTTCAAGAAATCAATTCACAAAGTTCTTTCCTCCAAAGACCACAAGCCAAACCAAAACAAAGCCACGCACACAAACACACATAAGCACACACTTTCTTTCTTCATATACACTCCTTTAAAAGCTTACTAAACTCACTTCAGTATACTTTTTTGAAACAAAAGTAATCTTCCAGGCTACAATTATGTAATGCAATTTAATCTTAAGGATTATAAATATGTAAAACACAAATCATGGCAAGCAATTTTCATGGCATATAAAACCACCTGGTGGTCACAGAGTGCAAACTTCAGCTGAAGCCTGGATACATTACATTTTCCTATAAAATTGACAACTTTGCTGCAAAATTATTCTCTTTTACTCTTGTCTTACAGTTTCATAGCTCTAACTTCTTCCAGTTGCGCTCACATTGTTTTTCTAATACTTTTGAAATCATTTGTAGTTGTAATTGTTTCTCTGTTTTCCTTTTACTGTAACCATAACCACTAATCTGGAACAACAGCTAGTCTTCTGTTATAATAGCAGCTTTAAAATCCAAGCAATTTCCTCGAGAACAATTTCCACTGGACACCTTTCTCTTTTGAGATGCATTGTAATCATTTAAATAAGGAACTGAAGCATTTAATTAGTATGTGCTTGCTTCCTCCTAGCAGGACATCAGGCTTGTGAGTAAATGGATAAACTCTCTTGTAATGCAAGCCAGGAAACATCTTAACAGTTGTGACATTCTCAGGTGTCCAGTTAAGGGAAACACAGGGGTCCATTCCAACCTTTATCTTTCACTTAAATTATTATTGTTTTGGAACACTATGTGGTTTTCCACAGAAAACTTAGCAAGGAATTATGTTCTTCATTTCTGGTTGAAAGAAGAAGGAAATTAGCAGAAATGTAAACAGAAGACATTGATGGGAAACTGCAGGCTAGGGGACTTGCCCCCTATTTATTACTAGTTAAGCATTTGTGAAAGAAAATAAATACTGCAGAATGCTCTCCTGCACATTCTGTCTCTCTGATTGACATACCCTTATAATTTGTATGTTTTGATATTTGCTGGGTGAAGAAATGTATCAGGAGTTTTAAATAATTGATTTTTAATTGCCTCGGATTTTGCTCCTTAACTGGTAGCTACTGTAGTTGTTATTTTATTTTGATGCTTACAAATCTGAATTAAAAGTATCTCTTGAAATTCAGCATAAATCCATGTTGCCAGAGGATTGCCTAATGCACTGCTATTAAATAAATATATTAATCTTTTCTTCAAAGTTAGAAGGATAGAGGAAATTGAACAAAGCATATAAATAACTGATTTCAGTTTAGCTCAGATGGTGAAAGTACTCTAGTTACTATGGCTGTTAAAAGGGACTGATAAATGCTCTCCAATCTACTTCAGTACTCTTTCTCTCACTCCTATGGTAAAGTTGTGTATGGGTAATTATTGCTGTGTTTGTTACAGATTAACTGAAACAGGGAAAACTGCATAAATTCAAGTTATAGTAGTAGAAAATAGATTTTCACTCAGTGACCTCCTAAGATACTTATGACATCACTGTAAAGGCCACAGCAACTTATTGATTTTAATGGCTAATACTGAAAGATACTCATCTAACTCCTACACATTTCAGTAGGGCTTAATTACATGTGTCACTCCAAAAGTATTGCCTCCTATTTGTTTTCATGAAATCTACAAAAGGTACAAAGAGCACAATAACATTGATACAACAAATTCTCAGCTAGAAAACACTATTTTCAACACAGTTATCACAATTAGATATGCATTTTAATCAGCAATGATCAAAAGCCTGCATGCTGTGCTTGTAAAAATTTGCACCAGTGGAGGTGATCCACTGTCAAGCTCATTGCTTCTAAAACGTACCACCCACCACCTAACTGTGAACACACACAGTGATTGGTCTCCATCAACATTCAGCAAACACTGATGTCAATGGGTACAATTTTTTTCCACATGGAGGAATTCATTTGCACACATTTGTTTCATACTCGTTTCCACATCAGATGCAATTCTGGCAGACTGCTCCTCTACTGCCACCTGTAGCACAGCAGCAAAATGTAATGGAATATTAGTAGGAAGTTTTAACCTCTACTGCCATATTGCTAATACTCACCTCTAATGTCATGGGTCAACACAATAAAGTAGAAGGCATAACTTTTGGATCAGCCCTCGTATGTAGATATATATTTCCAAATTTGGAAATGTACATTATCTTTAATGATATATGAAAGGGTTTAACTAAGTTCATTTGTACTCATGGGGGAACTATATCCAACAAAGAGATAGATTTTCTGCAGATTTTACTACTTTACGTTAACAAACAAAGCAAAACAAAACAAAGCAAAACCAACAAAAAATATATTTCTATGAGTTTGTGGTTAGGCATATAACTGAATGGAAGACTTCTTTTGGAAGACAACAATGCTACATTCATGAAACAACAATTTTATTTTTGCTTGCAGAATTATACAAGAAGGATGTGGAGTTGTTGGAGCAGATCCACAGGAAGGCCTCCAATACGTCTAGAGGACTGGAGCATCTCCCCAACAAGGGCAGGCTGAGAGAGCTGGGGTTCCTCAGCCGGGAAAAGAAAAGGTTCTGAGGAGTCCTTACAGCAGCCTTCCAGTACCTGAAGGGAATCTACAGGAAAGGTGGGAAGTGACTTTTTATATTGGCATGTAGTGATAGGATGAGGGTAAATGGCACTAAACTGGAAGAGGACAGATTTAGACTAGACATTAGGAAGAAATTTTTTACTGTGAGAGAGATGAGGCACAGAAACCGGTTGCCCAAAGAAGATGTGGATGTCCCCTCCCTGGTGGCATTCAAGTCCAGGTTGGATGGGGCTGTGAGCAACCTGGTCTAGAGGGAGGTGTCCCTGCCCATAGCAGGGGGTTGGACATAAATGATCTTAAGGGACCCTCCCAGCCCAAACCATTCTATGATTCTATCATTTATTTAGTAGGTAATAATTTAAAAGCAAAAATGGATTTTGCCTTTTTTGAGTTTCGAATACAGACATCCAAGTTTTTCTGACACTGTATTTCCTTCAGAGAATGCTTAAAAAAAATGTTTTCAGACACAAATGTAATGGTTGTAGCAAATTATAAATGTCTAAGTTATATCTGTGCAAAAAGAATAGTATTTTTCTAATCTGCTGGATTATCAGTTATCATTTTTATTATTTATCATTATCATTATGGATTTATCAGTTTTTTGTTTTAATTATTATTTTTATTTTTATTCTATGTGTTTGTGTAAGGGTGGGCTGTTATTCATTTATTTGTATTTGTCTTTTTTATTATTTTTCCATTTTCATTTTTCCTTATTTGGGCTTTGGTTAATAAAAAGAGTTATGTAGAATTAGGAGTAGCATAGAATGCAAATCCTGCCCCTCTTCACATAAGTTGTACATGTATGTTAAAGTAACCTCTCAGTCAGCCTCTAAACCTCTTATCATATTACAATGTTATGATCATGCTGGATAGGAATCTGGATAGGAATAATCATGTTTGTATGTACTCTGTAAGAGCTCTACTTTACCTCAAGTTAGTTGGTAGATGTAGAAAAAAACTGAAGTTTTTAATTTTCTGTCTTCTTTTTGCTACTTTTTTCTTCTCTCAATAAAATAAAAATGTCTCTAAATGAAGATCATTTTAATTTAAATTTTTAAAGAGCTTCATTTCATTTTATTTTCTGCCTACACAACCTTTTTATTATTATTTTTATTAGTTTAAAGATGTATTTTGTTTTCAGTTTTCTAACTGTTAAGATTTAATTTAAATATTTTCAGTGGACTTTGATGTTGCCTAGTTCTCTTGCTTTTAGTCTAGTCTCATCTGGAGGAAAATACATCCTTCCATTCTTCAGGCAAGGAGAGCTTTAAACCTTTAGGGCTGATGGAATTCCACGACAGAAGTGTCTCTGCTATTGCAATGGTGGTCTTTATGACCCACATAACATAATGTGGTGGAAATGTCACACTGTAGCTTGCTACTGTTTGCAAAATAGGTAGCAGGAAGCAAAGACTGTCACTGCAGATAAATGTACTGCTGTAATATTATGTTACATGCCTCCAAAACATCTGCCTACATCCTACACAGGCTAGATGAAGATAAATGAACATATAGATATACAGCTAGGTAGACGCATCAGTGTCCCTGTTTTGTGTTGGTTATTTCTTTTCAGCTGCTCTGTCCTGCTCTAAGTGGGGAAAGCCTCTGTGAAATACTCTTTAGATTGAAACTGGCCTTCAGGCATTTGTCCATCTTGGGTTCAATATAAACCTGAATGGCAAATTCAACCTATCCTTTTTCTATTTCTGAGATCTTTTTGAAATATCCTTGTTGCGTAGAAGGTTTAAAACATTTGAGGGATTGGTTTATCTTGCCCTTAGTAAAAGTGAGATCAGGAGGTGGGGGGGAGTAGGAAAGGAATTTTAATATCCTGTCCACCTGGAAGCATTGCTTTGTCCTGCCAGGTTGTTTTCAGTTCAGAGAGTCTATCACAAGTACCAATGAAATTCTTCTGGATACTGCCAAGCTTGTTTGAGCCCTTCCCTTCTGTGCAGAGGGATCAATCCACCTCAGTAGAGTTTCAGTTCAGCCTCATAGCAAATTCATCAGAAAAGTTTGCATAGAAATCTCTTGTTCAACTTTAATTAGGATTAACCAGTCAGAGGTCATCCTCTATTCTGGTTAATACCACTTGTATCACCTGAAAATAAATGGATTATAAGATTAAGCCTAGTTTCTGAATCTTTTAAAAACATTAAACGTGTAGATGATATTAAACTGTAGTTAAAAATGCATTATGAAAGAAAATCTTTTCACACTGTTTTTTTTTTTTTTTTTTTTTTTTTTTAAATAGAGCTTAGTCTCAAGATTTTACCTCTTTATATCCCTGAAACACAACACATACACAGGACACCACATATACCCTGTGGAGTATGATAAAAGAATCTCAGTATCAATTTCTCACTGCTTAGGTTTCTCCAAAAAAAAAAAAAAAGAAAAACTATCATTCTATATTGAATACGGTAGACATCGGAAAACAATTTTTTAAAGATCTGATAATCTCTGAGAAGCCATTCTGATAGTACTGAAGGAAAAATGGGTTCAACAGTTTTTCATACACATTTAGAGGACACAGTGCATTTTTAAAAAGTCACTGAATTTACATTTGAAAATGAGATGATGTAAATATAGCAAGTAAATGAAAACTATACAGTGATTTACCATGCAATAAAGCATTTAACCACTCAGTCACTGATAAAGGAAGGGAAGATGAACAGAAGTGTTTGCAGATTTGTAAGCAAGAATAATAAAGAATATGTATGTGCATACAAAACTTTATTTGTACATACATGTATTATATATATATGAAAAAAAAGTGTTATTCCATCCACAAGTAAATTTGCCAACATAGTTCAGTGTATTTTTCCTGCATGCCCACCACATTATCTAAACATCAAAATTATAACAGTCTAGAAATTCATTTATCGTCATGATTAAAAGCAACAGTGGGGGAAAAATAAAATGCTGCTTAGCTAAGGAACAGCACAGAGATTTCAGTGGAGATCTAGTAGATGCTATTTAATATATTACAAACTGCTCATCTTTTTCCAATTTCTGCTCTCAACATGGCATATGCGTACAGTTTTTGTACTGAATCATCTACCATTTTGTATTTTTTTTAAAATTCCATTCTCTTCACTTTTAGGTTATATCCCTTTCTCTTTAAAAAAATAAAATTATATGCATAAATGTAAGTAATAATTGATATTTTACTAATATGTAACTCAGCTGAAAATAACTAAAAACCTTTTCTGCTGAGTAGTACTTGTCCCATGTAGCAACACTTTAATGATTTTCTGAGTCTTGCTAAATATATGATTGTTAATACACATATTTAATATCAGTTTGACTTAATATTTAATACAAGGAAAAAAAAAAATCCCCCAGTACACCCAGTATTGTAGTGATAAAATATTTTATGCAGAGATCAGATTTTCCCTGCATAAAGATACTTGGCACAGGTCAATATTTATGGTAGTTTATGACCATATCCAAATACAGAACTAAGCCCCAAATAAACGGAGAGGTGAAGGCAAATTATGTGATCCTGGACATATTACCTGTTCTGGGAATGCCTGCTGTGTTGAATATTGTTAATGGGACAGTAAAAGCCCTTTTAATCTCCCTGGTAAATGTGCCATTTATCACAGTCGTTGTGGTTGTCATTCACTGGAACAATGGCTTGAATAGACGGATGTATTTCACTGCTCCTTACTTGAATGGCTTTTTTCTTTCCTCTTTGATGAGCAAGGGCCTAGATGTAAAGGGAGGCTAAAACGAGGGAGCACTGCTCTGAGCTTCTGCTTCCAAATTAAAATGCATAGAATTGGTTTCAGATTTTGGTACCTAACTACTGAGATTTTCAGTTTTTATAGGTGAAAAAATTGTTCTTTTTGAATTTTAACTGCGTATTTACTAGTTTTATGCTTCTCTCATTTCTCATATCGACATCAGTAATAGCGCTTTTCCATTCTCTTTCTTTCTCTCTCTTTCCCACTTCTCCTCTCCTTTCCTCTCCTCTCCCCTCTTATAAAAAACTTTGCTAGTTGATGTTTTTTTTTTTAATTTCCTTCCCTTCCCCATCTCCCTGATTAAGATTTATAATAAACAGGTCGGACCAACATTTGAACCATTGTTCCTTAATCTCACGCCTGGTATACAGATATTAAAAGAAACCTCTTCTCCCTTCTATAAATTGGAGTGAGACACTGGGGAGTTACAGGCCTCACCTCTGTGCCTGGGTAGATCAAGGAGAAGATCCTCCTAGAAACTGTGTTAAGGCACATATGAGACAAAGAGGTGATTTGAGACAACCAGCACGGCTTCACCAAGGGCAGGTCTTGCCTGACCAATCTGGTGGCCTTCTATGATGCAATGACAGCTTCAGTGGACAGGGGAAGGGCTATGAATGTCATCTACCTGGACTTCTGCAAAGCCTTTGACATTGTCCATCACCACATCCTTCTCTCTGAATTGGAAAGGTATGGATTTGAAGGATGGACTGTTTGATGGATGAAGAATTGGCTGGCTGGGTGCGACCAAAGGGTTGTGATCAATGGTTCTCTGTCAAGGTGGAGACTGGTCACAAGCGGTGACCCAGGGATCAGTCTTGGGACCAATGTTCTTCAACATCTTCATGAATGACATCGACAATGGCATCGAGTGCACCCTCAGCAAGTTTGCACATGACACCAAGCTGTGCAGTGCAGCCAATACACTGGAACGAAGGGAAGCCATCGAGAGGGACCTGGACAGACTGGAGAATTGGGCCCATGAAAACCTAATGAGGTTCAATAAGGCCAAGTGCAGGGTGCTGCACTTGCATCAGGGCAATCTCAGGTATTTATACAAACTGGGGGAAGATCTGCTTGAGAGCAGCCCTGCAGAAGGACTTGGTGGTCCTGGTAGATGGGAAGCTGGACATGAGACAGCAGTGTGTGCTTGCAGCTCGGGAGACCAACTGTGTCCTGGGCTGCATTAAGAAAGGGGTGGCCAGCAGGGAGAGGGAAGTAATTGTCCCTCTCTATTCGGCTCTTGTGAGGCCCAATCTGCAGTACTGCATCCAGGCCTGGGGCCCCCAGTACAGGAAGGATGTGGAGCTCTTAGAATGGGTCCAGAGGAGGGCCACTAAGAGGATCAGAGGGCTGGAGCACCTCTCCTGTGAGGAAAGGTTGAGGGAACTGGGCTTTTTTAGCTTGGAGAAGAGACGGCTCTGAGGAGAACTGATTGTGACCTTCCAGTACTTAAAGGGAGCCTATAAACAAGAGGGGGAACAGTCCACAAGGGTGGACTGTGATATGACAAGGAAGAACGGTTTTAAACTGAGACAGGGGAGGTTTAGGTTAGGTATTAGGAGGAAGTTTTTCACCCAGAGGGTGGTGACACACTGGAAAAGGTTGCCCAAGGAGGTTGTGGATGCCCCATCCCTGGAGGCATTCAAGGCCAGGCTGGATGTGGCTTTGAGCAGTCTGGTCTAGTGGTTGGAACCCTGCCTATGGTATGGGTGAATTTCCCTAGAAATTCACTTGGAATGTTAAATGCAAATTTTTGTTGTGACTTTTAGAACTTGCCAAAATTTGAGTATTCAAAGCATATTTTTATTTGTTTCTTTGTTTATTTTTTGCAAGCTGTGAACTTGAAAATGGACAGATAATCTCCATACTGAAGGACCTTACAATGACAGTTTCCTTAAGTAGCTAGAAAGTCAAAAGTTTTTTTTTATTTGTAGGATGATTGCCATTTTGGAGATAAGCCTTAATATTTCAGCATATTCAACACCAATAAATTGAAATTTTTTTAATAGTTTTGAAAATGCTTTGGTGGATGAGGATGAAATAATTGAAAACTTTTGTTACACAGCCTTTACAGCCAAATGAAAACTTTTCTGTAGTATATTCTATTGCATTATGCAATATATGAGGCAAGCAATTAACTTCAAGCAAATATTCATTTTCACTTTTCATTAATTCTGCAGTGAGAGAAATGTCCTCCAAAATTAATCTTTGGGGTACTGGCTGTAAATGAGAATATGTTGTCAAAGTTCAGTCCATTTGATTGTAGTGTACTTTTTTATTTCTGCTAATATCAGTTTTGTTGATGTTCTGAAGATAATCAAAATGACAATGAAATATGTTCCTTTCAAGTATATAGCAAGGAGCAGTGATCATAAACATTTTTTTATTCGTGCTAGATATAGGGAAACATGTTGTTTTCAACAAATAATTAAATGTTTTGTTTTTAAATTATAAAAGTTAATAAATTATTCTCAATACAGAAAGATTTTCTCCATCAAAAATCTGTGGATGAATCTTGGAAAATAACAGATATATATATATTTTGGTCAAAAAGTTATGTTTTAGAAGATTTATAGAGCAATTCTGATGCTTCTGAATATTTTGTATGTCTAATTATTACTAGCAAACATAAAGTATTTTCTATTTAGAGGCTATGATAGAATTATTGTTATCCTTGGTTCTTATTGAATACTCTGTAATATCTAATGTTTTCAATCATTAAGTCTCACTTGGGAAAGCCAGTACTAACATAAAGATTTTTGAAAATTCTTAGCTTTTTGTCTGTCTTCAAAGCCTTCTAGAAGTAAATTCTACAAAATCTAAAAGAGTTTTATTCTTAGGGTCTTTGGGAAGTATATTTTGATTTTACGTTAGTTTCTCTGTTTCCTCTATTATCTTGTAAAGCTTTTCTTTTTGAAGCTTTTATCTTGATTACAGTTGGTAATATGAAATTATTTGATTGCCTCCTGTTTTTCACAGAAAATATTAGGTTAAAAAAACAAAACAAAACAAAAAAAAAAACAATGACACATTGTTTTTTCTAGCTAGTATAGATGCCAACAAGGCTCTAAGCTGCTTTCTTATGAACTCTATCCCATTGCTTATCAACTAGAAGTTTTCACAGTAAATCTTGGTTGCCTGGAGCCTAGACAGATGTCTCTGAAATCTATGACAGGAATCCCAAAACTTTGGGTCTTTCATGCTAATTTTTAGCATGAAATCCAGAGGACTTCTTTCTTGGGAAGTTCCCAAAAAACTATATACAGTGTTTGTCAAAGCAACAATGTTTTTGATTGATTATTTTGGTTTAACTGACAGTAATGTTGTAGCAGCACTGTTGCAATAACATGTTGAAATTAGTGATTTTAATCTGTTTGAACCAGCTTATTGAAAACTGCAGACAGTGGAGCCTAGTGGAGTCTATGTATTTCATGTAAAAAACTAGAAATAAACCATAAGAAGAAAAATAAAAATGCAAAATATGTCACTCCTCTGTTATGTTTAATCATAAAAAATATAAATGTTAAATTAGAAAAAAAAAAAAAAGAAAAAAAAAAAGCACAGGAAAAATAATAAAAGTTAAATCTTCACCAAATAAGTCCACACAAGCACCTGCATAGGAGGTAGCAAGCAACCCTCAAGAAGAGAAAAGAAACTACAAACATCAGGCAATGTAATGAGAATGCTTGACAAACAACACAAAGTATGCTTTCCAGAAGTGCAAAAGCATGTTTTTTCATTAAAAACAATGAAAATATAGTCAATAATTTTGATAGTATGAACATGACAGTGCAGCTGAGTTTGTTCTGTCTGTTTTAAATATACATTTTTCTTTTCCTTATTTTTCTTCCTTTCCTTGGTTGCCTTTTTATATCTTTGCCTCCTTTTTATTTTCTGTGTTTATCATTACTTCATCTAGACAAATCCTGTGATATTTGTACAAAAGTCGACACAAAGTGATACATAACTCTCAAGCATCACTTGAAAAACGCTGAATAATTCTTAAATGTCCTCTACTAATCTTGTTTCCCATACTATCTCAGTGTTACTTGCCAAGTGACAGTAAAGAACAAGAGAAGAAAGCGAGATGATAGGATCATGCAGAATCCCAGCAGAAGGATTCTGCTGGCATCATGTATTCAATATCAGTGTGCACTGGTCACTAGTGTACATTTCTCCAGTTGATTTCAGGAGGTATAAACATATAATTATGTTTCTGATTGAAGAGACTTAGAAAAAGGCAGATATTTACAACACTCTTAAGGTTATTGCATTACAGCCAAAAATAATAAAAGAATCCAGAAAGCCAGCAGTATCCTGTGCTGCATCAAAAGAAGCGTGGTCAGCAGGTTGAGGGAGGTGATTCTGCTCTTCTATTCTGTACTGGTGAGACCTCACCTGGAGTAATGTGTCCAGATGTGGAGTCCTTAGTGCAGCAGAGATGTTGACCTGTTAGAGCTCATACATAATAAGACCACAAAAATGATCCGAAGGATGGAATGCCTCCTCTACAAGAAGAAATGGAAAGAGCTGGGGCTGTTCAGCCTGGAGAAAACTGATGGGAGACTTGATAGCAGCCTTTCAGTATTAAAAGGAAGGCTATAACAAGTAAGTGGAGAGAATCTTCAGAAGGATCTGCTGTGATAGGATAAGGGGAAATGGTTTCAAACGAAAAGAGGGGAGATTTAGATTTAGATTGGTTTTAGAAAAAAGTCTTTTATGATAAGGGTAATGATGCACTGTAACAGGTTGCCTGGAAAGGTGGTAGGTGCTCCATTCCAGGAACCAAGGTCATACTGGACAGAGCTCTGAGCAACCTGATCTGTCTACAGATGTCCAAGTTCATTGTAGGGGTGTTGGACTATGTGTTATTTATGTCCCTTCCTACTCAAATGATTCTATGAAAATAACAAAACTTACGGAATTTGTTAGAATTGTAAATACTACACATATACATTTTTTATAGTTAGTGATTCTCTACGTATATATATATATGTTATTTGAATATATCTCAGTATCTGAGTGTCTTTTTTCATAAATTAACTCTTCTGTTAACTTTGTAGTTTTATTGTCTTGTTTACTTTTATTTTTAATGAACCATTTCAACTAGGTTCTTACTAGAATCTATGTAATATTTTCACATGAAAAATTAGATCGCCATACTGAGTTTCTTCTGCTTCTGCTCATGGCATATATTGAATTTATATCTGCTTCTTTCTGTCAAGCTTTTTCCCAATAATGTGTATTAAAATGATTATACAAAAGTAAATTGCATTACACAGTATCGTAATGTTTTCAAGGATGACATTACATTAGTCTAACACAGGTCAATTTTCTCTGGTCCTCTAATAGCATGGATAATACTTTGCTTTGTGGGTGGTTTTGTTCTTATCATTTCTGATTTTCTTTTTTTCCTGGAAGAAATGTGCAACATTTCCCAGCACACATAAATAAGATATGTTTTTATATTGTACTGCAGGCACTCCGTCTAGGTTTACTTCAGCCAGCTAAATCTAATAAACATCTACTGGGATAGTAATTTTTAAGTTAAAGTTCAATATCAAACATGTCAGCAGTGCACTTAGCAAGAAGCAGGGCAGCAGTTTGAAGAAAATGCAGATCCAGTCACCAGTAATTTCTATCAAATTATAAACCCTTGTTAGAACACTGGGATTTCATCAGGTAACAGTGCTTAAATAAAAGCAATCCTTCTGCAGGAGGTGAATGTTTTTTCTTGGGCACGGACAGATTAAACCAATTCATTTACATACTTTTGACACATGCTTTGCCACTTTAATCTCCATTACTTATATTTTTGAAATGAATACTGGATTTTTCATGATGTTATCAGGAAGTCTCATGCTGATCAAAAATGGACTGGCATTTATATTTATTATACCCTGTATTTCAATTTTTCTGTTTTTTTCTCTTTGCTAAGTAATTGCTGGTGACCTAGAAAATGTTAATCAGCATATTTAAAGGTCTGAAATACTCAGGCAAATGCAATGTAATTATTTTACAGGGACTATTTATACAGTACGATACTAAAGGTCTGTGTATACTTAGTAGGTTGATTAAAGGTACTGAATACACTTTTAGAACAATATAAATGATTCCTGTTCTGGGAATACAAAAGGATGATACAAATATATGAAGGATGCCTTATTTTACAAAGTTAACTCCAAAATTTAGTTCATTAATATTTTGTTTTTCTTTTTTCAGAGACAGATAAATTATTCTGAAGTTTCCTTATTCCACTACGTGTCCACCCAGTCCTCAGATAGATAAACAGTTTGTTTTCTATATCATGGGTCTGTTAATGGATTTATACCATTCAACTTGGTCTAAATTCAGGAAGCATTTTTAGCATTCAATAACTTGCATCTTCTGACTGAGGAATCTTTCATGTCTTGAGACAGCACAGACAGTTTGTCCTGGAGAAAAAAAGGCTTAGGGAGTGTGTTAAATAACTAACTGGAGAGAATGATAAAGGAGCCACAGCATTCTTAACTCTGCCTACTATCAGGACAGGAAGCCACAGCCCCAAATTAAAAACAAGACACCCCATCATCAAAACATGAGAAAATACCTTTTACCATGAGGGTTGTCTAGCACCTGTCCAGAGTGGTTGCCAGAATTTGTGGCATCTCCATCTTTGGAGGTACTCAAAACTTGACATATTTACATACTTTCAAGGATCCTTCTAGAGGCGAAGGGCTGGTCTGTATGATCGTAAAAGATTCCTTCCCATCTCAACTGTTTGATGACTATATGATTCTGTAATATACACAGAGAGGCAATGTTTCCAAGCTCCTATCTCTAACTTGGATCTAAGAGACCTGGGTGCAAATATCCATGTCTGAATTCCCTGACTTATGGACTTAATCTAGTTATAATCCTTCTCTTATAGTGGAAGTTAATACTCTAGTTACATCATTCTCTAAACTGAATGTTCCAATTTCTTTTTAAGTTATTTATGTCTGAAGCTCTTCTGTGTGTTTCAGGGACAAAAATCTGTATATCTAAAGCAATATAAATATATAAAAGCTGTCATCATCCTTCTCAGTTTTTATTCCAAAAGATAATAACATTTATTAGACTTCAGCAGATAGTTTTAAACCCTCCTTTTAGCATTTCCTCCTAAATTGCTTAGTTTTCTGCTGATAATATCAATATATACTCATGTTAAAAAGTTCTGCAATCTTTCTTGAACAATGACAAATATAATTGATAGTAGTATTTACACTGTTATAATCTTTATGCTTTTGTGTGTTTCTTGCAGCAGATTCAAGATATAGCTCAGAAAAAAATGGACTTTGAATTACATCACTTGTTCAGTACATTAATTAAATATGACATAGCAATTGGGAAACATTTACTTTATTAAAGAAGGCTTGAGACATCTTCTCCTGTTATCCTTTCAATGTAGAACCGATAGTTCAGTTTAGACTCTTTTTTATTTTTTAATTCTGATCTTAACAGTGCTAGAGTCAAAGACAGAAGTCATAATTTTCTTAGGTAACATGAATAATCTCTGATTTTCTAACAGCCTAGTTAAATGCATTTTAACTCAATGTCATTTGCTCTACATACTTGACTAAACTAGATGATCTTTTCCCAGAAACAATATTTGAATATGCCTATGCATTCCAGTGAGTGGACCTGCTTTTTCAAGGGAAAAAGAAGGAGAATTGTGGAAGAAATTGCAGAAGCATAGCAGAATAGTTAAAGTGGTAAAGGACCTCTGGTGATTCTGGAGATTGTTTAGAGGTTGTCCCCTGTTCAAACATAGTCAGCCAGCATAGGTTGTCCAGGACCATGCCAAGTTAGGTTTAATAACCTCTACCTAAATGTAAGCTAAGCAGGACAAGAACAGCAAAGAAATCTTAATATAATAAAACTGAAACAGCACTCTTAGCAAATCTATTGAACAGAATATTCCGTGAAACTTTTCCAGCACTGCATTCTGGATCCTTTTTGCTGATAGTAATGAAGAGAATTAAGCTGACAAACTTCTGTAACCAGCTGCAACTAACAGTCCTATTATTTTCATTTTTAGAGATGAAATATGAATTTGATGATAATCAATGCACTGAAGATGAGAGTTAATATTATTTTATCATTATTATTATTATTTTATTTCTTTTCATAAAACTAGCACGCATAGAAAGACGTCAGCTATTATCCCTGGTCACCTCAGGAGATGGTGTTTTAATGGAACTCAAAAAGAAAGATATCAAACTTCAAACAATATAATTCTAATGCTATATAGTTTCAACAAATGATTATAAAATTAAATGTAACTAAACAACCATGCCCTTAGGAAGTACAGTAAGAAACAGACTGACTTTGGACTTCATTCTGTATGTTAATAGGCTTAAGATTTTTCAGATTAAAGTACCTTTAATTGAAAGTACAATTCATTTAAACGATGAATATGGCCTTGTAATGGTATTTTTAAACTTCACCTGTTTAAATTGTATGTTCGGACAGCATTACAAGGAAAGACGTCTCATGTTCTTTGAAACTATACAGCCACTTTGCTAAAATGTTCATATTTAGAATGAATTCATCTTACTTTTCTTCAGATATTCATTTAGGCATAACCGTCAAAGTCTAATCTCTTCATATCTATATAGAAGAAAAAAAAAATGAAAACAACAGACAACTTCAGAAGATCTTGAACTACAGATTTTAATATTTAAGGATTTGGTTCTTTTGTAACATCCACGCAGATGTTTTTCTACTAGGTAAAGTATTCAGTCAGTGAAGAAGGACCAAGTCATCTCTGGACTATAAGTCGCCTTTAACAAGATACAAATTTATTTTGAATAAAATAAATTGCCCCCTGATACTGCCTTCTATATTCCACAGAATGTGAAACAGCTATGTTCTGCATTATTAAACTCTTGACTATATAAGGTAAAAACAATCATCTAAATTTCAGGTGACAGAAGCATGGATAACTTAATAGCTTAAAACAGAAGCATCAGACATTGTTAGAGACAAACCTCAAAAGGCTTCCCATTCTACTAAAGAAAACTGTCATTTGAGTGCAAACTCATTTGTAGATTTTTTTTTTTCTGCTTTTATTCGCTGAAAAACAATTATTATATTGCCTGCTCAGCCACCCATATGTTATTTAATTTGCAATTAAATTCCTTAGGAAATAAAATGCAGGAGGTGGAGGGGAAATGCTCATTTAATCTGTTGAAGATCACATCAAATTACTTATTTCAGATTTGTATGTTTCTGAAGTAGTTATCTGTAAATTATTGGGGAAATGGAAGAAAATTGACACAAGATACCTCTAGACTAAAAAAAACAGATCTTCTGGATGATAAAAATCAAGCAATTCACTTCTCTCCTGTCATTTTTAATTTAGCACAACATGCATTGACATTTTTTCTTTCCATATGTGCTGTCAATATTTCTTTTTGCTTATATTCCACAAACACATAATTTTTACCTCTCATACTAGAGTAAATTTTACTTCTATTGTACCTTGGGAAAACTCCATATTAAAAATTCAGAAATAAACATTACTATACATATGTTTTCTGTGTTTCGATGTTTGGATGAAATCTTCTCCTATATGGAACTAAATGAAGTGCTCAGCTTTGATTTCTTTGAGGCAAAAGGTCCAGTGAGTTTTATGTGACATCTGATGTTACCAGGGTAATTTGTAAGAAAAAAAAAAAAAAAAAACTCAAAACGTAGAATTTTCCTAACTTTAGATTTAGTGTTTAATTTCAACCAATCTGTTGCATGCTATTCTGTAAATTTATGGGGAAAAATACGATAGGAAATAAGCTTATACTTCAAACTTCTATATCAAGGATTCAGAAATTAGTTTGGTTCATATCAAACAAGTAACCCTTTTCACCCCTACACGATTCAAAGTAAGAAAATTGAATGTAAACATTGAATTAAGGAAAATGCAATTTTTGTAAACGTGAGTATATTGAAGCTTGTGAATTATGTATAATCATTGATTAAAGATATAATATAGGTCAGGAAATACAATTAACCACAGAGGGTAAATTGACACTTGTAATATTTTTTATTTATGAGATTTTCTAGTAGTAAAGTACATTTGCTAGTGTTCTCTTTCCAAATAACAATAAGTAATCATGATTTTATTTCTTCAACAACACATCAGTGGAACTTTATTTTTTAGATTATTTTATATGGCATGATATTGATTGTACATAGGTCACTCCAAAAATAGTTCCTCTTATTTATTTCCATGGAAACTACAACAGATATAAATAGCACAATAATAATGTCCAATAGAGCAAATTCTTATCTGCAAAACACTTATTTTTCAACATAGTCACCACCACCAGCTGATTCATATGATAAGCAGATTGAGACACTCTTCATCTCATGGCATGACAGCTGTGCATGACAATTTGGAACATGGCTTGACTTAAGTGTTACTGTCACCATCATTGAAATGCACCACACACCATGTCACAATTTGCTGACATGCACTGGTTGATCTTCATAAATGTTCAGCAAGCATCAATGATAGCATGTGCCATTCTTTCTACTGGGAGGAAATCAGTGACACACTTTTGCTTCATGCCCACTTCCATGTCAGATGCCATTTTGTCAAACCGCCCCTCTGTCACACAACAACAAATTGTAATATAATATTGGCAAGAAGGTTCAGCTCTACAACCAACATCTGCCTCTGATGTCATGGGACAACATCATAAAATAGGAAATATTACTTTCAGATCAGCACTTGTATATATTAAACGACATGCTTTATATTCATGTAGTAATATTTTAAATTATACTTCTGTTCATCATATCAGGTCCCAAATTATTTGTTGTCTCCATCTTTGTTGTAAGTCATGTTATCTCTTTGAATTCTAAATCATTAGATTGTTTATTAAGAAACAGAAAAGCAAATGTGAAAGTTAATGCTAATTACTGTCTCTATTCCATGAACGTCATACTAGTCATTAGGCTGCCTGATCCTTCAGATCTTAAGAATTCGCTACTCTCCCTGAAATAAGTGAAGTTGTTACAGAGTTATCAAGAGACAGAGTCAGAATCAGGCTAGGGAGAGAACAGACACAGTACCCCAAGACATCTGAAACCAGACAACTCTTTTTAGGTAATTGCATTTCCCATTATAAGATAAACTATGAAGACTATTAAAGTCAAGAAACAATAACAGCTGTCATACCAACCAATATTCAGTGATGTCACAAGAGATACCTCACATTAGGGTCTTTATGAGTTTTGCTTTACAATGTAGCAAATAACAAGATAAATTACGCGTTCCTTAATTAAACATTACCCTTTATACTCTCTGATTTTGTAGTCAGGAAAAAGCAACTCCAAGAAATAGGCTTAATCTACAGTTCCAGGACACAACTGTGGTTCTACTCCTCTTAAAATCATGAAGTGCATTAATGCTGTGTCTGCAAAAAATCATTTAATATTTTTCTGCAGCATCTATGGATTCTTTAAAGACCCAAACTATTAAAGCACCATTCCTGTACAGCCAAGATTATCCTGCACTGTTTTAGTTTGATCATCTTGCCTTACAAATTTGTCACAAATATATTAGCTAGCTACATGAAAAAGCAGTTAGTAATTAAGAGTTTGCTTACTGTAATGATTCAGTTGTAATTTGCATAGAAATCTGCAAATTTCATTTGCTTTATATAAATCTTTCTTGTAAAAAATATGCCTCCAGAATTTAGTCCATATTAGACATACTTGCACAAACACCTGAAGCAGCAGAAGTGTAATTACACTGCATGCAAAATATACTGGTAGATATGCCTGTTTGCTTCAGCTAGGATAAAACAATGAGAAGTATTTAATTTAGTGTATCTTTACCAATCTGCATTAGCTAAAACACTGGCCTTGTAATTCCAACTCAATAAGCCTGAACATCAACATTGTTTTTATTTTCTTATGAAATTCTATATAGTAATAAAGTACTTAGGTATGTTCAGACAATCAATTTGCTGAGTAAATGGAATTGTCTAAATGCTGTAATTGTGCAGTTAGAGTCATTTGGTTTGTGTAGAACTGCAACTCTGAGATTAGCAGATTGATATGGATACAAAAGGAATGCCAAAACATTATTTTAAACTGAAACTTTATTTCATTATCATGTAATTGGGTTAGGTTTTATTTTGTTATTCCATCTTTTTGTGGGTATGATAAATATGAGGTGCCCTAAAGGTGATACTTGTGCTATGATTTGCCTTGGTGCAGGATTTATCTGTGATAATGTTACTGTCTTAAGATGTGGGTTTGGAGCGCAAGATTTAGAATAGCCCAAA
This sequence comes from Lagopus leucura, assembly GCF_019238085.1. NCBI lineage: Eukaryota > Metazoa > Chordata > Aves > Galliformes > Phasianidae > Lagopus > Lagopus leucura. Next base: position 30,663,548 of record NW_024962252.1, read on the forward strand.
TAATAGCCCAAATATCTCATTAACTGTGGAATAAAATATTTTTTGCCTTACATAAATAATTTTTATGCTTTTGCCTTTGTGCGTAGTTTGACACATAATTCAAGTTTTTTGCACTTTCATTTCTAATTTCAGCAGAAAATTCAAGTAAATTTTTAGTAGTGCTTTTACAGATTTTTTACTTCTTTCTGTTACTTCACTATTCTTGACACTAAATGTAAAAATACAAAGAATGTTTAGAAAAGAGACATGATCTTCAACAGTTATTTTTATTTCTATCAGCAGTTTTCTCCTGTTGTAGTACAATTATATTCAAAATACAAATGGTCTTTTGTACCTCAGTGAAGAATGGAATTTTCCTTCCTACTTCCTACTTTGCTGCTAACTTTCCAGCTGTACTGTAAGGAAGGTATGTATATGGTAGATTATTAAACATTTTTTTAATAGTGTAATACAGTTATTTTTCCCATTAAATTGTTTGAGCAATACATGGGCATGCCTTTGGTCTAAGCCAACTGATTCTCCACCACAAAATTCCTGGATATTGTTCGGGGAATTAACAGGCATGCAGTTATGTTCTGAACAAATTGGATTTGGCTACTTTTTTTATTAAGTGTAACAGAGCAGCCCTGTGCTGTTTTGTGCTGGTGGACATAAAATATCTGGGAATGGCACTGGACACTGTTCAATTCATTAGATTATATCTATAGTTGATATCTCTTTCCTAACTTCCCTTTTTTTTTTCTTTTCTTAATAGCTTTTTTTTTTTTAAATCTGTATTGAATACAAATTTTTATGTTGTAACTGATCCAGTATGAGTAAATTGTTTATGAAGAATTTTCTCATCAGTTATCTCTTTCTCTTGAAAAGATAAATTAACCTTGGAATTGAAAGAAGAAGATATGAAAATAGTACTGATCAAATGATATAATATCATCTTTGGGAAACAAATTGCACCAAAGATCCTTACATAAATAGAACAAATAATATCAAGAAAATAAGAATTTTTAAAACTATATAGTTTTACAGATAGTTGTATGTTTTCTTATGCTTTTGTAAAATTCACCTTATAACTCATGTTCAAATCCTTAAATTTAAAACTTCTTGTTATGTCTGGGGTATCAGATACTTTGCCACATGGGACTGAAACATCCAAATCATGATTGAATCAAAAGTAAACCTATAATTTATTGTGCTCACTGAAGAATGTGAATCCTTATGTTGGAAATTAAATATCTTATTCCAGGTGATGTGTTAAAACAATTAATTCTGAACACTGAAGATCAAGTGATATGTAAAGTAAGGTTTATTGCAGTAACAGAAGTTTCAGATTCATTTCTTTGTCTATTTTTGGAAATCAAACTTGAAATTTTTTGAAAGTGTAATCTGTCACTGCTTACCACAACTGATTTTAACTCTTTGTGTAACTCTGCCTATCAAAACAGGAATAAAGGAATAAAGAATAATCAAAGCTATTAAGGAATATTGGAGAGATATACTGTGCATTTTGATTGTAAAAAAAAAGGGGAAAATTGTTAACATGTCCTTTACATGGATACAGATTTTCAAAAGACATGGAATATATACCAGTAGAGGACTAGGTAAAAAGCTTCTCCCTAAATATAGTGCAGCTGCATGTCAAGTGAAAATAAATTTGTAAAGTCTCATTGGGCCACTGGGTCCATAAATTTAAGATGCAAGAGAGCTGAGTCTTTCATGTTCCTTAATATATGCATACACACATGCCTATGCATTCTATCAAAACAATTCTATCAAAACCTTTGTTTTAATCCTTCATTAATGCATTACTATTGCACCAAAGTGACAAAATTTTAGCAGTACTAAATATGTGAGTTGCTCCAAAAATAACAATAATATGTGCAAGTAATAAAAGCATGTACTTTTGCCGACTATAACAAAGATCCACCTATGATGTCAGTATATTTCTTCTAGTGGGAGCAGCAGTCAATGTTTAAGAAGAGAGGACAAGAGTTTACTTCACTGGTATATTTTCTTAGATGTCTGAAACTAGAAATCTGACTTCTGGAGTTAGAGGCTGCAGATGTATATCTTGCCTTTATTGAAGCTGATCAGTTACTTCCTGAACCCACACTGCAACATCCTATAATAATGCATTCCTCAGTGTGCATATGTCTAATTTCCTCTAAAGCAGTCCCTTAAAATTTCACTGCGCTCATCTTTGTGTCTTACGCTACATGATGAAAGTTTCATCCCTATTCACTTGCTCCACTGAATTCTTTGTGCTGTAAATCCTTCTTACATTACCCTTTAAATTTCTTTTCCAAGTTGGAGAGTAGCAATCTGTTCACTAGCTTCTCACAGAAAAGTCTGCCATAAACCTGCCCAATATTTTTCTCTTCTGAATCTTTTTTTAGTTCTGTATCTGTGGCACATGCAGGCACATAACAACTGTGTACACCAAACAGCACAAACTGTTGAGCTGATTAATAACGTAAAGTTTTCTTCCATAGTAGAAAAGTAGAGTATTTGCTTCAGCACAGATCTTCATTTATATCTCATCTTTTAATTTGTATGATTCTTGAAGATAAAATAAGGTAAGAAACCAGATTCTGTCTCCTCAGATGAGAAGGATTAAAAAGTGCTCTGACATCAGTTTTTTTAATGTGCAGTATTTTTAGCATAAGAAATTCAGTTCTTTTCTTCATTAAGTCTTATTCTAGCTCTGGAATTAAGAAAAATATAGATGCCAGGGGAAAGTGATTCTAATAAAGCTAAGAACAAATAAATGAGCTGAAGAGTTTGTGCCTCCATTTTGGTTAATCATTGCTTATTATTAGGGATTCATTCAAGATCTCAGTCACACATTGTAATGATTCCACCTTTCAGAAGTCCTGAAGAACAGTGATCTAGTTGGATATGTTTTAATATCATTCTTTATCTGTTCCTCTCCATATTGCTTCATTTAAACAACCAAATTTTTTGTCTCTTTCTTTCCTGCATAGGGTTATGTTATGTTTTTACTTACGACGCTTTGATGTTTATCTTCATGCACATAAGAGTTGCTGTGCCATTTTACTGTTCTCACATTGTCTAAGAAAGCAGTGTTAATGCAGAAACAATCTATTTCCTGATTTGTTAAAGTGACTCAATACAATTCTCAAGTTTAATGACTTCAGAGAAGCTAATTGTGCTTCAAGCATGTTGAGCATACAAATTTTATTCATCTGATTTTATGGAAGGAGGCTCTACAGAATGTCCAGTTTGCAGTTAAATACAGAATCAGTGCAATTATTCCGTTGAGGGTATGACTTAATAACAGTAAAAGTTCTAGTGTAGAAACTATTCTATTAATATCAAGTTAACATATTCTCAGATAATTCCTCTATTTTGACAAAGATGCCTCATTTAAAGCAGTACAACTTCCTGATACAGATTAATCGTTTTTTTCCTCATTTCTTTCCTCCACGTTAAAAACTGTGTGATTCTACCAGGGCCTCTTGAGCAAAGTGGGACTGTAGTAAGTCATAGCATTCAAAAATACAAATCAATGATGTGCTAAAACAAAGAAATAAAACTACATCCTATGCATCACAAAACAGAATAAGGCCACAAATCATTTTCTAAGCAACTTTGCTCTTACTTTTCTTGAAATAATAAAAATTTAAACCATGAAAATGACAGGGGGCAGGGAAAGAGGCTAGACATTGATCAAAAGCACAGTAATTGCACTAACATTAGGATTTACTTGATTATTTATTTTTAGGGAGCACAGAACAGGTGTTTTTACCCCTAGAAATGGGGGTTTCTGTCACTCTGAATATTTTTGCATGTAAGTCAAGCTACGTATGATATCTTCAGCTTATAGTAAATTTGATGCAGCAAATTTATTCTAGGGCCTGGATAGGGAATTTTTGCATTAAGAGAGTGAAGCTGACTGCTTGCTCCAATTCTGACAGAATAGAAACCAACTGATTGATTGATCCAGGAGAAAGAATTTGTAACTCAGACTGGCTCAAAAAATATATGAATCTCCACTGCTGTTTCTGGCCAGTGACAGAAAGAAGAAGAAAATCATAGGATTTCTGTTTCTTAATATGTTGTCTGCAATTGCTAATTAAGCATTCAAAAAGACCCAGGGTCTTTGTATGGAATTTGAAGCTTCAAGCCAGATGAAAGAGGGAATCTTCAAAAGCAACTGAAGGAAGTTCTCCAATATATGCCTACATTTCTAATTGAGCTTAAGATAACACTGGCTAAAATTCTGGTGAAAATAACAAAATGTGGGACATCTAACTCCCTACAGCTGATCTAGTAGGAGATAAATGGTGAAATAGGGAAATCCTCTGGCTTTATCTGAAAAGATGTCACTATTTTCCTGGTCTTCTGCTCACCTTAAACAAAGCCTTAGAGAAAAAATGAGCCAAAATGGTGACACTCAGTAGGATCATACCAATACCCTACCAATGCCTGTGAACGAAGATCGAGACCAGCATAACTGAATTGAATTAAATTGAAAGAATAGAACTGAAACTTCTTCTGCCAAGGAAGCATTTGGCCTAGGGTTTTTCATTTGTTTGTGGTAGCAATTTAGAAATCATTGTTCATATTTCAACATGTTTGTTCTGTGTCTCCTGGGTAAACTCTCGCATGGAAAATATTTGCTGTATCAGATTTTTCAAAGGTCAATTACTCCAAATGTATTCAGCCCTTGGGACTCGTGTGTATAGATTTTGATGCCAAAAATTTTCATCACATTGTCTTGCTTAAGGTACTGTAAAAGGTCTATTAGTTTATTTTCTGTATCTCCAAACTATCATATATTCTGAAGAGAAATCAACTTTGTCAATAAAGAAAACCATTTAGATTCTTTATTTCAAGTCTTATTAATGCTTTCTTTCTGTTTTTTTTTTTTTTTTTTCCTGTTAGAACAGTTAAGACCATTACATTTCCATATTGGTTCTAGAAGTACTTCTATCATAAAGGTCTCAGCTATTAATAAGGGCTAATGTTCAGTTGTAAACAAAATGTTTCTTTTGTCTTCTGAAGAAGTAACTAAAACAATGTTATCAATGATCTTCAGAGTATATAACACTGATGAGGTCAATCCTCAATCCCCTGTGGAGTTAATTACCTCAAATACATACGCTGACTAAGCTAGAGTACTGTGCTCAAAATACATAATATATAGCTCAGTGAAGACCTGTGCTATATATGTCAATTCCAGAGTGCATGGCTTACTAATACTCAAGTGACACAACCTGGTTTCTGAAGAGAGTTAAACACAAAGACTTATCCTTCTCTTGCCCTTCAGAAGCATCTTAGACTCTCTCATTTGCCACCTGAACTACTTACACGCCATTCACTTTTCTATAATACGGGCCTCCCAAATTATATGTCTTGTTTCCCTCAAGAATGTCTTCAAATTGTTAATAGACTGGTCCATTCTTTCACATTTCATAAGCTGAAATGGAATGAATGGGCAGTCCTTGAAATACAACTGGAATTCTACATTTCTAAGATAGAAGTAAGAAAGCAGAAAGTTCAAGAAGATAAGCACATTTTTGGAAAAATTAATCGCTACAGTTGAAATCAGCATCAGAAGATTCTATGACTTATTGACTGAAAATTAAGATGCACACATCTGAAGTGATAAGAACATCTAAAGTGATAAGAATGGGATCAGTTTGCTGTTCATGTCATTATTTCCTTTCCTATCAATTTCCTGAAAAATTTTAATCAGTTTTTACAGCTACATATCTAGTCCTTGAGTCTAAAATAACTTTTTCTGTAAGTGAAGAATGCATAGTTTCTTGGATGTTGGAATGATAGAATTCAAATATGAGATTTGTGTATGGGTAAAAGAAATAAATTCTAATTTTAAGTAAATATGCATTCATTTTTATGATAATAATGTAATAGATTCACATATTATATTATATAGTTCATTAATAATTAATATAGTTAAAATAATATAATTAATAGTGTAATTTTCACAAAATCATTCAGATTGCAAAAGACCACTAAGGTCATCTAGTCCAACCATCAACTCATCCCCACTATGTCCACTAAAACATGTAACTAAGTGCCATATATCCATGTTTCTTGAACCCCTTGGGGAAAGTGACTTCACTCCATCACTTTCTGCCTCAGCATTCTTTCAGAGTAGAAATTTTTCCTAATATCCAACCTGAACCTTCCCTGATGGAACTTGAGATGATTCTCATCACTAGTTACATGGAAAAAGAGTCAGACTCCCGTCTCACCACAATCTCCTTTCGGGTCATTCTAGAGAGTTGTAAGATCTGTTCCTGAGTGGTCTCTTCTCCAGAACAAATAATTAATACCAGTTCCCTCAGCTGCTCCTCATGAGATTTGTTCTCCAGACCCTTCATCAGCTTCATTGTTCTTCTCTGATGAGGAGTGATGATCCAGGGGCTCAGTGTCTTTCTTGTAGTGAGGGGCTCAAAAATGAAGTGCAGCCTCACCAATGCTCTGCCTAGGGGGATTATGACCTCTCTTGTCCTGCTGATTACACCATTTGTGATACAAGTCAGGATGCCATTGACCTTCTTGGCCATCTGGGCAAACTGCTGACTTATGGTCAGCCAGCTGTCAACTAGTATCCCCTGATCCTATTCTGCCATGCAGCTTTCCAGTAGCTCTGAACCAAGCTTGCAGAAATGCATAGGGTTATTTTGACCAACGTGCAGGTCCTGATACCTGAACGCATTGAATCTCATCCAGTCAAGCCTATTGAGCTCCCTCTTTCTGCCCTCAAGCAGAACAATACTTCTTCCAACATTGGCATCATCTGATGGACATTCTTTATCTTCTCTGAGCTTTCAGAAGTTTAAGTCATGCTAATAGTGTTTGTTTAAGATAACTTACTCATATTTAAATTTTTGAAGCGAGTATGAAGTAGGAAGTTTTTCGAAACATATTTTAACTGAGAAAGAAAATTTTAAAACATACAAAATACTTTTATTAAAATAATTACCAATCATGATTTATATTATCTTCTTTACTTTAAATTTAACTATCACTAAATGAAAAAGAGGCTGAATAAATGGGGCATGGGGAAGAAGGAATGTAAAATGTATGACATTAGCAAAAAAAAAGCCATAGTATTTTGACCAATAAATAAAGATCATGCAAATTTAATTAGTATCATTAACAGATAAGGAAGGAATGATACATCAAAAGATTGAAGCTGTGCCTATCTTAGCAGGCTGTATAGTGTATACAGCAGACCTGTAAAGAAACAGTGCTGAAGACTCAATGTGTTCTGTATGCATTTCATGGGGAGTGCCTAAGATTAGCTCTACCTTGAATTGTCCTGTAATAAATGTAGGATTCTGTATGGCCTCCTGCTGCATGTCTTTTGATTTAGTGTAATCAGAAAGGCATCCAGTTCACACACCCCAACACCTCTAGTGACCATAGAACTACTGAAAAAATGGGAACCAGAAAATTTGTTTTCTGAATGAACTCCTAAATCAAACTAAAGCATCGATATAAACAATCTATGCAGCTTCTCCAGAAAGTGAATGCTGTCATAGCTAAAAGTCAGTTTACTTTATCTTTGAGATATCCGGAAGTGAATGACTCCCTTGAACCTCTTAGGTAAAAGAGACAAAAACTTTGAGGCAGGTTTCTTTCTCCAAGGCTTGGTGAAAAAGGAATTATCAGAGCTTTTAATATTTGGAAAATAACAGAAAACTTTATTGCAATAATACGGTCTGGTTTGCTACAGGAAATCACTTTTTTATTGTAATTGCAGAAGAAATAGATCATTAACATTAGGCTTTCTCTAAATACCATTTGCTATGCAAAACTGAACAACAAACTCTACTTCTGAGAACAAATGAAATAATATCAAGCCATGCTTAAAATGTGGGGGGAAAAAAAAACAAAAAACAAAAAACCAAAAAAATAAGAAATCCTTAATCTTCCTATTCACAACATGGAAATTTTGTTTTTAAAACCTAATCCAAATAAATCAATCATTTTTTTTTCTTTCTTTTTTTTTTTTTGTTTTTGTTTTTTTTGTTTTTGTTTTTTTTTTAATTATGAGACGATTGAGGAACAAACTTGAATTTCAGTTTTTAAATGACTCTGGTGCTTGCTGCTGGAATTTAAACATAGCTTTAACCTTATGTTCAATCTAATGAAATCCTAAGAGACAGAAGAACTGGTTTATACTGAAGTCACTACAATATTGGACATTATGTGTTTAGATATTTAGGTAACAGATTTCTCTTGATATCAGAACATAAGGTAATCATTTCACCTAATTCAAACAGCAAAATGTTTGCAAACAAAACAGTATATAGTAAGCAGAGACAAATATATAGGTGTCTCAGAAAGTAACACCTATTTATTTCCATGGAAGCAACAATATATATGAAGAGAACAATTACACTTTTTAATACATCAAATTCTTTGCTACAAAACGCTACTTTTCAACAAAGGCACATCATTAGCTCTGCATTTTCACCAGCAATGAACAAGAGCCTGCAAGCCACACTCATAAAAATGTGCACCAGCAGAAGTGACTCACTGTTTCACAGCTGCTATGATGGCATTTTTTCCCAAGAAAACATTGCTCATGCAGTCCATCTTTCTCTGTAGTACCATGCACTGTTTGGTCTCCATAAACATTCCAAAAGCATCAATGAATCTCAATGTATGTCATTTTTTCCACAGGGAGGAATTTATTTCCACACGGTTGCTTCATCTGCACTTTCATGTCAGATGTCATTGTGTCAGTCTGCCCCTTTGCTGCCATCTGTCACACAGCAACAAAATGTAATGGAATACTGGCAGGAAGGTTCAACCTCTACTGTTATACCACCAACATCCACCTCTGACACTGTGGGCCCATGTAATAAAATCGGAGGCCTAACAACAAGCCCTCATTGATATTTCCATACAGTGGTTTATCAATTCCTTAGACAGATGTCTAAGATAATTAAGACAAACTATTGTTTGAAAATACTATTTTTTTTTTTAATTAATTGTGAAGATAGAATAAGAGAAGCCAGCTTTGACTTATTCAACAAAATTTAAGATATAAAAATTGAGAGGAATACTACTGATTTCAGATGCAGGTCCCTGCTTTGGCTGTGCTGATGCACCAGCTCCAAGTCACCCATAAACTTCAAAGAGGCTGCATTTCAATTTCTATTTTTACACTTTGACTTTGGATTGGTTTTACTTTCAGTAGTGTAGTTCATATTTTTGGTTCTGTTTTTTACGTACTCTTCTTTATCTCATGCTCTTTCTGTATTGACTGGGAGCGATGAAAGAGAAGAATGGAGAAGAAAAACACATTCCAAAATTATGTTTTGTTTCTTTGAGCCATTGTTTGCATATGACTAGTTTAATCATGCACAACATTCGCCCTTCATTACACTGAATGCTGTTAGTAGTAGATGCCTTTCAGCACAATAATGTCTAATTTACATTAATCTTGCTTTTCTCAATTCTTTTATAGTGATGCAAACATATGCCACAAATTATTCCCTATTTTTTTCTACAATAAACGTATGAGCTACACTCCCATATTAAGCAGCACTTAATTTACCAAACCATATTAAAGTAACTAAAAATGTTACAATATCACTTCTGCAAGACAATATGGAACTAAAATGTCTCAAAACAGGCTACAAAACAGTGTCTGCAGAATGATGCAAACAGGTAATAAAGCATAAGCAATATTCCGCAAAGCACATATAAATAACTAATTGCACAGTGATCCTGGACTTTTAAATTCTTTATCCTCACACTCCTCTATTTTCCTACAGATACAATTTTTGCAAGAGTAGCTCAGACAACTTTATTTATTTTGATAGGGTTTCTAGAAATAGGTTTTATTTAATGTATCTTTATTTTATGTAGCTGCTACTGAAAATGCTATCCACTCTGTTTCCTATTTGTATTCTTTAACACATACTGCATCTTTATCATTCATTTTAATTGTTCAGGTTCTACTGCAAGTTCTTGTGGTTTTTGTTTTGAGAATTCTGCATTCCTCCCACTTATTTGAAGAAATACTGATGTTTCGTAACTTATATTTAGTAGTCTAAGCCATAAAATTGTGCAGAAAAGGAGAGATCCACTTCTGTGCCATTCTGTCTGAGGAATGTTTCTTTGAAACTCCAGGAAAAGGGACTACTGAACAGAGTTGATTACTCCAAGTGAGGAAACAAGTCACCATCCAGCACTTAGGAAACCTAGATTCCCTCTTATCTGATATTCACTTCTTCTGCTTGAATGAAGAAATGACATAGACCTAGACAAAAAGATCAGCACGAAGGAATTTATTCAGTGTAAGCTTTATGATAGTTAGCAAAATGACTATGCCCTGTCATAATCTTACTCCTATTTTATTCACTAGAATTTTGTCTTGCACAGTGTCCTGCTTTCCCCCTTCCTTTTT
>NW_024962252.1:30674067-30812118 GCF_019238085.1 Lagopus leucura
AAAAAAAAAAAAGAGGTTGGAGGAGAGGAATGAATCAGGATAGGCAGAGAATATCCAATTCCTAATGAATATTCTCATTAAACAGATGTGGCTTATCATAGTATCAGACAAAGGTGCAAGTTTCACCTGCATAGTTTTATGGGCAAGTTTTCTAATCACTAATTAAAATGAGGATGCCACTTAATTTTTATTTCCTTCAGTGACGTTTCCAAAGAATGCATTGCTCTTCACACATCTACTGGGTTAAAAAAAAAAAAAAAAAAAAAGAAAAAGAAAAAAGGGGTATCTCTGCGGGAAGTCTGAGCTGTTGATCCTAGTTGGGATCATATTTCTGTATATAGCCCCATCTAAGGTATTTGGGATTTGGACTAATTTACATTAGTCCCACGTTATAATTTTTACGGGCTTGTGTACCATTTTACCAGCATGCCTACATCGTGCGGTTATCTCTGAATTCATGCCAAACAACCCACCTTCAGACTTGAAAGTAATACAGTTATTTCAAAGCTGATGCTCGCTGGCTGCACATAGTATCTTGCTATCACAGCAGTAACTTAGCAAGTCAAAACCTTATCCGGGATGTGTACTCAGCCCTCTACATGCATCCCCCCTTAAACAGCTCTGTAAATCAATTTGAATTTTCACATACTCCACGACAGGAAAGCTGCAGATCACAGCAGAATTATAGCAAGTGCAATTGCTGAGAGGTGAAGGGCACTATTCTGTATGCTCACCTCACCTCCCTGTCCAATATTGGTCTCAGGGAGAATTTCATCCAAGAAATCTGTCAGAATTCCCAAGTGAAACAGCTCTCAGAGGGGATTAACCTTCTCCATGACACAGCACTATTCCCTCCTGAGGAAAACCATATCATTTCAGTCTATGGAAGGTGTCTATTACTTCAGAATTTAAGAACTTGCGCATTTCTTTCTGTACAGAGAAGCAATTACTTTAACTACTGTGCTCAGCATGAAAATGTTTGGGGAAAAATGCCTCTCTTAATCATATTTTGACATCTGTATTTAAAATAGGGCTAAATGTATAAAAAACTGTATGCACCTAAAATATAACATACACACCTATGATAACTATTGCAAAACAGCAAAATAAAATGTATGCATTATGAATATTTTACTGTCTATAAATATTGTTTTATATAGTGTTCTGTATTTGAGGATCTTTTTTCATTATGAAGCAGTTTGGATGAAGGAAATTTTCATAAACAAAAACATGCTTGGATATGTAAGTATGACCCTTCATTTCGTATTGTTTAACAGTTCTCAGTTATGAACTGAATACTTTTTTGCAGTTGAAAGAGGAAACTCCTCAAGATTTTTCTACAACCTTTCTAAAACTGACAAACAGAATTCCCTTGTGATCTTAATATACTACTGTCAAGTTGTAGATTGTAAATTATTTTTTCCCTTTTTTTTCCCCACTACTTCAAGTATGTGCAAACAGTGCAAAATAGCTCTTGAATGTTTCCTCCAACCTCTCCTACACCCATTGTTCAGTCAGTTCATTTACCCCTCCTTCCTCGATCTTCCTGTCTCATCCCCTAATTTCCTCAGAGGAAACTGAAGGACACTAAAAGATACAGGACATTCCAGGGCCACAGAGAAAGTAACTTTTGGTGGCGCGACTGCAACATGCAACCCCTCTTTTCCAGTTCCCATGATGCTAATTTGAATTTCCCTTCTAGTCTCCATAGTTTCTACAATCATGACTTCTGCAGAAAGGCTGGATAACCTCAATCTGCAGTATCTTTTAAGAAGAATCACTTAATTAAAGAGGATGGAAAAGGGGACAGGAGACTGTTAATGGATTAAAGATTTCATTCTTCACTATGGCTTGCTGGAACCTGTGAGTGAATTAGTGTAATTTAGTCTCAGAGTGATTAACTGAGGAATTTTCATCAGCAGAAAATTCACTGTGAAAATTAGGACAAAGGGTAAAAAAATTACATAATCATCATCATCAAGTAGAAAAAAAATAATTCACTATGCAAAATTTATGGTCAAATAAACACAATAAGAAGAACATTATTTTTAGGGCACATTCCCTCTTCCCTTCTCTATTCAAAGAAAGTAACAGGGAGATTAAATCAGTAGGAGAGACATAAATGTCATTCTTGTAAATTATTTTGGTGTTATTGAGAGAAGGCATCTGAAAACAAGCAGTCTAGAGTCAAGAAAAGGCTTGATTTGTATCAGTAACAGGGAAGGCAGCCAACCATCTGCAGAAAAATTTGTAATGCGCAGCTGTTGGGGAACCCTATATAAATACCTTTACTGGGGTTTTTAACAACTCTTTGTAACTATATCTAGCCTCTCTAAATGTTTTCCTTAGTGCCAGAGTAAAGCCTGTATGACTTCAAGTTAATTCAACTTCAAACTATGAACTAATGCAGTATGTTGCCATCTATGTCTTGTTTGATATCTTTAGCTTGGAAATGACAGTGCGTGACCTGCAAGAAAAACTGAGTTACTTTAATAAATAAATAAATAAATGTAAGAACAGAATCTAGTGATTTAAAACACAGAAAAATACTTCCTTCTTAATAATCGATGAAATATTACCACCTTGAATTAATTTTCACCTTCTGTGACCCAGATCTTTTGTAGATATTAATCTGATAGAAGCCAATTTGTCACTGTTTGTAACTCATATCGCAAATTACAAGCTGGTTCTGAGCTTTGCGCAACAAAAATGACAGCAAATTCTGGTGAAATACTGCAGCATTTGATTGGAAATGCTTCATTTAAATATAGGCACTGAAGCTGCAGGCCTCTCTGAATGCCCCTTAAAGTGTTATTTTTTAAAAACATCCCACTAGTGAAACTGGATGTAGAAGGATGCAATTTGGGGGATTTTGTAGTCTCTGCCTATAATCAGCAGAACAGATAAGCTTTCCTTTGATTTTAGTTTTGTTCTTAAAATATCTGCCTGGATTTAAGAATAACAGTGGAAGTTTTGTAAGCAAATATTATGAAAGAAAAGAATACTTACTTGTCTAAGACAGTCCATACTTATTAAGATTCAACTTGTCTCCTAATCCTGTTTCTGCCTCTACTTCTGTTTCTACCCAGGGCAACTCATCTGATATTTGCATCTATACAATGGAAATAATACAGTCTAATCAGTGTTGCAAAGAGAATTGTTTGGCATCTTTATTTAACATCACCACAGTGCTCTGAAAATACAGTGAACTATAAAACTGCTAAACAGTTTTATGATCATTGTGTTCCCACAAGTGGCTGAGCTCCCATAAAGAAATGATAATAGATGTTATACGAGTCAGAGAGGTGCCATCAGTATTGTCTCTTATGAATCCATGTTGCCATTTCAGATGTATTTTTATTTTGACCTTCTTCTTGCTTGTAGATTTATAATAGCAATACCTAATCTTTCCATCAATCACAGTGGTTTTATTCAACCATTTCTTCCAAGAAAAAGAAAAATACTGTTGGTTTTTTTTTCAATCTAATCAGAATCAAGAAACTCTGAATTATGGTATTTAATGAAGATAAATCTGAAATTTCACATGGTTTAGAAATAATTGAACTTCAGACAGCACTTTGTCTTCTTTCACTACATTGGTGCTTTTCTATTAAAAAGAAAGGAAGGAGGAAGGTATCATATTGACAAAGCTATTAAAAATAGACTATGCAGAGAAATTAGGAAATGGTAGCTTAGAAAAATGATTGTCAGCTACAATATTAATGAAACACATTCCAAATCTCAAATACCTCTCTCTGGCAATCACTTTATTAAAAATTCAGCTGTTGGCTGAGTTCAGAAGTGATCTTGAGCCTCCCAGGGCTCTTACCCTGCAGGTTAATAAAGCTGCAAGCATTAAGACCTGGTTCAGCAAAGCACCTTGTCAGATCTGCAGGGGAGAGGAGGTGATAGATCATATAGTTCAAACATCCACTAACCCCACTTGCCCAGAGTATATTTATAGTAACATTAGTCTTACAAATTAGACATGGAAAAAACTATTGAATCATGCTGACTGTCTCCCTGGTAATTTATTACTTATCATCTTGCTATATTCATATACACAATGCATTTTTGTTTAGGGTCTTTCAACAGACACGTGTTTATCTGAATCTCGTTTAACACAGTCACTTATGGCATTAACTGTAAGGACTATGTTTTTTGTTACTGGGTTTTTTCCTCCTGATGTTAGCTTTTAGAACTTAGCTTTTATTTTAGTGTTGTAAGCTTTTTGTTTTGTTTTTAGCTATTCCTTTTACAAATCTACATGATGGACCCAAACTAGTCTCTAATTAGTTCCAAATATTTATAAGTTAGCCATAATAAATATAACTTATTTTTCAAGCATTATAGCAAGTGGATAATAAACTGACTTAAAGTAAAACAAACCCCTCTGGCACTATGTAACATTTAAAAAGTGATTACATAAAAAAATATTTTCTTGTGTAATACAAATCAAATATACCAAAGAAAAATGTATAAAATAAATTTTATAAATAATATTTTTAAAGAATTCCTGACTGCATATGAAAAATTTAAATCAAAGCTATATTATCTAAAACATGCTTCTTATTGTTCATATACTTACTTTTAGTACTTTAAATACAATAGAATTTAATATATGCATGTCTTTATATAGCATCCTTTAATGCAAAGTGGCTGTTTAAACACATAAAAAAGGAACGAATAAATTCCATAATTCAAGAAAAATTACCATACAGGCATAATTACCCCTTCAGTCACTTTAAAATGTTTATATCTTCTCTTTGAGCACCCTCTCATCTGTCTGTTAATATCTTCTTTGAAATGCTTTGCTTAGAATCATATGTAATTTGCTATAGAGACAGTCAGATTTCCATCACACATTGAAGTGCTTTTATCTTTCTGCCACACGACCTGATGCCTTTTTTCATGCATTCCTCAAAAATAAGTTCATCTCTTCATGCCACATGCATATGTGAAAATGTGTGCAAATGACTCTTTTCTTCCACCTACGGCCATTTTCAGAATTACTGTTGTAGAATTTTTTGCTTCTGTTGAGTATCTGTGATTCTGTTTGTTTTTGTTTTAATCTTTTCAATTAGCATTTTTAAAAAACAAATGTTTTTTCTCTTATTCACTTTTAAAACAATTCATATTTTCTACTGTGTTATTTCTAGGGAGCTTCAGTCAAGATCAGTATCCTGCCTTGTCAAGCATTGTGTAAACATACAGGTCTTTTCTGTTTCTAAAATAATTGAGTCTCCTTGTATTACTTCCTTGTCCTCCAAGCATCTCTTTAGTATTATCTGTGAATGTAATTAATACTATTTACTTCTCTCCTGAGTTAGTGAAGATATTAATCCCTGACTTAATACAGATCCCTGAAGTAGTGTGCTACGCACCTCTTCCCATCTGGATATATTGCTGGCATTATCCTTTGTTTATGCTCTTTCATCCTCTCTCAATCTTTCAATGAGACAGTGTTTCTACCGAAGCCAATTTTAATTAATGTTGACAAAGATTTTAGCATGCACTGCAAAACAAATATATTGCAGCAATTGTTTTTCATGTCCCCATTAATCTTTGCATAAAAAAAATCAAATTTATCCTCTACCCCTTTGTTCTTTCCAAATCTATTCTGCCTCTCGCTACTAGGTGATTTGGGCTATAGATTTGCATGTGTGCTTTTCGGTGGTAGTGGTGGTGGTTGTGTTTTTTTTGTTTGTTTTGTTTTGTTTTGTTTTTTCTTCTCTTACTATGTGCTTTACTGTTTGGAGAAGAAAAAGAACTGAGCAAAGCAGAACGGTGAGCAGGATGGTCTCAGTCCAGCAAAGCAGTGAAATACATGGCTGTCTTTAAATACAGACACGATCTCAGTGGAGTCTATAGAAATATTTGCATGCTGGAGGGTAGTGTCCACCAGATGATGCACTGAATATCTAAACATATAGTGTAAATCATCTCATACTTTCTTTTTTGTTTAAAAATATTTTCAGATTAACCTTTCAAAGCTCACTTCATTCTTTATGGTAGCTGAAGCAGCAATACAGTACATGTTTGAGGTTACATGCATCAAAACATTAGAATCCATAATATTCAGATTTTCTAAACTGCATACTTTCATATTTCCCCCATTATTCCCTAAATAGTCCTCTATCAGAATGGGAAAAGTCTTAACATATGTTGCATATCACCTATTTGTAGGGTTTTCTTTTTAGTATTATTTATTTATTCATTAAAAAATATATAGAGTAATTCAGTTACTTTTGAAACACAATTCATTTCATCTTTCCTCAGGATGCACTTGAATTCTTTAGTAACAAATGCAATGTTACTCTGCACCCGGCAGCTTAATGGTTCTGTTGACAAATGTTAATTATTCGTGTGGGTTTTCTGTTCCCAGAATTATTGGCTCTGAACTCATAATCAAAGCAAAATGGGGGTGGGGGGACAGAGGAGGGAACCTTTCCCCAAATAGTAGAGCAGCTTTATTTGTAAATGTCATGGGAAGCTAGAAGGAGAAAAGAAAGCAAGTAAACGTGTTAGCCCGAGGGAAAGAATTTCTAAGGATGTGCTCTTATGTCCAGCTAGGGCTGGTATCTTTTTTTAGTTCAACAGACTAAAAAAAAGAAAAAAAAGAAAAGAAAAAGGAAGGAAAACAACCTCTTGGCCCCACATCTCCAGAAGATACCAGCAGATACAATGGGATTTTAACACAGAGGGAGAATCTCTCCTTGACACAATTGAAACACAGCTTAACTTGCCTTAAATCAGACTATCTAATCAACTTAAATCCAATGAAAAATAGCTGCTGTTACGCCTTAGAAGCAGAGTGTGGATGAGGAGATTAGCTGGGGCGAGATTAATCACTTTAGAAAAAAAGAACTTTAACCACATTTTAATAACATACAGTTCAATCTGGTTGTGAATATGGAAGCTCAGATAAAACCCTTTAAAAAGTAAGAGCCATCAAAGCAGTTTGGAAATGTTTAGATATTCATATACAGTACTGAGAAGAACTCATTTCTTCTATTCTTTTCTAAGGTGATTCCTTACAATCATTCTAGAAAGGTTCACACTAGGCAGAAAAAGAAAGAAAGATTGAATATATTTTATGTGCCATTAATGGTTGTCAATTTGATTTAAAAAAAAAAAAAAGAAGAAGAAACATTGTAGTTTAATGGGTAAATGTAAATGACCTCAACATTGCAGTTTTGTACTTCAAAGAGGAGTAAATTTGTTTTGAAGTTTATTTGGTAGATGAATTGCTGTCAGATAAGCAAAAAGTTATAAACTCCCAGGGGCTCTCATAATGCTTCAGAAATGGGAAAATTCAAGTTATGCCATGCTTGTGATCAAACATAATAAAAATTAAGGCTAATAAACAGCCTTTCTAGCATCAATCTAAAAGGTGTGCCAAGGAGGTTTTTTATCAGTTTGGAATTCACAAGGTTTGTTATCTTTGATTTTTTTAATCTTTTTTTTTTTTTTTTGAATGAACATTACCTCCACCCCTAAATTAAAAATATTTTTCATACACAATAACCCATCATTTTTCTTTTAAAATCAAATTCCTTATATCTGGGCAAAATTAATAGTTATGTTAAAAAGATTTCTTCCCCACAGCTCTCTTGATAGGAAGAGGCAAGGTAGTAACTCTCAAAAGATAATTTCAATAACAATTGAACCATTGTACATGAATGACATTTCATATAGACTGATTATCATATTCCATGCTCCTTAAAACTATAGAATAAAAGCAGGGGACGAGATTACCCTTTTTTTATGATATATGTATATAAAATCTCTCAAAATGTCTCTGATTAAAGAAGTGTAAGAAGTATGCTTTTACTTTTGAACTATTCAAACACCTCTTCAGTACTAAATGTACTACTAAATCTGCATTTCTAAACATTGCATTGCCTTTAATGTCTTTCCATTGTCATAGTGTAAGTGGGAATTACTGGTTTCTGAGTAAATTTATGTTGATTTACACCTCTTGTGACTCCCTTCAGCAAAGTAGTAGATATTTCAAATATTACCCCTCACTGGTATATACTATTCTGCAAAATTTTCCAGCAAGGCAAATTTGTTGGTGCTTATTAGTAGCCCAGCAGTTGATGCCATTTCAAAGGCACTAACTATGCTTTCTAACGTTAGACATATAGGTATAACAAGACACAACTCACTGCATGTTTATTTCAGAAGTGCATGCTGTTAACATGACAAAAATCAAGTACAAGACAAGAAACAGAAAAAATCATTTATCCTTTACTATGTGTAAAGATAGCTTAAAGTTTTGACAGGACATTTAAATATTCACAACCAAATATTTTCTGAAATAAAACAAGTCAAACACATTTGTTTTAGACCCTTAGCTGAACAGGAGAAAATAGAATGTCTCATGAGGGTGCTGAATTTCTCGCCAGCTTCATACCTTCCCTATTACTTAAAACCAACATAATCATTTGAATTTCATTTTTTCTGACATTTAGGTACGGTGCATTCTCTCTCTGTGACCAAAATGGCCAGCTAATTGTCTGTAAAGTCACCCCAGGGAGAAAGTACTGATCAATAACTGAAATAGTAGGCAAGGTCAGCAACTGAAATTCATTATTTTATTCTCACACACACACACTCTAAGTGTGAACTGGAAAAAGTCAGACATTCTTCTAGCATTTTATTTTTTTACTTGCAGAATTACTCAGTATGATCAATTATTTTGCAATCAAGACTCATTTCACTTAATTTGGGGCATTTAAGATAGATATGTTAGATGTTAAAGGTTACCCTAATGATACCCAAAGATACCTGAGGGAGAGAAGTGGGCATTTCGTTCTTATTTTATAACTCAGATTGTCTGAACCATGTTTTGGAAACCTATGCCTCTCTCTTCCACACCCTCTCCATTAACTACAGAAATCTTGAGGTTAGACATCCAACTTTGGCAACTGAACTAGGCATCTAAAATTGAACTAGATGAATATGGACCATTCTCTCTGTACATGGGTGACATATTCACAGCATCATAGAATCATAGAATTCTCAGAGTTGGAAAGGACCACTAAAGGTCCATGTCAAATACCTTATTGAAGTCAAGATAGCTGACACCAGTGGCTCTTCCTTTATTCGTTGATGCTGTTATGCCATCATAGAAGGCTACTAGGTCAAGCAGGATTTGCCTTTGGTGAAGCAATTCTGGCTTTCCCGTATCACCTCCCTGTCTTCCATATGCCTTAGCATAGCTTACAGGAGGATCTGCTCTGTGATCTTTCCCAGAACAGGGGTGAGATGGACAAATTCAAAGTGGAAGGTTTTTTAGATGGATATATGAACAATTTCATGTGAATTAACATGCCAGAGATGAATGTATTAGAAAGTAAATTCAGCTTAGCTTATCCTCATTTGCCCTTAAGTGTATGTTTTAAGCTCAGGTTACCAGTCCTCTTTTTTATTTTTTCCTCATACACTCTGTCTTGTACTTATTTTTTCAGTTAACTGAAGAAGAATATTCCATTTTACATTAATCCACTGTTATGCAAGTAAACCTTTGGTATTAGCATCATGCTTCAAGAGATAAGAATCACAGAATCATTTGATCTGGAAGGAACTCTTAAAGGTCATCCAGCCCAGCTGCCCTGCCATGAAAAGGAATATCTGCAAGTTGATCAAAGCCTGATCCAGCCTGCCCTTGAATGTCGTCCAAAGACAGGGCTTCCACCACCTCTTTAGGCAACCCTTTCCAGTGCTTCACTACGCTTATTGTAAAAAACTTTTTCCTCATATCCAATTTAAATCTTCTTTCATTTGAAACCATCTCCCCTTGTGCTATCACAGCAGACCTTATTAAAGTGTCTGTCCTTTCTTTCTTATAGCCCTCCTTCAGTTACTGAACAGCCACTATGAGCCTCTCTGGAGCCTTCTCTTCTCCAAGATGAACAGCCACAACACTCTCATCCCATCCTCTTCAGGGAGCAGTTCCATTCGTAGAAACATCTATATGGACCTCCTCTGGACATGCTTCAACATCTTCTTGTGTGTCACAGAGAGAGAGAAGCATGCCCTTTTTATATAAGTGTGTTTTCAATACCATTCAAATCAAAGGGAGCATTGCTTTCATGTTTGCAGGAAATGGTCACTCACTGACTCGTTATACGGATATTTCTTGTTTTAGGCAGACAAAGAAGCAAAATTTGGCTATCTGATTATTTACTAGACTAAAAATGCTTGTAGGACTCTGGGAATTCATATGTGACTGACAGTGTTTTCAAATATTGTTAAAATTCAGATCCATGGAGTAGCTTCCATGTGGAAAATTAAACTTTTTCACTGACTCATTTCAGTGTGTTTTTGTTTGTTTGTTTGTAAAATACCCGTCTGAAACTCTTCGGGTGTGCTGTGAGAGCACTCCAACCTTCCAGGTGGTCTTCTCTCCTAGGACTGACTGAACCTATGATGCTTAGCATTCAGAATTGAGTACATGGAATGTTAACTTCAGCCTTCAATAAGATAATGAATTTGGCAATAGCACATGGAACGATAAACACTGGAATATGCCTATGTATTCTTTTACAAATTGTTCAGAAAGCAATCTCAGAACCTATGCGAACTATTTTATTTTATATAAATTTCAGACACTCCTTTCTCTCTTGTAATGTCATTTTGATAATACTAACTTTTCTTGGAAGTTACTGTTGTTTCTTCAGCAAAGACTACATGGTGAAATTAGTTATTCAAAAAAAATAAATGATTGAAACTAATCACAGAAAAAGGAACTTTCACAGTAATGAAACATATCCATTCATCTATACATTTCCCTGTACCCTTCAGATCACCTTAAAAATTTTAACACTGAACATACTGCTGAAGTTAGCGGTGGTTTGTTTTGTTTTCTTGAGATACTGAGCGAACGCTAATCATGAATATGATATTTGTTTCCCTTTATTAGACTGTTTGGAGAGATATCCTTGAAAAGATATCCATAGTTATATAGCATAAACATTTATTTATTGATCGTTTATATATTGGCATTTGAAAATTTGTATTGCTTTTCTTGGTGAAGCTGCAAACATCTCCAGATCTCAGCTCACATAATTACTCTCCACCTTGCACAGGTTTGTCCTTCAGCCTTTGTTAAGAGAAGAATTCTTTTATTTTCTCAGTCCTGTTCTTTTATATTTTGCTGTGCACAGCGAAACTGCTTCTATATCTCGTTTTACACCTTAGTGTGCTGTACTAGGAAAACCACTGCCAGACCATCTCCTTTTGTCAAGTAGTTTTTAGGCCATTTCCTGTTTACATCAACTCAGCACTTACATGCAGGTCATTTTGCTGCAGCTAACTGCACATAGTATTTCTCCACAGGATACTGCAGAATCTATACACTCACTAGGCTTATCACAGGGATTTCAAAACCTGATCTGTAAAAATACTTGTTTTGGTGCAGCTAGAAATGAAAGTTTTAGTTCAGTCAATGCTTGTAGTAATATATCCCTGGTTTCTGCTGTTCCCTTCCTGAATTTTCATAGACAGAGGATCAATAGCATGAACACACCCTGGCTATGTATCCAAAGACTGTACATTCTAAACTGTCCATTTGGCACCCAGGTGAGATGAGAATTCCTGTCACAAGCTGTTAATTGAATGGAGAAATATCCTCTTTCTAGAGATATCTTTCTCCTAGCCTTTTTAAATCTTTTTTTTTTTTTTTTTTTTTTTTTTTTGGGCGGGCAGCGTGGGGGAGGGGGAGGAGGGGGGCATATGCATTGTTATGTCAACATTCCTGTAATTTTCTTTTATCCTACATTAAACGTATGATCAATATTATCATTGCGTTTCCACTATATGCAGAGAATGACTTAAATAATTTACATTCACTAAAAAGTCTCTTGTTTTCTTTGAAATACATATGGCTTTAATGTGTTTAGGACTGTTTAATTGACATGGCATAATTCTTATCCTTGCTATTAAAATCTGTTTCTTAAACTGCCTGTTGTCACGGGTATCTATAATCTCACAATTCTTTGATTGTGTCTGAGCACTGCTTGAGTTAGTGCTTGTTTAGGCTAAAACCATTCTAATGACCATTTTAACTCTTTAACTCTGATAAAATTATAGTATTTGGGAACTTTTATTACCATTGCCTAAGTTCTAGTTCTACATACCGATATAATTTTAGCATATCTAAATTTATGCTGTATTAAAAATATGGTTTCTAAAATATATCACTTGACTGGATTCTTAAGATAAAAGTTTTGTATAGTTTCAGGTGATGTATTCATGAAGAAGATGATCAAAACCACAGAGGTTGTATGTTGCCTAAGTAGCTGAACAGCTTGAGAACATGAAGAAGTAGCGTCATATTTTTTTCCCTGGTTATATATTTTTTCACTTCTCATTTACTATGAATAGGTAAAATAATACTGTTATACGTAACTTTTGTCTGAGCTTGTATTGATGTTCGTGTATTACCTGAATTCCTTTCCACTTTTCTGTTTGAAAACTAATGCATATAACAAAGAAAGTATAACATGGGTCCCATGTCATAGTTAGGTACAGATCTCACCCAGGCTATTAACATTTTTTTCTTATATTTCACTTCATTCCTGATATGGATAAGGAAGTTTAAACAATATTTATTTATTTATTGTTAGTTTGTTTTTCTGCTAGACAGTTAATCTAGTTAACTACTGATAAATTCTATGGTGAATACTTGTTTTGATATCTTTGCATCAAGTTATCCATCAAAGTTGAATTTTAACACCTACCTATCAATTCTGCCATTTAAATCCAGGGAATTGAAAAGAAAATAAATCTAAATGTTTCTACTGAAGCCACATCACCTCATATAACGCGTTTTTACTATTATAGATATATTTATACAAGGTATCAATACAAATGCTACTCCAAAAGTAATGCCTTTAATTTTATTATGTTGGCCCATGACTTCAGAGACAGTTATTGGTGGTATGGCACTAGAGGCTGAATTTTACCACAAAATATTCTGTTAAATTTTGTTACTGTGTGACAGATGGCAGCAGATGGGCAGTCTGACACAATGATATCAGGCATGCAAGTGCATATGAGGCAAAGGTGTGTCACTGATTTCCTCTCTGCATAAAAAATGGCATCCCACTGACATTCAAACAATGGATGTGCATGCAAAGGAAGCTGGACTGCATGGGCAACATTTTCCTAAAAACAACACCATCATAGCAGCTCTGAAACAATCGACCACCTCCACTGGTGCAGAATTTTATTAGCACCTCATGCAGTCTCTTATTCATAATTGGTGGAAATGCATAGCTAACAGTGGTGACTATGTTGAAAAGTAGCATTTTGCAGATGAGAATTTGCTCTATCCAATGGTGTTATTGTTTCTTTGTACCTGTATGTAGTTTCCATAGAGATAAATAGCAGGCATTACTTTTGGAGCAACCTACACATATATGTATGTATATATACATGCATGTTAGTAAAACACATCGAGTAAGTCTAGATCTGGATCACCCTCTGACTGCCTAAGAACCACAAGGCTCCTAGCAGTATATAAGTTATCAGACAGCATTTTCTCATTACAAAAACCCCTCATTTTATATACATATATAAAATGTGTGGAGTGAGTAAAGGGTAACCTCTCCAAATACTCAGCAATCCTGACTCATGATGCTCTTACTCGTGGTAGTTTTAAATTATTCCTCCAAAATTAGCAGAACGTGCAAGGGAGAAACAAGTGAATGGGTTTTATATGTGAATGGGTTTGGGGGTATGAAACCCCCAATTCCACATTATATATTCAAGAACAGTCTTGTCCTGTGTTCAGTGTCCTCTTCCAAAGCTTTTCTGAATTTTAATCCTATTATTCTAACCTGAACTTAGAGGACTAACTCATCAGAAGGCAGGACTTATTGTGGAACCAACTGTTTCAGTTTCCTCATCTTTTAGCCCTTAGTATGTTCAGTAGCTGCATTTCCTTTGGGAACTTAGCCTTAACATTCTGTATTTTACCTTCTGTTTTTCTATTGAACCTATGTTACAAAATATAATTGAAAGTACAACTCAATTAAAAGAAGATACTGCTCTTATAAATGAACATCTGCATGAATCTTTAAAAAGCATTTTATATATCTTCAGTGTTGTTAACATTTGTGTGTGAATTGGGGCATAATATACAAAAAGTTAAATCTTTGGAGGATTTTAAAAGTTCTTCACAAGATTACATATATATATATATTTCTTCATAGGAAAATGAAACTCATTCCTGCAAAGTTTACAGACAGTTTGCCTCTTAGATTTACTTTTGAAAAATTCAATAAGCAATTACATCATTAAACATTACCTATATGCAATCTGCAAACTTAAAAATAACTTAGTATTTTTCTGTGAAACAGCCACATGGTTGTGTGCTTCTTCTTTCCTTATTTTTAGTTAGAAGGCACCAGTCAGAAACAGTGAGCTAGAAGCAATAAACTAATGGTCTCACAGAAAATAATATTTTATTCATATCACTGAACAGGTAATAAAAGAAGCATGACTTTCTCCACTTTGACTTGCCCATCATCCCCAAACTCTAACTTGTTAGGACTGTCAAAACAGTAAGGAAATAGTCTGAATGTATGCATGCATGTACATTTGCCTTGATGAAAAAAAAAAAAAAACAAAAAAAACCCACAACACAATAAATACATTACAGCCTGAGAAAGGAAGAAAATAGGTCTGCTTGTTAAAAATGCAATAACTAATATTTTTTAGACTCCTTCAATTAACTTCTCAATTTTGACATTTACAGAGATACAAAACAAATAGAGCCAACTGTACTCAAATCCCTTCTAATCTGTTCATCATTTATTGTTTAAATTTAATTTACCATTTCTATGATAATTTAATAACATTTTTAGTAATTCTTGCTTTTGACACTGAAACAGCATGGGGTTGATTTACTGTGTTGTCAGACTTGTGCTTTTAAGTAAACACGTTAATATTTTCACAGCAGGATTGGAATAAATGGAGTATATTCTGTTCCTTTTACAACTATACTAAATCTATTTACTTTGTTGAGTGACAGAGAGAAAATTTGACTGAACTGATGTAGGAAGTCAAGAAGAGTCATGATAGAACATGAAAAACTTTTGTCCATTCCGGAAGGTGAAATAGTACAACTTCACCCAGCACTGAAGCAAATGGAATAAGCCAGCAGTCAAGGCAAGTTTTGTATCTGACAGGTTTTATCTGTTATAGCTTTTATTACAACTGGCTTTACCAGTTTTCATGGTTACAGAAAGTAGATTTGTATGTATAGATAGCACAGTATGATGAAAATATGGTGTAACATAACATCTTTCACACAAGCAAACACATCTTTCACACAAAACATCTTTCACACAAACCTTCTCACAGAGACAGGCAAAATTCTTGCAAATTGAAATAATAAAAACATAAAGGAAGGAGAAGAAAAGTGAATGTAATAAGTGAGGAGGAGATGTTTCTTTCAGGCTTGAGCAAAGATTGTGGCATCCCTATGAATTATATCTTTCATTGGTAACAAATGCTCTTGCTGTTGCTAGAGGATTTTATCCATCTGTGTAGCTTTGCACCTTTATGCAGTTGCAATAGGCAATAGAAAAGTCTTATGACTCTATTTCACCTTTTTTACTAAATGGAATGTTTAATCCCTAGAAGGCAAAGCATATATATAGTAAGAAGGCACATGTTGGATCTAATTCTGAGTACTTTTAACTGTGAAATGCCATTGAACTTGATGTTACACAGAAGTAAGTGTCAAAGAGTGTCAAAAGGCAAAAACTGATATGAAATCTGTTCAATGTTCACCTTCTGTTCCTTTAACTTTCCTAAAAATTGTTGAATCATTTTTTTCTAGACCTCATCCTACTTCTACTGAAGTAGGATGCCGTACTAATGCCCTACTAATGGTCGATGATATGATTTGGAGTCTTGTGCGAAGGTGAATTAATCAACAGAAATTCTGGCTTACATGTTTTGTTTTGTTTTGCTTTGTATTGTGTCTGCTATATTATTGCATTTTAGTTTTCATAGTGTCAGTTCTGTACATCTTATCTACTTCAATTGTATCAGCAGAATTATACCTACGGACATGAAATGGTTCATTTTCAGTCATCTCCTTTTTCTAATTTTAAGTTCTTTGTCATTGCACTGTGGATTTTAACTAACAAAATAATTGTCATTCAGGCTAAGTCTGAAACTATACATACAGGTTCAAATTCAGGTAAATATCCCTTCTCCAAATAATATTTAAGGATATATTTACTCAGCAGAATTTAAGAACATATTTAAACAACTTTTTATGAGAGTGGATGCTGAAGTTTTCCTGCATCACTAAGAGGCTGCTGCACTGGAGTTCACTGACAAGTTAAGTGGGCATCCAATAGGCTACCTAAAAGCAATATATCAGTTCTTTTTACTGCATTTTACCATCTGTAAAGAAATGGCTGCCGTGTACAAGCAAAGGTGTCATTTGTGTATGCAATTATTGAAATTATGTATATACTTTGAAATGAAACAAAATTTGGATCAGTTAAATTTGTATATCTATCCATTTGGTAATATCTGACTTCCATGATTTAAAGTATGACGTTAGTTAAACAAATGGTGACTGAATCCATACCAGTCGAGAAATTATAGTTTGGGGATTTCTCCAGTTGTGTGCTTAATGTTATGCTAATGTTTTGTCAATGATAGCTAAAAAGATTCATTGCTTCTCTTTTCCATGGGCTTATGATTCCCTGATATTTTGTTCTGTAGCAAAATTGTACAGCACAGGCAAAATAATAGCATGCTGGCTCTTTACACTTTGGATGCTAAAAATCCTCACACAAAATATTTTGTCAAAAAAGGCAAGCTTAACCCCATTCACTTCACAAGTACTGCTCTCTTACACTAGCTGTCACTTTGCCTCTTTATTTAATGATTCACTGTGCTCAGATATTTGCATAGCTTCATACTTCTATACAGTGCTAAATGGTCACATTCCTTCTAAAAAGATTTGAACAGTAAGTATATTACCTCTTGTCCTGGGGCATCCTTCTGGCAGAAACTGTTAAGATTATATAAATAAATCACAACACTATTCAAAAATGGAATCATAAGAAAAAAAAAAATTATGTTTCTTTTTCTTTGAAAGGTGACTTTGAGACAGAAAATTCAACGTTGTATTGAATGAGGCCTCTGTTTATCCACTAAGCCAAGAAGGTTGGGAAACTATTAAGGAACTACTATTGATTTTAAGTATCATGTTGACCAAAGAACAGATTTCAAGTGACCTTCCACTGTGATAACAGTATCTGTAACTTAAAAAATAGATTTGTCTACAGGAAGTTAAAAGTCTCAGCTACAAAATACAATAAACAACAATTTGAGTTTAGTTTAAACCAATAGCTACAAATAATATACTACTTGATATATATAAAAAAGTATATATTGAATCAGCTGTTTTGATCTTACTTCTATACTTCACTAAATTTTGAGTAATCATGACTAACCAGGAAAATCTAACAGTTTTGCCTTTGATTTAGTTTCAAACAGCAGTTACATTCCATTTAGTATTTTGCCTTTTCTTTCATTAAAACTTTAGTGAAATGCATACTATATTTTCGTCTCAATGTCAATATACAAAACACAAAACAGTCTATATAGTTACTTAAAGGAACTTTAGTCTTGACATTAAAAAGTGCAGAAACAAACCTAAAGTTTTATTCTGCATGAATATCAATCCATATTTTTTAATCCCTAATATATCTGCATTTGGTCCTTACTGTTTTATGAAGGTACGCATTCACATGGGCTTTATGAGCATCCATTTTCAGAATAGATGATGACAAAGGACTATTACTGTTAGAAAGTCTCCCAAATGCTGTTGGGAGTCCAAAATAGAGATTTGTTTATGGACAAAGATTGACTGGGCAAGACATAAATTATGAGATTTACACTAATTCATTTTACTTAAACCCTGTTAAAAGATGAAAGCATAATATACCTGAAAAGTGTAGTGACATGTAACACTCTTGAGTGGATTAATGCTTTCTCTGAAAAAGTGTACAGCCTATATTTGTGTCTAGGATTACCCACTTTACACTGAAGAGTTACTGAAGAATCTTGGTGGAGAGAAAAAATCCCAACCTCCAAGATCTCCCTAAACTCCCAAACCAACATTCTTCTTCTAGATGACCTTAGCATGATTTATATATTTCATTAAATAAGGTGAGCTTCTTATTCCTAGGTGAGTATTCACTGATCTCTTACATGTGAGGGAAAGGGAAAGAGAAACCATCTCCTCTATCAGTGACTCAGAGTTATGACCTCTGCTGAAGTACAGCACAGATCTCACATGGCAGGTGACAGCTCCATGCTATGATTCAAAATTGCTGAAGCTGAGAAGCTGACATTTTCAAGAACTGAAGGGAAGAACTGGAAAAGTGCATCCCTTTCTTCAGACTTTGAGATGTCTAGTTTTAGTGCCACCTCGGGTAGAAAATAATTTGCTGGAAATTTCTTCCTGGTTCCCTCAAATCCCCTCAAGCTCTGTGTACAGCATATTGGGCCAGATTCTTGGTTGTGCATTCCCCAGTAAGAAGTAGCTGCTGAGCTCTGTAATTCCTGAATGCTTTTGTGAAACTCAGAGCTTGCTGGCTGTGTATGTGTTTACAAAGGTATATTGGATTTTTCAATTTTTTATAGTTAAAATGGATTCTGGCAAAATAAAACCATACATTTCGATTTTTTTAAAAATATACAAGTTGTTTTTTATTTAATCAAGGTGTAAAAGAAGAATCAGAGAAATGTATATTAGGCAGTACGTTTCCAGAAGATGATGGGTGTGATTCCAAACAGTGGGTTTTTTAGTTATATTTTCAGGGGAAGTTGCTAATATTTTTTTTCAGTCTCCATGACAACAGTGGGACTCCACTCCTATCATACATTTTCAGTATATCAACCCTGTCTGTACAGAAGCAGTATTTCAACCACACTTTCATTTTAAATTGTTATTTTGTGCAATCTCTATTTTCTCCTAGAGGCATGGAGCCTCATTCTGATCTTTCCTCTGCTAGATTTTACAATGATGTCACCCTTAAATAGGAAAGAAATTCAGTCTGACTCACAGCAATGAAAAACAGATCAAAAAGAAGGTCATACTGTAACTGATATCATGTTAGAGTTCTCATCATTCAGAACTTATCTGAGAGCTATTGCATTTGTTTTCCTTCATGTAAGAAGAATTATACTTCTTCATAATACATGCATGCAGTCCAGAAATACACATTGAGAGAGGTTTGGAGATCATATCACATAAATGGTAGACTTGACTGAAACAGGAAAGTGGTAGATACCCTATATACCCCACAAAAGCAAAGGCCTACCTCTTCCTCAGCTGGTGGGAGGAAGCACCAGCCACTGAAGAAAGATTTTGTCATGTTTTCTATATCCCATCTCTTTCTTCAACAATTTGCACTTTAAAACATTTGCTTGCAAATCTAGTTAGAGAAAGATGGATAAACGTTATATAATGAAATATCCAAACAATGCCTACGCCATTATGTTATGTGACTGTTTAATCTGTCACATGATTTTTGAAGATGAAAGTTACATCTGGTCTTAATAAGAACTCATGATCAATTTACAGAATGAAGGTATTCATTTCTGTAGTTGTAAAATATGCGCGCAGTTCTCCAGTAGCAAAATGATGGAGATTATTATATCTATATTATAAAATGTTATGATTTTAAATGGCTACCGGAATCTTCATTTCTGATTTTAAAATGTGTGTAATGGGTGGTATTTTTTTCTAAATCTACCAATGATGTAATTGTTGAATTTCTTATTCATAGCATACCTCATTTTATATAAATTGTTTCACTTTGTAGAACACTATTGTAAGGAATTCAAACTTCTTGACACTGAGAGCTTTATCAGATTAGTAATTAGTAGTCTTGATGCAAGGTCCTAGTGGCAAAATTCCTGTTGATTTCAATGAGAATGTGTACAGGCTGAAAGTCTTCTGAAATTTCTGTGAAAGTAAAAGGTATTTCTTTCCTTCAGTTACTTTTGGAAACTAATGAGGTTGATTTTAGTGGAACTTATTACATTCTTACTGGAAGCAGAATTTGACCCCAGCTGAAAAGATTGCCCCCTTCTTTCACTTTGTTTTGAAAAACAGCTACATTTTCATAATGGTGTCCGGCTACACACACAAATCTCATTACCCAATAATAGGATTTGTCTACATACCTCCTGCTCAGTCTTTTGGAAATGTACATGTCCCTCAGCATGGGTTATTTTTTTTCTCCTTGTTTCCATTTACATCTGTCCACATGAGTACAATAGATTAAATTCCATATAACAGTTTTAGTTGAGAAAAAGTAGTTCAGTACATAATCAAGGAGAAGGCGGAGATATTCTTGAAGTACAAAGTCTACTTTGGAAGCTGAACTCTCACTTTTGTTACAGTGATTGAGACATAGGAAAGTAAAAATGTCCCAGAGAGTTGAAACAAAATGTACTGGAGTAGCTGAAATCTAGCAGCAAAAGGCTAAAACAATGCTTAACTATAATCTGCAGTTCAAGTGTCTTATAACTGGATTAATCTGCAATAAACAATTTGTCTTATGAAACCATGGAATAGTAACATTTTGAATTGGATATATGAATAGCAGTTTAGTTAGTTAGTAATAGTTAGTTTAGTTAGGTTCTAATCTTTCTTTCAAAGTAGTGAAGTAGAAGAAGTGAAATATGCTTTAATATTTATTGCCTTACTTCCTGTCATTAGTTCTATAGCTGTTCTGACTAAACCCGTTATAGGAACTAGTAAAATATTTATTCAGGAGGAAGAACAGTAAACTGTGGAAAAGGTCTGGCAAAACAAACAAATGCATAAGCCAGAAAAAAAAAAAAAAAAAAAAGGAAAAAAAAAAGTTAACTGTTGGAAGTAATATGAAACAAGTAAATAGAACAAGAAAATGCACCTTGATCGGGTTTATGTTCTGTGAAATGCTCTGAAAAGTCACATCATTTGTCAGATACATGAAAACCAGCTAGGAATTTGAACTCCCAGTAGAAGTCTATCTTCTATTCTTCTATTCTATTTCTCTCACTTCTGTATCGTACCACTGGTTTCTCTGTCTTTCATTCTTTCTCTGTATAAAAATAGTTGTGTAATTCACATAAAGCACCATTTCCCAATGACTAATCATACTGAACTTGCCTTTTGCATAATTAACTTTCTGAAAAGTTAAAGTTTGTGTAACTCACTTGTTAATAACTGTGAATAAAATATGAGGTCACTATTTGGATATTGTGCTTTGCTCTGTGCACCAATGTTTTGCAGTAGATGTGGAAGGTTGAATTTTCCTTTTTATTTTTTGAATATAGGCAAGTGTCCTAAGTCTTGTTGCTATGCAGTTTAGCCATAGCAACAAACACAAAAGCCAATGTGTTCTTATTTCTATTTTCCCCTTCAGTTTGACTGGTAAAAAAAGAGATGCTGAATATAGCAACATCAAAATAACTGCAGTATTTTCTGTGAGAGATGTCAAACATTTCATCTTCTGAAAGATTATAATGAGTGAAAATGCTAAGCAAAATAGGGGAGATGCTGAAGTTAAACCATCCACATCCCTTCAATGCACATGTAAGGAAGTAATTACTGTAAAAGGGGAAGTCAAGATTTGTTATGTCTTTATTAAAAATATTAAAATATATATTAAAATATCTTATTAGTTAAATATTTTTAAAAATATATAATAAAAGAACACCATGGTTTGTTGCTGTTGTTTTGTTGTTTGTTTGTTTGTTTTGACAAGATAACATTACTTTACTTTTACATAACCATATTTGGAGTAAACATGTACTCTTCAATTCTCTAAGACTCTTATTTTATATGTCTTGCATCTTTGCTTTGCAAAAGATTTTACTTCTTTCCAACCTGTTTTAATTTAGGATCAGTGTTTTACTGATCCTGGACAGAAAATGTAGGACAATATTTCTGTCTCCTGTGAAGATGTATAAGGGATTTTCCTGTGGTCAAGGTGAGAAATTCAAAGTAAGAGTTTATTAAACAGGTTCTTCCACAACTTCCATGGTGACTCTGGGAAAGTCATGCAAAAATAACGTGAAGAATAAAAGAAGAGCCTGACTTCCTATCTGTTGCTCTCTTTAAGAAAGACCTAGATGACTCTCACTTATGTTTCAGAAAATCTTACTAGTTTCCTAGATAGTTTTTTACCCACTAGTAAAAGAAAAAAAAATAAATGATGAGAATATCTCAGGGGTGCAAAGTTAATTAAATATCCAAAGATATCCTTTACATTTTGGATACAAAATGTCAAAGTACTTAGAGGCTATTATAGCAGTACAAATTTATTTAGTTTTGCTGATTTAGATAATGATGTATTTTAGACATTTTTATGAATCTTAATTTAGGAAGCAACTAAGTACACAACTTCATTTGCTTTAAAAATCCTTTATCTATTTCAAAGATCTTGAGAAGAAGCATAGTGACACATCCACCATTTAAAAAATATATAATTAAAATCGCTATTTGGTATCCTTTATCTATAGTGGATTCCAGGATTTAAATTCATCTAGTATCTACGAACACTTTATAAAAATTAATCAAAACCTTCTCAGTTCATCTTTTTTATGTCCAAGTGACAGAACATCAGCCTACTCTGCAAGTATGCTGTGTGGAATTCTCCACTTGCTAGTGTGCTGAGTTCAGCTGAGTTCAGCTGTCTGCACTTAGAAGAACTGGAACTTTAATCCCAGTCTCTCTGCCATTTCTTCCTAATGGCAGTGTGAGATGCCATAGAGAATGGAAAGGAATTTCATTTCAAAGATGAAAGAAGAAAATAAAAATAGTTTTCTGTTCGCTTTTAATGCTTCTTTTCCTATTAAATGAAACAGTGAAGTCAGGGAATAAGGGTTTCTTGGTTGCTTTTTTTTTTTGGGGTGGTGGGTGAATTGTGGGATGAGGGTGTCTTTTTTAATTAAACCCAGAAATTCACAATGTGATTGACTCTCATTACCCATGTGGAACCCAGTAAGCAATTATTTTAAGGAGTATAATTTATGGATACCTAGAAATGATGTAAATAGAAATTTTTGAAAAAGGAAGAAAGTTATATACAACTGCAGTGGATGAGTGTCCTATTCACTTCATTTATACAGCTATACGTAATGAAAATCTACGCCAAACTCCACCTTACTCTCATCAAATGAAAGTAAAAAGTTGAAACTGAATAACAGAAATTATTCAATCTGCTGTTTGGTCTGAATGTTGTGAGAACACTTTTAGCTGCAAAACCTGCACGTAACTACTCCCTTGGGCATCTTTCTTTCCAATCCACCTCAGCGTGACTTTGACAGTTTTGATTTTCTTCTTCTTGCAAGTGACACTCTGTCTTGTTGAGCAGGCAGCCTTGAAAACTCCTCATGCCACTGAAATACAGTGAAGACATGATATCAGAAAATTACTCATACCTTGATCTTGCTTACTCCTTCCTCCTAGATCTCCAAAGAATGGATCCATGTAAGTGCTTATTTAAGAGCAGGAAAAATTCCAATTTTTGCTCACTATTTTAAGTCAACCACAGAAAACAGAATGCATTTTTTTGATTGCTTCAGGAATTTTGAGGCTTCATGCAGAGTTAATATTGAACACATTTTCAGAATATGCTGCAACAAAAAGCTATTTCTTCATTTTAGAAAAGAGCTATTGTGCTTTTCATTAAATTTCTATACATCTTCGAAAGAAAGATGCAGTATTTCACTGAATCCTTTCACTTCACTCGGGGTCAAAAAATAAATCATTTCATAATGAGTCATCAAAAGCTTCCTTTAAAATCAGGAAAGAAAAACAGGGATCTCTAGAGAAAAATTCATCGCATTGTAAGGTAGATGTTTAGGCAAAGTAACATGAATTGTCTTCAGAAGGTTCATTTGGAGTAGATTCAGCTTTCTTGTACAAAAAGAAATTATTTTTATTTACACATTCTCGGATGGATAAAGTAAATACTGCCATTCATTTCCTTTTCCAGTTGTGATGGGATATACTGTTAGAACAAGTGCTCACTTCACCTGGATGTATGTGAAGCACCAGAATTTCCAGAGCTGTAAACAGGTGTTGTCAGCAACTGCGAGACCCCCCCACGGGATGTGACGCGATAGGCCCTCTCCCTGCTCTATGATTGATGTGTGGCACGTGCCCTTAGGGGTGTAGACGAAGCACATAGGTTATATAAGCTAGAGTTCACGTGTAATAAAGGCCATTTTGCTGTTCATCATATTGGTGTGTACGTGCAGTCATTTGGTCCTGGCCTGGTTTTAGGTCAGTACCATAGGAGGCAATGCAACAAACAGGTCCTTTGTTTATGCAGAAGACTTGGAAAGCTAGGCAGACTGCTGCTATGAGAAGTGTTTGAACAGTTGCTCCTGCTAGGATGGAAAAGTCTTCAGAAAACTTAGTCTTAATTCCTAATCCTATTCTGAGAGCAATTTAATTAAGCATTCTGCTGAATGGAAAAATTACTCTGAAAAGTAAGTAAAATTGTCCAGGCCTTCTCCTATGTCAAATTATGCATTTGATTCAGGATAATATCACAGAGACAACATTCGTTTATCAGTTTTGCAGCTGCTTGTGTCCTAATTCACTGCATTGCAGCCTGGAAAATGTTTCCTCTCACATCTTAGAGAGATGATAGTGGAAAATTGTCAAAGCAAGTGTATAAACTATCTTAAGATGTTGAAATATTAAAAGGAGGTAGAAATAGAGTTGAAAATCTGGTGTTAGTGTAAGAACATACTCTCACATATAAGTAATATTACTGCAATTTTCTTTCCATTCTTTCAATTTTCTCTCCATTCCGTATTTTATTTTGCTATTTATTCATTTCAGTTTACATCATATTACACGTCCTCTGTCTGAACTGTTCACTCAAGTCCCACTGTCTCAGCAGTTACTTCTTCAAATGACTGTTTTCTTTTGCTGCTTTCCAGCTTTCCACCTTTACTCTTATTCTAGGTTCTCTCTTTGACTCTCTGTTTCTTCCTTTTCCCTATGTCTTGATGATTCATGCAGGTCTTCGTGATCCCTATCTAAGCCATTCTGTTTCAGTCTTTTCTTTACAAATCAAAGTACACTTACTCCAGTTTCTGATTTTTAGCTTGTTTTGGTTTGTTACTTTTTTTTATCTTCTGGTTATAAAACCCAAGCTTTTCATTATTTTCTCCTGCCCTGCATTTACTCATAAAATATTTGCTTAAAAAATTAAAGTGAAAACTCATAATAAAATGAAGATATCAAGTTTAGTTATCCATAAACGTAATATTGACTTTTGTTTTTATGCATAAAAGAAAATACTATCCTACATTCCTTTAAAAAGCAGAGGCTAAAAGTGTTAGATAGGCTCAGAAAGACATGAGGAAATTCTGCCACCGATACCTTGAAGCATTTTACATATGAAACAGTGTCCTGGTGCATTTATCTTCACTGTAAAGATAACTAAAAGACATGATGAACAGAGTGTTTCCTAAATGCAAATCTCAGGCACTTTCTGTAGCATCCATTTGGTCATGTTTTTGACGACACTTAAAACCCCTAAATTCCCTCTTTAGTGTTTGCAAGGATTGTGTTTCTTAGTCTTTTGAAAGATTATCTGATGCTCCTGCTTGACACAAAATCTCAAGGCTATCTGTGGAAAGTGAACAAAACAAAAAGAGTATACAGACAAGGAAATAAAGGAAAGATTTTGCTGAGCAGATAGGATTAGTAGTTATCCCAAACAAGCTGCTTTATGGCTCTGCCCAGTATTAAGAATTTAAAAATAATTGATTAAGATGTCAACGAAGAATGTTTTTGTTTGGTTTTGCTGTTGTTGTTTACTTGTGCTCTTGTGTGTGTTTTTTTGTTGTTGTTGTGTTTTTTTTTAATTATTTTTTTTCTTTCTTCTTTTAGACATGAAAAAAGTTGTCAATGACTACATTCTCTCCCTAGCTCTTTACCTTCCTGAGTGTGCACATATATAAATCTCTATGTACAATAAGTATCCATAGCTGCCTAACGCTCTGGTTTGGAGTATACTTACAACTGCTTCCATGTCAATCAGTACTTATTTTTAGCTTGCAGCTTTAGATTAGATATTCCTCATAGCCCTGAGAGGATCATTTTTTGACATTTATGGTGTCATGAATATGAAGGGATAGAAAAGTAAAATATGAAAAAAATATAGATTGATAAATAGATGTAGATAGATATTTATGTAGTTAAAGACAGGGGAAAAAAAGTGTACCTTCACTATACTGTTAGAAGGCAAGAAACAAAATAATCTCATTCTTTGGGAAATTGTTTGGAAATAAATCTGTATACTAATTCCTGTACAATTTTTTTTAATGAATTCCAAATGAAGCAATAATTGGATAAAATTCAAAGATTGATTTCTCCTTCTTGGGTCCATGCTGTAGTCTCTATAAAAAACCAGATACTGTTTTAGAGCTGAGTTCACAATTCAGGTCCTCTTGCTTGTACAAACTGGAAAGTGCTCTCAAGCCACCCAAATGAAAATTTTACTTCAAATTCAGTATCCATTGAAACTTCAATTTTCTCCTAACAGTGAGAAACACACTGCAAAGCTATTTCGTTTCCTTTCTCTCTAATTCACAGTCTACATCCTTATTTATTTAATTTGTTTATTTATGTATAGGCCACATATATTCCATAAAAGAATGAAAGTTTGTGCTAGAATCATACAGAGTTTGAATTCTGGAGAGTGTTGTCTTGTTTTGGAAACTATTTTAGCCATTGAATTTGCATATAGTACAGTGTTATTGATGTCTGCTCTTGTTTATCAAAGAATAAAAGTGATTAATGCTTCACCACAGGACAGTTCAAGGCTATGCCAGTTAACTCAAATGTATTTTTACAGACATACAAGAGGCAGTGACGTGATCTCCTCAGAGAACTGAGATTTTAATCCAAACAAACTTTTATTACTTCAGATGCTGAGTGACATAGTTGCCCACAAACATTGCACCTGTGAACATTTCATCATTAACTCTCATTGTTTCTTGTCATATGTATGTAAGGCACATCAATAAGATTTTACAGAACTGGCTTATAGAATAGATGAAATTTAAACTGAAATACACCTACATTAAAACTGTCATACAGTAATATGTTTACTATAGGTCTATAATGACATTCTTCCGAAGAACTATATTTATGTTCACATTTATGCACATCAAGGCAATTCTGAGATTTTGGTTCCTTCCATTTCTTTTATGCCTCTGACATACAAGTTAGGCACATGTTTTGTTCCTTTTAAATGAACATTTAACAACGTTTATGACAATAAAATATAGAGAATAATACTACCATAACTCATTGTTTTAATAATTATTATAGTTAGTGCAGATACAGTGTAAAGACAATAGAAAAGTCAATTTTAAGTCATAACAGTTACCCCTGATGATAGTTTGATCAACAAGATGAAGTGAAATACATCTAAATGAGAAATATTCTTCTACACAACACTTTTGTTTATGTTCTGATACAAAATCATTAAAGTCAACAGTAATAGTAACTCCACTCCACTGAGTTTCTTGGGCTTTAAATGAAGGTCCACGAATATTGTTCAATTACTATAAAGAAATTTCAGGTGCTTTTTACCATCATACAGACTGGAAGATTACTTGTTTGCTACTCAGGAGCTCAGCAGACACCACAATGGCCTACTTCAAATGAAGTTGAAGATAGAGATCCTGCTTCATCTGGCAGCTTGTGCAGTTTCTAGATCCTAACTTCCTAACTCAGTCTTTCATGTAAATGACAAAGAAAAAGGAAGAAAAAAAAAAAAATCATCTTTGTAAGAGAAATTAAATCTCAAGTATATGACAATGTTTCTTCTCTGAATCTGAAGTACTGGTCTTCATGAATTCTGTTTCTGTTTTGTGTCTGGCAACTTCAAATTCTACTCAGCTTTGCAATATGGACTGATATGATTTTGAAATAACATATGAATAGAATTTACATAACGCTCATATATAATTGATGGACATATAGTTCTAGGGTAACTCATAAAAAATCCTGTAGAACCTCTGAAGTCTATTTAAATGTCTGAATATAATTAACATAGATATGCATTAATATGTGGCACCAGAAACAGACTTATTCTTCTGAGTGCTCTGCCTTCAGATATCCGAAGTATTTTACATTATCCATATTTGTCATATAAGAAGAGATCCTACATAAGTGACATCTCTTATGTACGTTTGAGGACTGAGAGCTACACATCTTGCCTGAGGTCATGTAAGAGGTATATATGATTTCAGAGGAAATGAAACTTAAGTATTCTAGCTCTGCACTTTGCTGGACTAACTATTAAAGGAAGTCAAATAAAAAAGAATCATGTCCACAACATGAAGCAGAAATGGAAGCAGGAAATACTTGACCATTACTCAAGGTGTTTGCTATGTCGAGAACAGACATTAGTTTTAGGACACTGACCTCAAATTCAAAGCAAAAAAAAACTAAAAGCAATTATGAAGACAAGTGCATTGAGTTTGTAATTGATAACAGAAGTGAAATTCTTACTGATTTTACTCGTCAGCCACATTTTCTTGGATGGTGATTCTATATGGCTATAGTGCTGCCTCTGATCATTTGCTCATTTCAGTAATATCTTCCTTTAATGAACATTTCATTTAATGTCTTCTTTATTCATCTATATTTCCTCTCCAGCTTATGACTGATAGTAAATTATATAATATGATGGATAGAACAGGCAGCTTTGCCTCTAGCACCATCTTTCTACTCCTCCATTCCTAAAATGAATGCAGATAAGCAGATAAACACATATAAAACACATATGGTGGTTGGGGGTGAGGGAGTATACCTACACACACAA
Organism: Lagopus leucura; assembly: GCF_019238085.1. Taxonomy (NCBI): domain Eukaryota; kingdom Metazoa; phylum Chordata; class Aves; order Galliformes; family Phasianidae; genus Lagopus; species Lagopus leucura. Next base: position 30,702,978 of record NW_024962252.1, read on the forward strand.
AAATTCATCAGCCAATCTGTAGGAAATATACTAAATAGGAACACACACCAAAAAGCTGTGAGGCAGCAAAGTAAAAACAGATATGAAGATAGTGTTTTAAATAGCTCTTGCATGCAGTGCACACTTCATAAACTGCAGATAGGCTTCCTGAATAAAATATGAGGTCATGTAACTCCATGACTAGCTTGGTTAGTAAAAAAAAATCAGAAGAAAATTTATAAAGAGGCCGTACACTATCTCCAAAGGGATAAATAAAATAGCCAGCAGTGACAGTATTTGCTTTTTATGTGTGCAAATACAAGGCATAACAATTGTCAGCTCCTCATTTGCAAATTAAGATGTGAAGGAAATGTCTGTAACAGCACTTGCAACAGTTCATGTTTGAAGTTTGGCACAGTGAACTGACAGCCACAGAGGAACTGCAGTCACCTAATCCTTTCTTTCTGCCTTCCAGCTACTGGCAAGGAGGTTGGAATTTAATAAATATGTGATGAGAAAAGGCTGTGAAAGGCTGGCATATCTTCTTTGCAAGGACTCATCTTCAGAGATAATTAACTAGGTGACAATATACAATGTGCCATTAACAAGAACATTCAAATCATTTCTAGACTTAAGTACAATTTTAAGCCTCTTATCAGATTTTCATTTCTGAATCCATTCAACTGTCAGGCTTACATCCCTGTTCTTTATTGAAGCTCACATGGGAATCCAAACCTTCTAATTTTCTATACAGATTCATTTCAGAATCAATTAGAGCTGGTGGCAGCCTTTTCCCTGTATGCTGAAGGGGATTAACTGGGTACTTGCTCAGCTGAAGCTACCTAAGCTACCTTTGAATCTACATTCAACCCACTGTCATGAAAGAGATTTTTAATTTATTTATTTATTTTCCCCAGAGGATTCTGAAGTAATTGAAGTACTGAAACCAACCGATGCCAGATCACCACTGGAAGGGTCTCGAGCTTTTTCAGAAAAATAGAAAATGATATTTCAGAGCGTCTCCTTGGTTAACATCTTATGTTGTATGAGGAGAGGGATCATTCTCATTTGTGAAAGCCTCACCATCTAGTCTTTTTTTTGCCTCAGGAAGCCTTTCATTACATGAGTTTTTGCATCTCACATTTAGTCAGTCTTCCACCAGTATTCTATATATTATTTATTAATTTCAGTATGATTTACCTACCATTTTCAGCTTGTCATCTCAAAACATCTTACTTTAGTATTATGACTTTATATTTCTGGCAAGCACTTCAGAAAATAAAGCTGTCAGAAGTTGTCTGCCTTTGTCTTTTTCCAAGCAGTGTAGTCTTTATACTGTGAGTCAGAAAGAAAATATTTTGAGAAAATATTTTGTGTACTGGGTTCCTTACACATAAAGAAACTCTTGTGAATTACTATTATGCACCATAAAATTAGCAAATTCAGTTTAATTCTTTCTCAGAGTCTCCTTTTATAAATTTCTTGCTTATTAGAGATTGACTTCAGCATTTAAAAAATGCCTTACTTAGCTACTAAAATTTTAATTCAGGTTTCTGGGAATCACTTGCAAAAGCTGATCACAACACAAAGAAATGAGCAGCCTGAGAACAATTTTTATGTTGTAACTCAAATAATTTTGTCAGTGTTCACTTGAACAGCAAAGAAAAGTTATTTAAGGAAGTAATATACCTTTACAATAATGCATTTCAGTGTGAAATAACTTCAAAATGAACATTACAAGCAAGGAAGATGACCTTCCCAGTCTCCAGAGTTGTCTCTAAGAACCACAAGAAACATATTCTGAACATTGGGATCTCTAAGAGAGGCTGGTAGTTAAGAGTTTGGCTGATAAGTATCCAGTTATTGTATTTCAACATGGGACTGTGTCAGGTATCAATCTTTGTCACCATCAGTAGTGGTCTTGACCAAATTTTTGTTGTTCAGTGCCTCCCAAAAGTGCATATATGTGAAGTATTTCCAGCCTCCCTTATAGAACTTCCCTGCATGAGTCCTGCTCTAACTTTGGTACAGCAATGGCATTTGAGCTGTTGTAAATCATCTCGAGTCCAAGAGCCCAGGTCACCATCCCACATCACAGGTGCTCAGGATGGGACATTTGATAATCTTTGGAAATGAAAATATTTGCACTAGTTTGATTTGAGCTACTTCTGATGAAAGTGAGACATTAATTTTTTTTATTCACTCATTTCACTGATACTCAATTGAGTACTTCATTAACATTTTCTAAGATCTTCTAAATTCAGCAAAGTAGTTTTGACCTTTAGATACTGCTATCACATACAGATGCACAAGAGGATGGGTCCAAATGCTTCTGTTCTCACTGGGAATAGAACAGTGTCAGAGTTCCCATGGATTCTGCCTATCCTTTAAGATGGGTTCAGAAAATAAGAAACTATTCAAGTTAATGATATATTTTACATTTAAATTTTTTTCTAATCTCTACTCTTTAATATATATGTATATCCCATTTTTTAATTTTATTATTTACTCTTCTGAAAGAGTTTATGTCATACAAATAATGGAAAGATCATTACATTCAGGTAAAATTGTTTTTGTCTAAATCAAGAATTGAAAGTATGCATAATCCATTCACATATTTTGAACAAAAACCAGCATAAAAATACATCAGTTTAAATTTTATTAATCTGTTACTAACTCCTGAAGGAAAAACAAGAGGCCTAGTGAAAGCATATTTATTAATGTTATCCAAATTCTCCCTTCAATTTTCAGCTGAAATTCATGGGCTCCAAAGTTTTCATAGCTTTCATATTTCTGAGCTAATAAGATTTAATGTGTTCAGTACAAATGAGAAGGAATCTGGAAATATGATTCTGTTATATTGTTTTCTGGATGGGAAAACACAAAGCAAATAAAGTTCATTCAATAATAAAAAATAACAATATTAATGCAATAAGAATGAATCACACAATACTATGTCCGTATATCGAGATTCAGATAGTACTGAAATGTCTGCATTCTCAATGTAACAATTTTGAATGTTTGATTTTCAGAGATTTAGACACACAGTGTTTTATTCTTAGTATATGATTCTATAATATTCAATTTAAATTAATATGACAGCATGCAGAATTTAATGCTGTACAGAGAAAAATCTGCAGAATTCTATCAGATATGTGGAACAAAATGCAGCCACATGTGCATAAGCTTCATCCTCTATAAATAGTCATAAGTGTCTTAATTTCACTGAAGCTTATGTTTTCTACAGAGCAGAGTTATGTTCATTATAAGTAACAATGTAATTACCTGTGAGACTAAAATGTCTATTATAAAAAGCATCTAAGTAAGTAGGGAAATCTGCAGAAAGTTAGCTCAACAAACCAATGTGATAATGTACTCCGCCTGTATGAGTCTGAGTGCATAATTAAGCAAAAGAAAAGCCCGATAAAGATTCTTGTTTCCATAAAATGAAAGATCCCAATCTTAACATGTACATACGTTAAAAATAAAGCCATCAAACAGAAAACTCCTGCAAGTGTTCCATTTATTTAGTAATATAGTATGTAGGGATGCTACTTCAGCTGTTGAAATCATGCAATCGATTTCATCTCAAGAAAAGAGTTGAAGTATTTATATATATTCACTTTATATATCATTTCTAATGAAATATTGCACTTATAATTGCTTTTGATGATAAAACATGGAAGCCTGACTTACAAATACATTTGAGATACAATTTGCAAATTTCCATACATTGATTTGAGAAAGAAGCTGAAGATCTAGGACTGTTACTTAATTTCTATTCATGCTCAGCTGAAATCAGCAAGCAATCTAGCTGAAGAAATTGTCAATGACAGATTTTAAAGAGCTGCAAGCATCAAGGAAAACTCAGAAATTCAGCATAAGCAGAAAAATTTTGCTTTAAAAATGTAAGATCAAGGTTCTGTGAAGAGATATATACTACAAAAATAGAAAGGGAGGCAACAATCTGGAAAGAAGGTTGGAGATAGCAAGCAGCCAATTAGACATCCATTTCCAATCAGAAATATTCTTGCAAAAAAAAAAAAAATTAAAAAGATGTTTGGACTGCATATGAATTACTTCAGAAAGCAAAGATCTAAAGAAACTTCTTTCCCTGAGGTGCTGGAGTTATTTCACGTAGAGCAGTGCATTCAGCTCTGGGCATCACATGTCCACAGATATGTGGACAAATTGGTAGCAGTTCAGTGAGCTGCATAAAATAAATAATAATGGATTAAAATGAATGATTTATAATGAATGATTCAAAAGGATAAATATAAGCCTGGTCACCTAGAATGGAATTTTCCGTGATATGATGCCACCGAATGACATTCACCTTACACGAAAATGAACTCATTTACATTTCCTAAAAACATTTCTTTTACCATAGTCAGGTCTCTCTATATAAAACTTCTTACTGAAGCAGCGACTAGGGAAACTTGCTTCTACAATGTAAAAATACAATTTTTGATGTATGCACAAAAGAGATGCCATTACTGTTAGCATAATTAATTCAATGAAAGTTTGAGAAGGAGACAGCAAACAGTGTGAAAGAAAATCAGTCTCAGTGAGACTGCGCTTTTATAAATAGATTCCAGAGACGACTGAATGAAAAGTCAGATAAATTATGCGTTAGGAGGAGTTCCAGAAAGAACAGTCCCACACAATCATCCATGATTTTTTCTAGAGATTTTGTACAGGTAGGAGAAATAGGATGCAATACATTTTGTCATTTACCAATGCTAGGAAAACAAAAACACATTTCACCCACTTTACTTTGTTTCTTTTCCTCATTTTTATCAAGGAGACACAGTTGCAAGTGTTAAACACATACATGTAGAAAGATCTAGATAAATATAAATACAGATAGATACATAAAATAACTGCAGAACTATGAAAGGTCCCTCATTAGCCAGCTTTTTATTTTTATTTTTTAATTTGGTAGTATATTTTTAGGCACTATTTTGAGATAATTTTACTAAGAAGGCTAGTTGAGACTTTCTAAACCTTGAATATCATGCATTACTTCAATCCATTCTTACAGTCCTGATTTGATTTATCAACACTATACACCATTTTTCACATTTCATGCCATTCACCACATTCCAATCTTTCACCAAAAGTTTCAGCAGATTTCATATACTAAAGAGACTATTTCCAAACAGCAGCTATTTCCAAATTCTTCTCCTTTAGATTTCCATAACACAGTCATTTCTCTTCAGTCCTATTCTCAATCTCTAGTGCTGCTTCTCTTGATGATTAGGAAAGAAAGAAACAATAAATATATGTGAAAGACAGGAAGTTTGCTATTCTTTCTAATGCTATTGTGAGTAGTATGTACTTAAAAGAAAAGCCAATCGCAAAACCTGCGCAAAACTGGCATGTCTGACGACGTAACAAAGTTTCTTAGCAAAGAAGAAATCTCCAGGACTTTCAGTTATTAGATGTTAACGACACTTTATTCAACATGTTTGAACTGATGTTCTTCTCACAATTATCCTGCTTAAGATTAGCTATTTTAAGAGAAAATGCAATTACATACTTGAGCAGTATCTTTTAATTGGAAGTATAGATTTAACTATGTGAGTTATTAATAGCTTTCCCTCACACCTTTTTATTATTATTTTATATTATTTTATTAGGAACTGGTGGATTTTATACATCTATATCAGACACAAACATCTGGCACTTTGTCACTTTCTAAAAAATTATTGTTATTTTTTTCTCTCAGTGGAGAACTACCTACACTGTCACTATAAGAAGTTTACTTCAGGTCTTCCTTAGCAATGGGAAATTAACCAGCTTGCCTCTCTATTTGTTTTCAATAAGATTATCTTTAAATAGGGTTTATAGTATGAATCATTATGTGTCCAAACAATGAATCATCTCCATATTGATGATGAACAGCTCATTTTAATTTTTAACTCACACTGTGACTGTATTACATGAGGAGAGAAAATTAACATTTTGAAATATGTTCATGCTTTTTTATGACAAATGACTGGCATCAGTTTCTGTTACTAGAGTCACACAAGCATCTTTCATGCTATATGTTATATTCTAAGCAACAGTCAATTGAAACATCAGAACAAGTTTGTGGTCCCTGTTAAAATACACTGCTTTAATGGTCATAACTATAAAATCATTTATAAGATTCTGTTTAAAAGCAGTTTTAGAGCTGACCAACAGGCTTATACTAGCGCCTTTGAATTTTTTATAAAGAAACACTGCTCTTTTTTCTCAGTTATTTTTATGGCAATAGTAAATGAAAGTTTTTACTAATCTTCGCAAAATATTTTCATAAAGTTACTTTAAATGTATAGATGTGTAATGTCTCATGTCTTTAAAAGACTTATAAATCCTTAACTGAAGATGCTCTACAATTTTTAATTAAATCCTATGATCTTATTAGAATTATCATTGCAGCTTCTGCTACTAAAAATGCACTGTAAAGCAATTCATATTATTCAGTATTTACCAGTTAATTATCACTATTTTATGGTTTTCTATTGTTTAAACAACATGCTTGTGTCAGTATCAGTTGTAGGTTATCGTGTTCACAAACAATTAGTCTCATTTTTAGAGGCTTATGTTTATTGATCTCCATTGTGAAATACTTTACAGATTTCAACTCATGATTCATACTCCTGCCATTTGTCTTACTATAGCATACTTCTACTGAAAATCTAGTTTTGACACAAAAATTTCAAATAATTAAATTAAAAATTAATCTACAGCATCCTTTACTAATGACCAAAGCTGATAACCATCATCATTTTAAAATATTTATTTATTTATTTATTTTACCATTCGATTATTTTCAGCTTACTGTTTGGAGACATGAAGATGCCATAGGAACAGTTAATTTAATTTCCAGTCAAATTGTTTATGGTAAAGAAAATAAAGCATCACAGAATTCTGTTTCAATACTGCCAATTGAGGATTTGGTTGACCAGATTTTTCCTTTCCAGTTTTGTTATTTCCATTTCAATTGCTGTCAACCAAGTATAACAAAAGAATATTGTGCATAACGTTAATTCAAAAGGTTTCTATTCAGCATGTACCCACTTAGTAAGCAGTTGGATATACTTACAGATTTTTTTTGACGCTTCTTCTGGAAGATACAGCATGTATGCTACAAATATGCATTTGTCCACTGAAAAAGAAATAACAAATTTTTCTCCAACAGCTTTCCCAGTGTACACTTATGGAATGATGAGATTTATCTGCATCTTCCAAACCAATACAGATCCAAGATTGGCCTCTCTTTGTATCAACAATTAATTAATTTAACTGTCTACTAAAGAATTATTAAAAGGTGAGAACGTGGAATTGAGAAAATAAAAAATTAAAATCTAACACAAATTATTTTTTTTCCATTCCATATATTAAAACAAATACATTTAACTAAGTTTTGTTTTTTTTTTTTCTTTCATAAAAATTGATTTTTTCTGTTGTTGTTGTCTTTAATTGTACTTTGTTTTTCTTCTATTGCTATGGTTTTTGATTGTTAGCAACTTTATTTCTAGCAGAATTAGATAATTAGAATGTTGGTTTACAATTCTGTATTTATATTGTGTTACTGTGGCCTGATCTGGCCATGTTGAATAAAGATATTTTGGATTAGAACAGTGTACAATATTCATTTGACATACCTGATTAATGGCAATAGAAATAAAACAATAGAATCTTTTGAGTAGGAAGGAATTTTTAATGCTCATCTAGTCCTTATAGTATCGTTACTGTAAAAATCTTCTTTCTTATACAAAAAACAAAGCTCTCCTTTTTCAGTTTGAAGCTATTCCCTCTTGTCCTATCACAACAGAGCATCCTAAAGAGTCTGTGCTCTTCTTTTTTATAGTCCCCTGAAATACTGAAGGACTTAGATTTCTTAGATTTCTCAGGAGACTTCTCCAGGCTTAACAGTTCTAGCACTCTCAGTTTGTCATTGCAGGGATCCTTAGATCACTTGAGTTGCCCTTCTCTGTATGCATTCTAAGAGGTCCATATCTCTCCTGTATTGAAGATAGCACATCTGGATACAGCACAGAAGTCTCACCAGTGGAGAACATAGAGGTAAGATCACCTCCCTCGACCTGCTGGCCATGTTTTTTTTTTGTTGTAGCCCAGGATACAGTTAGCTTTCTGGGCTGCAAGGGCACATTGCTGGCTCATGTTCAGCTTGCTATCTACACCAGCACCCCCCAGTTTTGCTGCAAGGCTGTATTCAATCCTTTCATCCCCCAGCTTATATTAATAATGGGAGCTGCCACTACTCAGGTGCGAGATTATCCTCTGCAAATATCATGAAATTTTTGTGGCTAAGAAATATACATAGAATCATAAAATCATAGAATCTATTGAGTTGGAAGGACCTGTTAAAGCTCACCTACTCTAATTCCCCTCCACTGAACAGGAACATCTACAGCTAGACCTGGTTGTGCAGGGCCCAGTTACGTCCTACCTTGAATGTCTCCAGGGGCAGTGCTTTCTCTGGGCAATCTTTTTTCCCTGGGCAATCTTTTTTCCCTGGGCAACCTTTTTGAGTGTTCAATACCCCTAAGCCCTTAGGCAGGGCTCTCTGAATCCTTTCAGCCTCCAGCATTCATTGAAAGTGGGAGTCGCCACAATCCAGATGTAAGACCTTGCACTCAGAACCACACAAAGTTCACCTGGGCCCACTGCTCAGCCTGTCTAAGTCTTTCTGTATGGTGTCAACATACCACACAGCTTGGTATTATCTGCAAACTTGTTGAGGGTGTATTCAATCACATTGTCGATGTTACTGATGAAGATATTAACGCGCGTTTGTCCCTTTACTGACCCTTGAGGGGCACTCCTTGTCACTGATCTCCAATCCAGATATTAGTGGGAAAAATGGAAAGGAAAAATCTACTCAAGCAAATCCTCAACTGGCCACTTGCTTTCTCATTTGTATATGAATAGGGCAGTAAACTTTAGGATATAGATATAAGAAAATTGTGTTGGGAGAATAGGCAGTAGGTTTTTTTATTTCTATTATTTGTCTTATTAACACAGTTTTAAAAAAAGCAGGTTGTCGTTTAGAGTATTTCAATATTAAAGCTAAGTAGGATAACATTTATTACTAAATGAAACTCAAAAGAATCATTCTGATTCACACAATTGCAGGCATTATTGCTTATGTAACAATCTTGCTAATTGATTATTTTAATATTACTTAGATTTCCAAATACAGATGCTTGTATCTGTAGCTTTCCTCAAAAGGGAAAATTAGGTAACCTTCTTCTTCTTACTGTTGATTTTGTTGATTAAGCATGTCTGCTCTATTCCAGGCAGAAACATGAGTTTTAGTCCTCAGTTTTGTATTTACACACGAAGAGTAAAATTTATGAAATGTTACTTACCCAATTTTCCAATAATACCTGTTGAAAAGCTTTGATTAAAACTTGGACAAAGCTTGGAAATAAGACTTCTAGATTAATTGAAAAAACTATTTTTTCCTGAGTATATGAGCTCTTTCCCTCTTCATTTATTATATTCAGCCTGTAATATTCCTTTGATTTTGGAGACTTGAAATATGGTTTCAGTCTAGATGGTATTAACAAGTCTAATACATCTTTCTTTACATCTAAGTGGTCTTTCCTTCATATTTTTATTCCTAATCAAATTCATCCCAACAGATCCCAGGACTTTTTCCCAAGGACAACAATTTCAAATTCTAGAAGATAATAAATTCTGATGGTTGCTTTTTACAATAACGTCATATTTCAGATCACTTAGAATAACTATTGAATAACATCATTGCTACTTAAATAAAAATGCTACCCACTGCTTTAGCAGAATTATTTTTCAGTTGAAATTTAAAATTGCACTACTTATCACAGCAAGAAATCCATTTTACTGAAAATGATAGAAAGGGACACATTGTATGCCAACTTTGTATAACAGTTCATTTGAAACAAGTGAATTCATAATGTCAACGAAGGAGTCTTACACTAATTGCACTTTCTGCTTTCCTATAACTAATTTCCTAAAAGTTATAAAATAAACCTGAGACTTAACTGACATCTTTCACAATTTGCAACTGTTTTCCCAGACTATTTTTAAAGACTAAAAATAATGAAAATTAATTCAAACACTTCAGCATGAACTTTATTAAAAAGTAAGATTTAAAAATAGATTAATGCATTACTTCAATATGTATATTTTTAATCTTTGAAGTCATTAGTATTTTTTTATGTTGAGAATATTTCTTCTCAAGAAATACTGACATGAGGGAATTAGATTCCTAATCCAGAAAACTGTATTAATACAAGCTTAATTTCAAGGATATTAGTCCAGAGGTGGCTAATTCTTTAAATGTGATTGTATACCTCTCTACTGGTTTTTATTGTTATTATTTTCTGCATGTATCAGCTTAATTATCAATCTCATAGAAGTTCAAATGTTTTAAATATCTATCATTGTAGATGATAGATTTCATGTTTTTCTTAGGAACTCCAAAGCCTAGGTTTTTTATTTATCTTTCAGTTAAAATTTTCGAAAATTGTCTAAATTTCAACTAGTGATCATTCCGAATACACTGACATTACCAATATTTGATAAAATCTCTTTAAGTTTTCTATTACAAACTGTTGGCTCAGAAGATTGGTCTTCTATGAATTTGATATTATAAAACCAATTCAAGTGAGAGCAGAACATGTACAGGAATAGAGCTCTAATGTAGCCCGCCATGGCCTAAACATGGAAATTGAAAAAGTCATGTCAGTTTGTGGACGCATAAAGTTAAGGGCTAAGCCCTTTGGATTCGTGTATATGTCAGTCTTCTACACAGACTGGTGAGAAAAGAGAAAAAAAACACATCTATAATTGCTATTTATTTGGAATTATAGAATCATAGACTCCTTAAAGTTGTGAGGGAGAATTAAAATGTTATGGATAATCTTAATTCCAATTTGTCCTAACTACTTAATGTTAGAATCTCAATAAAATAAACTATAAAATAAAACAAAATAAAATAATCAATTAAAAATAAAATTTAAAAAGATGTTTGTATGTATTTCTGTCTTCATGGTCTGGCCAACACAGCTTTACAGCATTTAGTGCGATTGCTCTGCTTCAGCGCTGCTTCCTATTGTTTGAATAGTTTTACACTATAGTGTCATATTTTCCTGAGAATATTAATAAAATAGTACATACACATAACTGAAAGGAAATGTTCTAATCCCCCTTACCTTGCAAAGGGAAAAAGAAAATGTATACATAAAGTAATTACACATAGCCAGTAGATACTGTAGGTTTGGGCTAAAATTTATCCCCTAACCTCAATTATTTAGTTGCAGTAAATAAATTAAGGGCTAGAACTTAATCTACTCTCACATACTATGAATTTTGTACTGTTTTAATTTTAATCCCACTCTCATTTCCTGCTTTGTATTAACTGCATAGACTCACACTGCCCTAAAAATGAACCCCTTAGCTATTTTACAATCTTATGAAGTTACTCAGTGGTGAATTAATTTCACTTTAAAAAAAGCATGTTTTTTTTTTTTACTAGTGATGATGTTTTTGTTTGAAATTCATTTTACTTTGTAACATCTCATAAAAACGATTAATGAAAAACTCTTAACTGCAGATTACAAGCTTTTTACTCTTGTCACTCCTGCTGCATAAAATTTCTATTTGAAAGCCTAGCGAAGTGAAATTTTCCTCAATCCAAGGCATGATACTTCAGACTTAATTTAAAAATAAAACAACAACAATAACAACAAAAAAAAAAAACCACAGATTCTATAGGCAATAACAGACCAGAATATTCTCCCAACCTTTGTGATTTCTCTCACTACCATTTAATATATCAAAAAAGTGTGGTGGTCAGGCTTTTCTCTTTCTTTTTCACAGTCTACAATAATGATTAGCTAAAATGTAAACTGATCATGGACTTGTACTACGTATTATGACTTTTGAATAAACTAGATACAAATGTATTTACTGAGGCTAAACATTTAATCAGAAAAAAAACCTAAACATTACTAGTTTGTTTAGTTTGTACTTTAAAGTTGTCCTTTCCGTACTCTTTTGGTATACATGTGAACTTTTAGTTTTCCAATCCATAGTTTCCACATCATTTTTTTAAATTATTACTACTCTCTCTAAGTGTGGCTAAATTAACTGAATGCAGAGTAGGTGAGAGGAAGAAATTGCATCTAATGTTCATAGTTAGAGGTAGCAAGAATGTTGCCATGTCAGAAGTTAACGATATCAAAGATAGCAATGTGCACAATCACCAGTCAAAAAAGGAAATTATATTTGGGCCACTTAAAGTTTTTCCTGATGTTCTACGTTGCTTAGAAGTTTTATTACATCAAGGAGTACTTCCATAATAGCCTAGTTTGTTTAGAACTTGTCCTACATAATGGTCTTAAACTTACCGCTGATAAGGCATTTCAGCTGTAAAGCAATAGTAAGATCCCTGTAAATGTTGATAAGTTTAGAGATACCTAATGCAAGAACTTCTGTGTCTGATTGACATGGAGCAGAGCGGTTTCAAAAAATTGACTACTACATGACCATTCATTTGGGAGAACTGCAGAGTTCCTGACAGCTGGCTACACTACATTCAGTTATTCTGAAGAACTCAAATCAGGGCAAACACTTAGTACACCTAAGAAATATCTGTCCATCTTAAATAATGAATATTAAACAGAACAGAGCATTTCTATCTAAATCTATAAAGCTTAAGCAGCATGTTATGCTGTGGACTTTCCTTCTTCTCTGAAAATTAAGAGGGTATTCCTAGTAAATACAATGGAATATAGGGGAGAAACTCAAGGGGAAAAAAAATTATATATATATATATATACAAAAACAACTTATAATACTAATATTGATTTTGATTTGTAAAGATTTGAACTAGACAGTCTCTAGAGACCCCATTCCTCTTCAGCTCATATGTGATTCCATAAAAGTGTAGGACAACACTGGTTTGGAGAACTTCCTTGTATCACATTATTCAACCATGTTCCTTGTTAGAACCTAAACCAGTAACTGTCCTGACAGTTCACAGCATTTACAATAAAAGAATAGCTATTTCTCAACTACCTTTTATAATTTCTTTTCTTAAAAATTTTCCTTCACTTTCCTTGAAGGAACCAGAGACCTGTCAGACTCACCTCCATGCCACAAAAGGCCTTGTAACAGATCCTACTGGAAGCTATGCTAAGGCATAAGGAAGACAGGGAGGTGATATAAGAAAAGCAGTATGGCTTTACCAGTGACAAATAAATCCTGAGCAACCTAGTGGCCATCTATGATGGCTCAAATGCATCATCGGACAATGGAAGAGCCACTGATGTCATCTATCCGGATTTCAGTAAGGCCTTTGCCACTGTCTTTGACACTGCCTTTGACATATCCTTCTCACTAAACTGAAAAGATAGGGATTTTATCAGTGGACTATTTGATGCATCCAAAGAAGTGTGGTCAGTAGGTTAAGGGAGGTGGTCCTGTCCTTCTACTCTGCGCTAGTGAGACCTCACCTGAAGTACTGCATCCAGATTTGGCATCCTCAGTGCAGGAAAGATGTGGACCTGTTAGAGTGTGTCCAGAGGAGGGCTACAAAAATGATCCAAGGGTGGAATATCTCCCCTGTTAGGACACACTGAGAGACCTGGGAAAAGGTCCAGGGTGACCTGATAACAGCCTTTCGGTATCTGAAGAGGGGCTTGTAGCATTTGGATCATGCCTTTGTACTCAGCTCTGGTGAGGCTGCACTTGAGTACTGTGTTCAGTTTGGGGCCCCTCACTACAAGAAAGACATTGAGGTCCCAGAGTGTGTTCAGAGAAGGGCAATGAAGTTGTGATGAGTCTGCAGCACAGGTCTTATGGGGAGCGACTGAGGGAGCTGGGATTGCTCAGTTTGGAGAAGAGGAGGCTCAAGGGAAACATTATAGTTCTTTATATCTAGCTGAAAGGAGGTTATGATAAGCCGAGCATCGGCCTCTTCTGCTACATAACTAGAGACAGGACTGGAGGGAATGGATTCAGGTTGCATCAGTCAGCATCAAGTTCTATCAGGGGAGGTTAGGTGTTAGGAAAAATTTCTTCTCCAAAAGAGTGATTAGGCACTGGGACAGGCTGCCCAGGTAGGTGGTTTAGTCAGCAACCCCGGATGTGTTCAAGAAATATTTAGTTCTTCTACTAAGGTACATGGTTTAGTGGGAAAATACTGGTGGTAGGTGGACAGTTGGAATGGATGACCTTGGAGGTCTTGGTGATTCTATGATTCTGTGAAACAAAAGAATATGCAACAACAGATATATTTTAAATTGGATATAATAGACCTAAATTAAACTCTTTTTACATTCTTATTTCTCCAAAGGGGAAAAAAAAAGTTAACGTCAGCTCTTTTTCTATTACACTTTTGGATTCTTTGAAATAGAGAGTGAACTATGTGTTCATTTCAGGCTTCAGGCAACATCACTACTGATTTTTAATAACATTAGGATTTAAAGACTTACATGGAGTCCTACATAAAACATTTTAACATTTAAGTGCTACTGAGAATGTTCTATTGCAAAGCAAACGCTTGACACCTGAAAACTAAGTGGAGATCTGTAAGTCTGTATTGACATTGTATCCTTTAGGTGGCCAACCTGTTCACATGCAAAGATCTCATCTGGTACAACAGGAGCTGTCAAGCAAAGTTTTTCTCTCCCTATTATGACTGAGGGCTAGATCTGGACAGGGTTCTCAGTACATACCTTGTCAACACCTCTCTGGTGTAGCAATAGGTTTGCGGCTAATCCAGGAAGTCAAGTGAGGAAGTCAGGATTAGGTTTTGATGACAGCTGGGAGAGGAGCCACATGGTCATGTGATGCAAGTCACAACAAAGCAGATACCATTTCCCAAGGGTCAGAATTTAGATTAGTGAGGTGTATGGCTGAGTCCAATTGCAGCTCCCAGGAAATGTGAAGCCAAACTCCACTCTTCGCTGCACTTTATGGACATTTCTTTTCACAGCATCTGCCCCATGGCTACACAAATGCTTCTCATCAGAGTTGGCCCAAGCACAGGCAACCAAATCCCAGGGGTGGATAGGTACACCTAGGATCCTGATGCTTGCAATTATACTTTTCTCAGACTTATCTTCCAGTTTTCAAATGATAGGGCCCAAAGTAGATCAAAATAAATGGTCAGGACATACGATGGAAAGTATACTTAAAATTCTGCTAGGCAGTTTTCATTTCCATAGAAAGCAAAATTTCAATGCAAGCAAAATTCAATTTCTTGAGGGAGAATAGAAGAGCTGTGGCATTTTTCCCTCAGCTCTGAAGAGCAATGACTCTGGGCTAAACCTTTCTTGAATACTTGAGAGAAAACAGAGGTCTAAACAAGGAAAGAGCAAAAGGTCTTATTCCATGTGGAGTTAAATTTGAGTCATTTTTATTCTCTGAGTCTTAGGTAAGTAGTTGGATGGTTTAGACTCTCAGCTTCACCATGGAGACTTTCAGATTTTCTTCATCCTGAGCTGTGGCTGTTACAAAGAAACCATCTAGAAATGCAGCAGCTAAACCAGGGACTGAAAGTCAAAGCAGTCTAGGTTCAGCTGGTGCTAGCGGTTCAGGTTTCCTTATGAATCTTAATGTTTCATAGTTCAGCTCCAGTTGATTAACATATCTTACAAAATGCCAGGGATTTAACCAGTAGTTAACTACTGAATAGTTTGGGAGTTGTTGCTTTTTTTTGTTTGTTTGTTTGTTTGAGAACAGACAGCAATTATTTAAATCCAGAATTCGTATTTCCACTTATATTCACTTCTACGCTTTTATAGAAAAGAGCTTTATTACTGCTTAAAAACAATGAGATTTCTGGAGGCTGTTCAGTGGTAGCTGTCCTCTGTATGCTCCAACACAATCAAAAATCCATTTAATTTCATGAAGTTCAGGTTGTTTTCCTTTCAGTACTATTTGCTTTTTCCTAGCCATCATATTCCTTGATGTCAAGAAATCAACAGTGAGACCAGAAGACAGACCATAAATGCAATCAGATGGATTCTTATCTGTAGTCAGGACTCGTCCTGTATAGAACAGGACTATAGAAGTACAGTTGTGTGGGATCTGGAAGCATCTCTTTCCTCATCACTCAATTATGTCTTCCTGTCTCTTTTTTTCTTTCAGTTGCCTAAGTGGATTATGATTGCATTGGTTCTCTAATCCTCACTAATGCATGGCTGGTTTTATTTGTGTTGCTTAGCATTTTAAGGAGTTTTGTGACATTATCTAAAGGCAATGTACTCACAGAAACAAGAAGAAATTGACAAACAAAAGTCTGTGAAAGTAGAATACTTATCATGTGTCTGATGGCATTTATGTATGGAAGGATCTCAGTTTCCCAAGTCATGATACCTATAGGGAGCTATGACTGTTGTCCAGTTTGTTTCTTTGTTTGAAGCAGAAATAATTACAAGCCAGTGAAGAGTAATCAGTTTCAGCAAAATTAAACTGTAAATTTTACAGCAATTTCTTCTTGTATTACTAAGTTTTTATTTTAACTAAGACTGACCTAATATTGGATAGTATATTCATACTTAGCAAGTTAGCATCCTAATTAACTGATTATTGCTATTTGTTCATAATATGAGAAGAAATTCTATATGATGAAAAAAAAGAGGAATAGCTCTTCTGTAATAGACTGCTTACAAAGAAGGTTCATATTCTTATACATTTTTATTTTACGAGTGAAATCTATAGAGTTATATGTTATATTATATATATATATATATATATATTTTTTTTTTTTTGCGAAGCATTATGGGAAGATGATTTGAAGACAAGAAATAATAGATTCTTCAGATTCTTCTTCCTCACATCAATCTTCACACTGAAAACACATTATCATTCCTGAGAAAGCATTGTATTTATAAATACATTATAAAATGTTAACAAAATGTCATAAGCATGTTGCAGGCTTAAGTATCCTATATTACACATGATTATAATTAGAAGGATTTAGAGTTAATCTATTGATCTGCTCAACTCTATAGCAATTTATAATAACTAGCTGGTAATTCATTATCATACATAATGCCTTTATTATCTTTTATATATGTTATAATATGTTAATAAAATGTTTTTTAAAATAGAGCTTGATTTAAATGCACATTAAAAACTGATCATCATAAATAGCTAGGTTTAATTAGTGATGATTTTTTTCTATGAATTGTGATTTATGAACTTGTATAGTTTTGGGAGTTCTTACTGCTTTGTTTACTTTATCCTTCTTTCTTGTAGGAAAAGCTATTTTTCATATAGAAATAGCTACATATGAAGGAGTGGTGGTACAATTCATGTAACATACAAAACTTACAAACATACAAACAATAGAAAACATACAAAACATACAAACACAGAAGAGCTTCACACCACCCCCACACACACATACACAACTGTTTCATTGGCTGCAATAGCAAATTTATCAACATTCATCTGCTCTGGAGCCTATAACTGCACAGAATTACTGTGTGTAAAAACAGGTTTAAAGCCCCTAACAGTACTATAAGTCTAGCTTAATGATGTCTGTTGGACTTTACTCTAGAGATCATATACCCATTTTAAAATGTATTTCAGAGAATCGAGATTTTTTTGGTCTAAAGAAATTGCAGATCCACATTCATTGTGCATGTTTGACCTTTGCATCTTCACTCTCAATCAGAAAGGGCATAAGGCTGTTGTTTTTTTCCCCCTCAAACTGAATAAAACTGTCATTTGCCCCATTAATGAGAAATTCAGCTATTGATCTGATCTTTGCTCCACTACCATTGATTTCTGCATTTTGTTTTGTCATTTGGACCTAGAACTGTCAATAAGTTATTGACTGAAGAACAGAAAGTCAATCATTTGTATTCTCCTTAGAGTATGTGAAAATTGAATTTATCTTCATATTCATTGACATTTTACTATGAAATTCTGAGACCATAATAAGTCAGTCTGGACTTGATAAGTTTATGATTGTGAAAGATAAATTTTTGTACAAATAATTTGCAGATTAATGGCTTCCACATGAAAACGAAGAAGAATTCAGATAAACATCTGTGTAACTTTTAAAATAGATTAAAGTCATAGCTGTTCTGAAACTTCATAGTATAGTATATTATTTTACATACAGGTATTCATAGGATCCTAGAATCACAGAATCATTAAGGTTTAAAAAAATCTCCAAGATTATCTAATCCAACCATCTACCTACCGCTAATATTGCCCACTAAACCATGTCCCTAAGCACTATATCTACTCTTTCCTTAAACACCTCTAGAGATAATGACTCCACTACTTCTCTGGGCAGCTTCTTCCAATGCCAAATCACTCTTTCAAAGAGAACATTTTACCTAATAACTAATCTGAATCTTCCCTCATGTAACTTGAAGCCATTCCCTCTTGCTTTATTGCTAGTTACCTGGGAGAAGAGGATGACTTCCACCTTGCTACAACCCTCCTTCAGATAGTTATAGAGTGACAAGGTATCCCCTGAGCCTCCTCTTCTTCAGACTAAACAATCCCAGTTTCTTCATCACTCCTCATAAGACTTACGCTTCAGTTCCCTTCTCTGGATGCACTGCAGGGCCTCAGTGTCTTCCTTGTCATGAGGAGCCCCTAACTGAATACACTTCTGGAGGTGTGGCCTCATCAGAGCTGAATACAAGGGGTATTGGCCCCATGGTTCTGATGGCTCCACTATTTTTGACAGGATGCCACTGGCCAAGAACTGGCCAACTGGACACACTGCTGGCTCATATTCAACCAAGTGCCAGCCAGCACCCCAAGGTCTTTTTCTTCCACACAGATTTCCAGCCACTCTTCCCCAAGCCTGTTGTCTGGGTTTGTTGCGGCCAAACTGCAGGACCCAGCACTTGTTCTTACTAAATGTCATCCTGTTGGTCTCCGCCCATTGATCTAATCTGTTCAGATCCCTCTGTAGGGCTTTCCTACCTTCAGAGTGTACCTGTCCAAGCCACAGGCCACTAGCTTCTCCGGGTGAATACTGTAGGAAACAGACAGTGTCAAAGGGCTTTGCTGAAGTCTGAGTCAACTACATCCACAGCCTGTCTCTCATCCACTGAATGGGTCACCTTGTCATAGAAGGAGATCAGGCTAGTCAAGTAGGACCTGCCCTTCACAAAGCCATACTTGCTGGCTTTGATTCCCTGATTGTCCCATATTCTCCATGTGATCCTCCTCATGATGATCTGTTCCATAACATTCCCTGGCACTGACAACAGGACGACAGGCCTGCAATTCCTCAGTTCAGACTTAAAACCCTCCTTATAGCTGTACATCACATTGCAAGCCTCCAGTTATCTGGGACCTCCCCAGTTGACCAGGAATGCTGACAGATGGTAGAAAGTAGCTTGACAATCACATCTGCCATCTCCCTCAGCACTGTCAGATGGATCCATCTGGCCCAATGGAATTGTGACAGTCCAAGTGGATTCCAGGTGGAGTAGTAGGTCTGTTATTAATACCTGAAATGCTGGTATTTTTGTCTCTTCTTCAATGTAATAGGAGTAAATAAAATGAAAGTAGAAAATAGAAAGTATTTACAGGAAACTATATCAAGTGCAGATTTCACTGAGCTACAGAAAAGAGGACCTGAAGCAGAAAGGATGACTTCAGAAAACTTTCTATGTATAGATGTATTAAAAAAATCATTTTTAGATTTAATTTTCTATTTGGATCACTAGCTTCATGTCCACTTAGACGAATTCTGAATTCTGTGCTGGATGATCTCTGGTTTAAGGGCATACTTAGGTCATTAGTTTTTCAAGTAGCATTTTTTAAGGTCACTAGATTCTCTGTGAGTCATTTTTTGTTATATGTTTTACTTGATACTTCTGTACATGCTCTTTCAATTTAGTCCTCTGGGTAAACTAACATAGAAGAGTAAAGGCCAAAAAAAATGCAGAGAGCTGTATTAGCCATATTGTCAAAGAAAATTAAATACCCTTCCATTTGACCAATTGTCAAATACATACATATTTGACTGGGGACCAGAGTGGTAAATCCTCCTCCACTGTGAGGACAAAGCAGGTCTGAGACCACCTCATGAGACTGAATGTGTACAAGACTATGGGGCTGGATGGCATGCATCCCAGGGTTCTGAAGGAGCTGGCTGAGGTGATTGCCGAGCCACTCTCTATCATGTTGGAAAAATCATGGCTGTCAGGTGAGGACCCAGATGACTGGAGGAAGAGTCACATCATTCCCATTTACAAGAAAGGGAGCAAGGAGGACCCCGGAAACTACAAGCCAGTGAGTCTCACCTCTGTGCCTGGGAAGATCATGGAACAGATCATCCTAGATGACATGCTCGACCACATGAGGAATGAGCGTGTGATCCGAGACAGCCAGCATGGCTTCTCCAGGGGAAGGTCATGCTTGACCAATCTGTTGGCCTTCTATGATGGAGTGACGGCATCAGTTGACAAGGGAAAGTCATTTACCTGGACTTAAGCAAGGCCTTTGACATGGTCCCCCACCACATCCTTATCTCCAAATTGGAGGGATGCGGATTTGTTGGGTGGACCACTCCATGGATAAGAAACTGGTTGGAAGGCTGCAGACAGAGGGTGGTCATCAATGGCTCTATGTCCAGGTGGAGGTCAGTATCAAGTGGCGTCCTCCAGGGGTCTGTCTTGGGACTGGTGCTCTTTAACATCTTTATCAATGACATCGATGACAGAATCAAGTGCACCCTCAGCTAGTTTGCTGACCAAGCTGAGTGGTGTGGTTGACACAGTAGAATGAAGGGATGCCATTCAGAGGGACCTTGACAGACTTGAAAGATGAGCCCGGGTGAACTTAATGAGGTTCAACATGGCAAAATGCAGAGTTTTGCACTTGGGGCCGGAGGAATCCCAGGCATCCATACAGACTGGAAGGAGTGGTCCTTGAGAGCAGCCCTGTGGAGAGGCACCTGGGGGTCTTGATGGATGAAAACCTTAACATGAGCCAGCAGTGTGCTCCTCCTGCTCAGAAGGCAAATGGTATCCTGGGCTCCATCAAAAGAGGAGTGGCCAGCAGGGACAGGGAGGTGATTGTTCCTCTCTACTCTGCTCTTGTGAGGCCCCATCTGGAATACTGTGTCCAAGTGTGGAGCCCCCAGTACAACAAAGACAAAGAGCTGTTGGAGAGGGTCCAGAAGAGGGCCACGAAGATGACCAGGGGACTGGAGCACCTCCCCTATGAAGACATGCTGAGGGAGCTGGGCTTGTTCAGCCTGGAGAAAAGAAGGCTGCAGGGTGACCTCATTGCAGCCTTTCAATACCTAAATAGAGTCTACAAACAGGAGAGGAATCAACTCTTTGAAAGTGTTGATAACTGCAGGACAGAGGGAAATGATTTGAAATTGAGGGAGGGGAGATTTAGGTTGGATGTCAGTCAACCACAATATTCCTATTGGTTTTCAGAAACTCTATTGTGTTGACCATTCTGATGAATGAGGGAAGAGTGGAGGAATATCAAGCCTTTGAAACTGTCCCTATTATGGATGGATGAGCAGACAGAGAGATGGACTAAAGCTGGCTAAATGACCAAGCCCAGAGAGTAGATGTCAGTGGCATAAAGTTTCACTGGAGGCCAGTAATGAGCAGAGTACCCCCCCCAGAGGTCAATGCAAGGTCCAGTCTTGTTTAATATAGATCGTAGAATCATATAATCATAGATTGGCTTAGGTTGAAGAGGATCTTAAACACCATCCAGTTCCAACCCCCTCTGTGGGCAGGATTGACATCTACTAGATTAGATCTACTAGATTAGGCTGACCAGGATCTCATCCAGCCTGGCCTTGAATGCCTCCAGAGATGGGGCATCCACAACCTTTCTGGGCAGCCTGTTCCTACACCTCACCACTCTGAAAAAAAATTCCTTCCTAACATCTAAACTGAATTTACCATCTTTTAGTTTAAAGTCATTCTCCCTTGTCCTATTAGACTGTGTTAAAAGCTGGTCCCCCTCTGGCTAGTGAGCTCCCTTCAAGTATTGGATGGACACAATGAGGTCTTTCCAGAGCCTTCTCATTTCTTCACACAAGGAACAGTCCAATGAAGATAAAGAGCTCCTGTTTGATCAACCTTCTACAATGACGTGACTTTGTCAGTTGACAAAGAGCCACTGATGTGTTTTCTGGACTTCAGTAATGCCTTTTAGACTATCACGCACAACACCCTTTTCTCTAAATTAGAAAGATACGGATTTGATAAGTGGACTGTTCGATGGATGAGGAACTGGTTGTAAGATCCTACCCAGAGTGTAGTGGTCAACAGAATGATGAAACTGAAACTTGTTTGCATCCTGATCACAAATTATTTAAATCATAGAATTAGAGGACATCTTGGGTTGGAAGGGATTCACAAGGGGTGCTGAGTCCAACTCCTGGCTCTATGCAGGACCATCCAACATTCATACCCTATATGTGAGAGCATTGTCCAAATGCTCCTTGAACTCTGGAAGCATGGGGCTCTGACCACTGCCCTGGGGAGCCTATTCCGTACCTGACAACCCTCTGGTGAAGAACCTTACCCTAACCTCCACCCTGACCCACTGATGCAGGTTTGGGTCTGTCATTTTCACCAGAAAGCAAAGATAAGCGCTACCCTTTCACTCCTCTTGTGAGGAGCCATAGGCCACCATGAGTCCTCCCTGCAGCCTCCTCTGCTCTGGGCTGAACAAATCAAGGGACATCATCTCCTCCTCTTGACTCTAGAATTTACCATCTTTGTAGCCCTCCTTTGGACACTCTGTAATACTTTATTTTTCTTCTTGTCTTACATTGCCCAAAACTGCACACATTACTCAAACTAAAGTCACAACAGTATAGAATGGGACAATCTTGTTACTGATAATACTGAAAGTACGCTGGGCAAATCAAGTTTCTCAGAAAATTAACTATTAAGCACTAAATTATCTATTAGACTACTATTAACAGTGTTCTAATGAGAAAGCAAATTAAATACTGCATGTAATGTAGAATTTCTGTTACATTTCTCAATAAATGAGTCATATTTCTGTATGTAGATAATATACCTAGAAAGCTGCTAGGAAGGACAAAAGCCAACTCGAAACCTTCAGCTAAAGTACTGAAGTACAATTCAAAACAGGATCTGATGTGATGTAATGCATGGATATTCTTTTTAGGATTAAGAGGATGTTTGTCAAGAACGAGTTCTAAACAAGTTCTAAACATGGCAAAACTCTTGTAGAAGCAACATGAGGGAAAAATTTTGGAAGCCACTAGTAGTGGCTATCACCACATTGTAACCAATTTCCCCTGGGAACTCCTCCCTGTATGCCCATGGTCCAGGAGACAAATTTCAGCTCAGCATTGAACCTCTTTGTCAGAAAAGCTGTGGGATTTCTGGTTTTGCAGCCCTGTTTCCTGGAACAACCTCAGTCCTGTGTCACAGTTGCCCTATATCTCTATAGGCTTGATTTGCTGGCAGAAAATCCTGGTTGCACTCCGAACCCTACTTGTTACCTCACCTCCCATTTTCATCTGTGGATGACTGACAGACTATCACCATCGCTTCATTCCCACCCAGGCACAGTGGATGTGAGGACAGTCAGTGCAGTCACTGAGTGCCATGGTCTCCTAGGCTCATGTTCCCTTGAGGTGTTTCACTGCATATTCTTTCATGAAATTTAAGTCTTAGAAAGTCATGCCTATTCTGATTGAGATTGCAACAACAGTCTGAGGAAAAAATGAAGGCCTTTATGATCCCTGTAAGACCATAAAACCTCACATTGATTTTTTCAAGAAGAAAAAACAAACCAAAAACATTCTTATGATTAGTAAGCAGTGGTAACTGTGAGGAATTATGAGAATGGTTGAAGAATGTCAACTCTATATAGATCCAAAGAATAATGGAAATAAGGATAATAAAGATCTATAATCACTATAGATCACTAATGTCACTGCAAAGATTTTTAGTCCTTTTGTTTTTAAATGAAAAATATATGTATTATGAACAAGTTGTATTTTTTCACTCTGAAAAAAAAGTTAAACTAATTAATAACAGAACAATTTATTACATCAAATTGGCACAGTAGTTTTCATTAGGACATAGTTTTTGCTGCAAGAACTGCTATGCAATATCACAACTGTCAAGTGATGGCTGACAAATTTTTGATAACAGCAACACCCACTGACTTCATGTAAGGGAAATTTCCTTATGAAATATTTTTTTCCTGGCACAGAAAGATAAATAGCTTTCCTATGAAATGATGCCAAATCTATTTAACTGAAATACAATTTTGTGAAGTTACAATAGCAAGCAGAGGGTGATCTCATTTCATTTTATCTGTTTCATGCATCACACTGCAAATCAGGAAGAAAGAATATAAGAAAAATATACATATCTTAAACAGGCTCATGGGTATACCAACAAATGTGAGGATGTTGGTCAGGAAATAAGATCTATTTAAAATGACCTAGAAACCAACAAAACACTTTTTTGAGCACTTCAAGATTTAATTCATTGGAAAGACTTTACAAGCAATTTGAAAGCATGTATTTCATAATACAGGCAATCTTGACTTCTTTCTCTTGGGATCATGCTTGATGATTCCCAGGACTAGCTGCGTGGGCTAATGGGATATGATATAATTAAAAAAATAATAATCAAGATTCATGTTGTTTGCATTTCAGGTTCCCATCCATGCTTTTGATTCATGTTAATTAAATTCAATTCAAGGAGAAACAAATGGAGAAAAAGACACTTTTAGCCCCTTAAGAACATTCCTTCACACTGGGATAAACTATTATAGTAATAAATATTTTAATTAAGAAACATTGGGATTAAAAGTTTGATGATCTTTTCATTATTTTGTAAAGACATACGTTTATATCATTATATATATACTTTTAAAATAATATACACTTTTGCATAGGGTCAATCAATTAGTGTAGTAAGTGACAAAAACCTGATTATGTTTTGACAGCTATGCACAATATATAAGCAACAAAAGTGATTAAATGTCACTTATATTTTTATATTCATTTAAACTTTACATTTGGTACAAGGGTTTCATTATTCATTTTTTCTATATAAATTTAATTTTATGTTTTTTTAATAATAAAGGTAACAGAGTTGGAAGTAAGTGAAAAGCCTAAAAATATGAATACATTGCAATGTAATGTTTTCTATCTTTCATGCTATTCTAGGACTTCTGAGATGAAAGAAATTAACTGTGAAAATTCATTAATTTCATTCAAATTTGTTGCAAGACAGTGATCAATGCAAAAATTCTCCAGAAGTGCCTTATGGATGGACTTTTTCTCTATTAAAGTCCTCCTACTTTGGCTTTCTTAATGTTCAGGGAAAGTTTCATAGGGGACTTCATTTAAGCTTGAATTTGAGAATTATTATGTAAACGAAATATGATAATTTTTTAATTACCCATCTCCAGGTATGTTTAAATATATATAATACATTTTTATTAGTTTGAGTTTTATACACTTCAACACATACATCTTTATCATTTTCACTTTTTAGTGGCCTGAATATAAAAATTCTCAAATACAAGATTTAGATAGAAAGTTATTTGGAATGCAAAGAAATGAAGCCTAATCCTTAACTTACAGAATGAAAACTTTATAATTTAGATTTTCTTTCTTTTTCATTATTTTTTTTCTTTTTCTAACTTGTTGTGTCTTTTCTTAGCATGCCATTGAAAACTGGAAAATCAACAGGAACATATATCTGTAGATTATGTATATTTATATATATATACTATATATATATATATACTAATTTAATCATGATATTTTTTTTCCTGCTAATACATTGACTAGAAAAAGAAAGCGAAGTAGAGAGGAACTTAAACTGTAAAAACTGGGATCTGTTTTAATTGTGATGGCCTAGTAAATCTGTTTTGATAATCAAAATGTTTACAGACCATGCATTGTGGTTTTGTACATAAGGGAATCAAATGAGTCAAATAAAACAAGAATTATCTTCCACCGTTGGGCATACAACTCATAGCTGTTTTTCTTTTTCAGTAATCAGATCCTCTTAAAATATATCTTTTAACATCAGTAGATTGGAGTGTAAAGCTAATAAAGTAATATTAAAATAATAAAAAATACGTGTTTCTGAGGGATACTTCATCCATTCTAGGAAAGCAGAAAAGTTCCTACTGAGTGGATCAGTACAGGTCACTAAACACCACTAGTTCTGAGTCCTTGAGATCATATAACTTTACAGACTCAGCTTGGGATTGCATTTTCCTGTCGTATAAGGACTATGGGGCAAAAACCAGAAATGAACTGTGAAAAAATAGCTGTTTTACTGTTGTACCCAATAATATAAACTCACAATGTACTTGTAACTCCATAACAGATCATATTTACTAGCATCAATCTTTCTTCACTGTTTGTCCAAACTACTTTATATTATTATTAGATGAATTTGTATCCATGATATTAACAGACCTGCAGCAACAGTATTTTTCACACAGATACAAAAAAATGGTCTATGTTTTGCCAATTAGTTTATATCCAAGGTTACTTCCCTTCTTAAATACACAGTTCTTGTGTTTTCAATATGCATCTGAGTCTTTCCTCATTCAGATTGTCACAGAATTTCCTCACATTTAAAAACTTTATTCTGCTGCAGACTAATTTTTGAAACTGTTTCTTGTCAGTAGTCTTATGACACATAGCATTTCTGTGAATAGAAACAGAAACTGATGTCAAGTGCATTTGCATCTCTCATAAAGCAACAAGAAGTGTTTGAGATGTTTTTGTGTACAGAAAAATATACAACAGAATGTGTAAGTTATACAAATACTGAGATTCTAGAACTTGATTACAGGGCTAAAGTCAAATTACTCTAAATCAATGGAAATCTTAGCACTGGCTTGACTTTTGAACTTAATTGAAATTATTATCATGTAGGTCACTCTGAAAGTAGTGCCTCCTATTTATTTCCATGAAAACTACAATAGATACAAGGAGCACAATAACACCATTTGATAGACTAAATTCTCAGCTACAGAACACTGTTTTTCAGCATAGTCACTACAGATAGTTATGCATTTTTCTAGCAATGGACGAAAGCTTTCATGCCTCACTTTTAGAAATCACACCACCAGAGGCAACCCACTTTTACTGTCTCCACTGCTGAAATGCATGACCTCACAGTACAAACATCCACCATTCGGTTTCCAGAAAGAACTGATGAAAGTCTATGGGTACCAGGAGGAATTCAATGACACAACTTTACTTCATACACACTTTCATGTCAGATACCATTTTGCCAGACTGCCACTCTGCTGCCATCTGTCACACCGCAACAAAATGTAGTGGAATATTGTCAGGAAGGTTCAACCTCTGCTGCTTTATCACCAACTTCTGTCTTCAACCCAAGCCATTCTATGAGTCTAGGATTCTAGGATTCTATGAATCCACTTTTTGATATTTTTAATCATAAATATAAAAAATCGTTTGATTTCTTCTTACAAAATGACATGGAAAACAATTTTCTGTATAAACATTTCTAACACGTTAGTCATATGGATTATTACAAATTTCATATGCACATTAATAACATGAAATATTGACTGGTCAAAAGGAATTAAAAAATGAAATCTCCAAAACTCATTTTATATTTCTGGACACAGAAATAGAGAGTGGTACATCAAAGAAGCACACTGATTTGTGTAAGTTATGAAAAGGCTGATGTACTGTATCCAGCCATAATGAGAGGCTGTTAATCTCAGTAGTGTAGTTATTCCATTGAGAATCCTTTGAGCTATTGTTTGCAGTGAATGTCTGATCAACAAACAACCTACTTGCTTGGGACAGTGTTTTTATATGAAAAGGTGTGAAAGTACTGGGGTAGGATACTTTAGACATTTGACTGATGAACATAGAGACACTTTGGAAAGTAGCACAAAAGCAGAATCCTATTTAGAAGAAAAATTCTAGTTTGAAGCTATATGCCAGATGCTGGCATAAAGAGTGATGGTGCTTAGGTCTAATAGAAGTGGAAACACATTAAATCCAGGTGCTGCATCCACCTTTGCAACAAGCAAATGAGAATTATAAAGGATTAGAAAGCTAGTTAGTAGCATTTGCCATTTCTTATTCTCTTTAAAAAATATATTTTAAAAACCCAAATCCCTAATTAAATACAACACCTGTTTCTGTAGTGGCATGACTTGGCAAAGATTTTTCAAAGTCTGGCTAACAAGATAGGAGGCTATGTAAACCTCTCTTCCAAGTTCTGTAGTACTGAGCCTGACTGTGATCCTGAGACAGTCACTTGCCATCTCCCAGACTCAGAATGAGCCAAAGCTCTGTCCTGGTGCTTACAGAAAATAACACAGCAGGGATCAGCTTCTCCTAACAGAATTTTTTTCTGTTCCCAAAAACTTTCACTTCATACACACTTCCCAAAAGGAAATACCCCTGGTCTGTTCAGGATAGTGTCAAATACCAACTAGTTTGAATT
This sequence comes from Lagopus leucura, assembly GCF_019238085.1. Taxonomy (NCBI): domain Eukaryota; kingdom Metazoa; phylum Chordata; class Aves; order Galliformes; family Phasianidae; genus Lagopus; species Lagopus leucura. The sequence continues at coordinate 30,731,447 of NW_024962252.1, forward strand.
AAAGTCATGCCAGTGTCATGCAGTTATTAAAGGATGCTGGTGCCTTGGCTTCACTGGTTAATCTGCCTGGTTAACATACTTTAGCCACATATGTGCTGATATGAATAATTCAGCAGTGATGGAGACACTGAAAACTGTTGTTTCTTAATGAGTCTGTGCACTTTATATCTGTAACACATGCAGCATAGTTGCATTCTTCCAGCTATATAGGCTATTAAGCCACTCACACTGCTCCTCTCAATTTTTAAATTTCTTTCTTCCTCTTTTTCTTTCCTTCTCTCTCTCTCTTTCTTTTTTTTTTTTAAACTTATTTTATTTTATTCTATATTTTGGCTGGAGGGGTAGGAAAAGAAGATTTTTTGGATGTTTCTCTTGATTTTTCTAGCTTACTAGGAAAAATAGCAGAGATGAATGGAAGAGGGAAACCAGTAAGGTTATTAAGAGAGCAGCAGCCCTCTATCTCTGCTGCTCAAGCATTTCAAGACAGGTTGCAGTAATATAATCTCATTTTCACATTTAGACTCTCCTTCTTTCTCTCAGGCCTCATTTTTCTTCCATGAGGCATTTAATCTCTCATATCTTTTTTTCTTCTCATTCATGACCTGGTATCCAATTACAGTAACTATTCTTACTTCCTTGTGTCAGCTATATCTTTTCAGTATTTATCATTTTCAAATAATATCTTTTACTGCAGACTTTTTTCATATTTTTTTAGTCTTAAAAGCCAATTAAAATTCACAGGGGCTGATAAGTCTAACATTTTTCACTGGTTTTAGTGATTTTCATCACAGACAGTTTTTATATGCAAATGCAGTCTTCAGTTTGATATTTTTGAGTTGGGCAAAAAACATGGCCATTAGAAGCTTATGATTCCTACTGAAATTTGCCCCAGGTGAAATGTTTGATTCACTGTAGCTGAAGATCAGAATGATTAGGATATCTGCCTGAAATAGCTATTTTAATACTTCATTTATCATCTTAAAATCTGCACACATCTGCTTTAAAGAGAACTGGCAATTCTGACACAGACAACTGCTATGAGGAACTACCATCTATTTCAAATAGGAACTGATTGCCACCTTTGAGGTAGATAAGCTTTCATGTACCTGTAATACATGTATTAATTTCTGTCCAATATTTATTTTAAATAAATACAATTTAATTTAAAGTTAGTGTTCTGGGCTAAAAGTGTTCAATGGGTAAATTATATTAAATCCAGTTCAGTGTCTATCTATAAATACAGTTGCACTGTAAAAAAATTGGAAATTCCGATGCACAGAGAGACTTATTTATTCTTAATTTGGAAAGATGATGGTGATCATGAAACTTTTCAAGCCACATTTCATGACTTTTCAACAGACAAGGGAAAAGCCACTGATGTCATTGTCTGGACTTCAGGAAGGCCTTTGACACAGTCCCCATATCAACACCCCTGTCTCCAAACTGGAAAGAAATGAATTTGAAGGGTGGACCATTGCACAGATGAGGAACTGGTTATAAGGTCGTACACAGAGAGACGTGGTCAGTGTCTCAATGTCCAGGTGGAGATCAGTGCCGAGTGGTGTAGCTCGTGGATCATACTGGGACTGATGTTTAGTATCTTAATCATTGTCATTATATTTATTTATTTATTTTGCTTGATGTGATGATAAAATTAAAATTAAATATTAATTATTATAAAATGAAATCTTAATTTAATTTTTAAAAATGATTTCATGTTACTCCAAAATGATTTTTTTTTAAATCCTAAGCGGAAAACAAAAAAGTGATATTCAGGTAACTGCAAATGGTTGGTTGATAATTATAAATATTTGCTCAGGGATGTAAACTGTTATAAAGAGTATATTCATTCTATTTTGCACAACTTCATGTCAGAAAACTACTCTACTTGTGTATAGAGTGCATAGAAAAGTGTTCTTCTTAATCCTTCCTGTTAATACAGTGCTATTCACTGAACTGTAAATAAGAAAATAAACATAGTTTTTTCCAGGATTTCTTGCAATGGTACAGAGAGATGCCATTCAGAGAAGATTTCCTTACCTAGGTTCTAGTTAAAATTGATTTGTGACTGAGATAAAAGTACAAGCAAAAAGCCTATTTTTTTTTCATGAACATCTGAATTACATCCCACATACTAACCAGATTGCCATTCTGAGAGGAAACATGCCCAGGGAAACCATCTTATAACATCCCTCATGGATATCTCTTGCTAGCTGGGTACATTTCCATGTATTTAATAAGGCTTTCCAGACAAGCACACTAGGTCTCTTCTATGAACATTTCAAACTTTTCAACTATTTCTACTAATTTTTCAGTACTCAAAGACCTTTCATAACAATATTTTTTTTAAATATGACCTTTGCCACTCCAAGATTTATATTGTATACTTTAGAATTACTAATAAAATATTGTGCTTAAAATGAACATTATTTAAATCTGAGCTTTAACAGCAATTTTAAAATAATGTAGTGCAACTTAAAATACTAATTCACTTACAAAGAGGTAGTCTGAAAAAGGTTTGCTTTATACTGAAATTTGGAAACAAACAAGTAGTCAGTGTCTGAGTACCAGTTTAAGAGCTTAGAGGAGTTTGAACCTTAAAAAAACCTCATCCACCACAAGTAATTTTCCATCCTTTTTTAAAAAGCAATGAATATTTTAATGATGTATGTAGGAGATTATGTGAGCATCTTTCTTACTGTAATAGTGCAGAACACACAGTGCATCTGTGTACAGCATACCACCAGGAGATATTAGGAGTAGAAGAATAGCTAAAAACTCCAGTAAGTCTGATATTGTCTATATACATTGAGTTTGCAAATTATTATTATTGCATTATTTTGCAATTAAAAATATCTTTAATGTCACTTTTTTCCCACAAACTGTCTTAATTAATAGTTGCAGTTTCCTAACACGAGAAATGCTTAAAATATTTAACATTAAAGATGGTGGTCAGAAACATCTTTCCTTAACATAAAAACATTCTTAGAAAAGTTTACATGTTGATTTAAAGTTTTTTTCCAGGTCAGGATCTTTAATGCAGTGGTTCAAATGGTTACAATTATTGAAACATACAGATATGCATACATATGCACATTTATCATCGTGCAATTTTTTAGGCTGGCAAGATCACTAGAAATTATCTAGTATGCCCCTCTGCTTACAGCAGACATTACTTTGATGTTAGAAATGTGCAAAATAAATTTCTACATCCATTCTTTATTCTTTACAAAAAATAAAGTTTTTTAAAACTTTTTCTAGGGCTATCTTTAAAGAGGTTAGAGTTAAGATTCCTGGCTGAGTGAAGAATAGAACATAAAATAAAATTCACATACATATCTGACTAATATATTCTAAAAATATACAATCAATTGTGTATTTCTTTCAGATTTGATTTACTTTTATAATATCCTTGATGTAAAAACAGACTACAGTCTCCTCTATCCACTCCTTTTCTTATTCCCATTAGAGCTATGTATATCCCCTCATTTTAAAATTCTGGCTGTGTGATTCATTCCACTGTGTTGCAGTAATTGTTACGTTTTCACACTTTTCCTTCAGCATTTATGATTCAATTTCATCTGTTTAGTAATCGTGCTTTCAGACAATAGAAAACTATAGGTAAAAGAAAATCTGCTGCCTCAAAAGAATTTGGAGCTAAGCATGGATTTCCTGCAGCGTTTGCTGAATCTTCCAGAATAAGTTCTTCACATTCATCTTACTGCATTATTAAGCATATCACTGTAATTACCAACAATGATAATCAGAGCTGCTGATTGTCATAGCAGAACCAATAGGCTATGACACTTATCCTCTGTGACTAACCTCTGCCACCTCTGAAACCCCATTCATTTGAAAGTTTTTCTTTAGTATAATAGAAGCTTTGACTACACAGCAATACAACATTTTACTTTTAAAGATTTGCTTTTTCTTAAAGAAAATATAACAAGAAAAGAATGTCAAGATTAGTCAGCTGAAAACTGGTAGCCTATACTGTCCAGCAGTGAAGATTTCTCAGCTTAACATATTTTACTATCTAGCCTGCAACTTAATACAGGCTGAGCATTGAAAAAGGAAAGGTAAAATACACACGAAATTTTCATAGAACTTCCAAAGCAATGAAGAAAAGGATTTACTTACATATTTTCTCAATATGTTTTAATTTATTTAAAGGAATTTGAGCATCAGTTATCACCTATTTTTCTTTAAATCTATACCCAGTCTCTGTTTGAATTTGCATCTGCAACCAAAAAGTCTCTTGTGGGTCAGGAGACATGAATACACCCAAAACAGAAGGGAGGAAGAAAACAAGTTCCAGATCTTTCTATGTATTCCTTTCCCCACTTGAGGTTCACTAGTAATTTGAACTGTAATCTGAGTTTGAAAGCACATTCTTAAGCAGTGACAACTAGGGGGCAAAGTATAGGGAGGAAAAGGAAACTACTATAGGAGCATAGTGAGGTATAACTGTTAAGTGCAGGAACAGGAGATAGCTGAGGTGAAGTAGGATGTAACAAGTCAGGTCATGCCTCTTCTAGTGATAGATGGATCTGTGACATTCTATCTCTTGAGAGACTAAGACTATTTACATTATAAGTTCTTAGGTTGTTTGGCTTGTCAGATGCACAACTTTGAGAGAAATTGAAAGAGAACTAAGCAGTACTAAAACTAATTTCATCCTAGCTTAATTTTAGTACAAGTCCTATCAATATTCTTACTCTTTATGATCATTCACACTTATCAAAGCAAAATTATTCCAGAAAAAAAACCACTTCATAGAAACAAGATAGCAATGTAATGTCCCACTGCATTGTTGTAGGACCCATGCATCTTCTAGTATGACATGATTATTTTTCCCATTTGTCCTCTGTAGGCCACTCAATTCTGTACTCTCAATTGATTGCTCTTCTAGCTGGTGGTACTATGATAAAACAAATTTCTTCAGGTAGAAAAGTGTAATTTTACCATTAGTAGAGCTAAACATATGTTTTTCAAATGTCAGATCTTGGAACATTATAGGATTTATAACCATTAGTTAAAACACTGGATATATTTTTTTCTTCTTTCTCATTGACCTGCACTGCCAAAGTTCTTTCCAACCAGTGTACTTGTAATTGTTACTACTGCAATAGTAAATTTATCACACCGAAATTATAGTTGCAATTAGTTGAAGAAGTTCACACAACAAAAAACTTGCAAAGAAAATGATAAAATTTTGAACAATAGATGAAGAATAGTGGCTGACAATGATGTATTCTCTCTGGCCATAAGATCTGGAGCTGTTTCAGAAGTAAATGTAAACAAAAGCTTTAACACGGTGGAGCACCAGGACCTACTTCTGGAGCTATGCGAGAATAGAAATGAATAAAATTATGCTATTAATGTAGCAAGAAATACTAGAAGACCATGTTTAAAAAGCTAGAGTTCCTGTTTGGAGCTTCTGGAAAGGAAAACATTTGCTTGAGAGTGTTTAGCTCTGCCACTGTGTACAATACATTCCATGGTATGTAGACAACCGCAGACTTACATGAAAGAACTGCATCAGTAAATTTTCTTCCTTTCACATAATAAAATGCCTTACCAGTAAAAAAAAAAAAAAAAGGCAGTTTCTTGCCACACAGCAAGTAATTAATTTACCCCTATGTTAAAGAGAGTTATGCAAAGAGAGCAGGAAAGGTTAGTGAGTAGCCGAAAAAGATGTTCATATCCTGATGATCAGAAACTTCCTGATTACCATACTAGATTTCTCATTTTTCCTTGACCATCTGAATGTTTGATAATTAATCCCAGCTTTGTCACCTAGACTCTCAGTATTGCCAATAAAGATATTTCATAAGTGCCAATAATGGATAAATGAATCAGCTTTGAGAGGTGATCAACACTCACTTGGCAGTACAGACAGTTCAAACTTTGACATGGGTAAACATAGATCAGATTGGGAAACATGTATGTTTCCAGAATGTTCTCTGCTTGCATGTGGTGATCCCATGCATCTATTCTGTCAAATATATTTGATTTTCAAAATGACGTACAAATTTCATGGCCACATGCAAGTCACTTGTTGTGAATGGTACATAGCCAATGTTAATTTTCCACCTATTTGGTTAGGACAAGTCGGAGTAAATCAAAACCATGTTAGAGAATATGTTAAATATTTAACGATGTCAGCCTTGTGCCACTGCATGGGAATCTTGCCTGGCACTGTGCATGCAGTTTTAGAGGGTAAAAGCAGCCCAAACATTTTTTTTTCTTAATATTCATAGGTCATTTTAAAATCTGGATATTTTTAATGAACGAATGCACAACTTTAATTTTTTACCTAAAAGCTATTCATCCATCATTTTTACATTAATTGACACTAGGCAATATAAGACTCTGCATTGCTAAGTGGCAAAAAACAGGCCTCCTGCTGAAACATTCAAATGTTCCAAGTCTACCTTTAGCTAGTTAAATATCTAGCAATTCACAGAATACTTAATCTAGCTAAACTAATGCTGCAAAGCAGTAGGTGGTAAATGGTAAAGATTTAGATCCAGCTCGCTAGTATAAAATTATCTCTACTGTCTTTATGTCTTCTGGTTAAAAAAATAATATAATTAGACCTTGTTAGCATCTTATTTTAAAATAGTCATAGAAATATGCAAAGCTAGAATTACACCTCTGTTGGATGTTTCTCTTGGAAGTGTCAGCTTTACATAAACATATTTAAAGCAACGTTGAAATAAAAATATTGGAAAAATGTAGCTAACAAAGTAGTGCCATCACAGTGGAAAAGCTCCTGTTGCTAAATCTCCCATTCCATTCTTACTTTACATTGTTTACATTGTCATAGAGTGAGCCTTAGCATAAACCCCAAAGATTTACCTTGAATTTTATGCAGTATAGAATATCATATTTCACAAAGTTGTATTCATTTGCATTATATCATCATAGCAAAGACGTAAAAATTCAGTCTCAGAGTTTTCTTCAGAGAAGGCAAATATTCATATTTATTTTCTGGTAAAAGTCAAATAATAAGTGCATAAGCGGTGCCTATAATTAACAGTAAAATAAGATGCAGTAAGTATAACTGCAGGATGACCACTAACAGTCCAATTTCTGTGTTTTTCTTGCAGAACTACATTTTTTTCATTTTAGGAACCAAAAATTTCACATTTCCTGTTGCTTTCATGCACTGTGGTGATCAAGGTGGATAACACACAGGGAAAAGGCTGTGCAGATGGTCTCTGTATTTTTCCATGACAATGACATATTACTATGCAAATAAAAATATTTTTTGGAATGTGTTCCTTTCCCTCTGTCACTGCCTCATCTTCTATATCTTTTTTCTTGTCTACATAAAAGCAAAGCAGTGCAAGAAATTTTTCCAGTCACTGAACTGGTCTTCATTTCTTCTTCCGATGTAATACAATGAGGTCAGTTCACGAGCAACAAAATATACTTGTATGGTTAACAGCATGTAAAAACACAGTGCATGTAAAAATATAATTTCTCAGACATCCCCATCAACATAGGTATGTTTATGTAGAAATATTAATCAATACTAATTATTTCCTGTTATGACAGAAAAATACTAGCTGTTGATCATCCATAATACGGATGAATGTGTTTCATTGTGTAGACATAATTTAATGTGGTAAACATATACTTATTTTAGTTATTTCCTTTTGATACTGTAAAGATTATTCATATTTACAAATATTTCTTCCTCTTCTATATCCCTTAATGCAATCTTCATAATATATATTTTCAAATGATTTATTTATTTTTAGTGCAAAAAGCATTTAAGCATTTTGAAATAGTTCTTTATAGCCTGGATTATTTATTACATACTAATTTAAATAATTAAAAAATAAAAGAAGAACAAAACCAAAAATATCTAGATAAAATAAATTTAATTGCCCAGGGTAACCAAAGTATCTGTACTGCATTGCTACTTATAAGCCCAATGATACAGAAAAATCAATACATCATACTTTAAAAGTACTATTTTTATGTTTGTGCATAGTTCTTATATTATTTAATTATCTTCAAAGAACCTTTCTGTTTTAGGAAGAAATATATAGAACTATTTAATCAATAATATTTTCCCTTTGATGTTATCATAACCCGTTTGCTTTTATCAGGTTATGAAATGTTTATGGTTAAACAAAGCTTGCTGAATGTTTATTTGATTTATCAGCTTTCTGCAGGTGGTTTCTTTTCAGAAAATAAACTGAAGACTTGGGCTCCTATCCAGAACAGCCCATGAGCACATGCCCTATTTTAAGCACAGTTTATTGTTTTGGTGTTCATTTATTTATTTATTTATTGCCTGGATCTAAACTTATATTGGCATGAGACCCCAGTTCTGTTCTTTTTCTTTTGCCCTGTCTTTTCCTTCTTTTCTCATGACTTAGGAGAATGAAATAGTCTTAATTATGATATAGTACAAAATTCTATGGAGGAATGTAAAAGTTTTTCTTGTTCACACTATGAACTGTGCAGACACCTGGAAACTTTATCTTTAGTTCTCTACACATCAGCTTGTCACCATTTTTCAACAGTTAGTTTATACCATAATGACACCATGAGTGGGAACCTAAGTCACTGTCTCTCGGCTGCCGAAGTAATCATACACCTGTTTTCTGCTGGAAAAATCACAGCAGTTGATGTGTTGGCTTTTTAACTTACAAGATGGTGATAAACTAGCATGATGTAAACATCTGAATTTGTCAGACTTTCTCTTAGTGTTTGCAAATTGAACAAGAACAGCACAACACTGGCACATGTGTCTCTTTCACATGACAGAAAATAATGTAACCAGTAAAAAAATTATAAACATGGCTAGTAAGGGCAGAGAAATCTTCCTGTTTGTTTCACTTATAAAACTAGAAACACTGCTTAAAACTATAATGTGAATAATAATCATACATTTCCAGAGCACGAGAACATCTGAGGTATGTTCAGCCATCTACTTAAGTCCATTAGAATTGCAACAGAAACCTTTTCCTTATGGTCCACAGCTTATGTGCAAACTACAGCACACTGTACAGACTGAAGTTTTAACTTAAATAAAAATAAATAAAGAAAAGGAAAGAGAAGTAACTTCGAATGTAACTGTCCCCTGAAAAAAAAGAGATAATTGTTGCCATGGTTTAAATATATGTAAACTTAGATACTAAGTTAATTGAAATACTACAAAGAATTCTAGGAATTAGAGTACCAACCCACAGAATAGAGACAAAAATTCAAGAATTTAACCTATGGGAAATATTTCCTTGACTTCAGCACTGGTTATGTCCCATCTTAAAAGACTCTTTATAAGATGGTGTCTAATATCCTATCTCTAGTTGTGACCAATCTCTAATGTTTTGTGAAATCTTTCCATCCCATGCTACAAAGTGGAGATAGGCATCAAAAGGAGAAAAAAATATTGAACCCAGTAGATGTCTTATCAAAGTGGTAAAGCTTTAAATTAACACGTTATCAGACGTAAAGCATCTTATGCAATAAGCAAAGACAGATGACTCCTTTAAGCCTTCCTCAGTTGGAGTAACTTCAGTGTCTGACACTCCCTAACACATCCTACATCCTTATATATGCTTACTTAAAAAAAAAAAAAAAAAAAAAAAAAAAAAGTAAATGGCTTAGGTTCTGTTTCTATAGCAGTTCAATTTCATGAACTGATCAAAATCTTTTTCTGTATGTTTGACATCTCCTTATAACTAGAATCTCTCTCATTGTCTTATTTCAGATACAGTATTCGAGACACTCCTCTAATAAGTCAATTGCTGGGGTGCTGTTAGTCTGATCAGTGTTCTGGACATTGTCTTGTGTTCTTCTAAGTACACTAAAGAAGCTCACGTTCAGAAATTCCCACTTTTAGTCTAATAATGGAATGTAACCAGTCACACTTGGTAACAATAATACTGTACTAAAAAGAATAAATAATTCCTAAAACATCTTTACATCTGCTGGCCAAAACATTAAAAAACAACAACAACAACAACAACAACAAAACAGATACAAGTTTGCTGGTGAACTTATTTGTTCTACTTTCTAATAATATTTTCCCATGGTCCACTATCACTTTTGGCACTTTATTTGAATTATCTTGCTCTTTGTGTGATTCTCTGGCAAATAAGCCTCACCTCACATTATTTAAAAATAAGACAAATAACTGTTTAGCATCTCTACATCAGTAATCATTACAGTATCTTAATGTTTCATAAATATTAATTTCAATCTTCCCATCATCTTAGTAAAAGAAAGGGATGGTAACCCTGTTAAATTAAGCTGAGATAGGAATTATAAAGAAGCATGGTGGGTGAAATACTGAACATAAACTAGCTGTGTGTGCTTGCAGCCCAGAAAGTCAAACATATCCTGGGCTGCATCACAGGTGTAGCCAGCAGATCAAAGGAGGTGATTTCTCATGAGATCCCACAGTGTTAAGTATAAAGAAAAAAATGACTTAAAATACTACCACAGATGTTTTGTGGAAGAAAGACAGGGTTAATTAATCAAACAGTTTACCTTTAACATTCTCTGCCTATTTATTCAGTATGCACCCTTCAATTTTGAAGAAAAAGCAGACAGGGTGATACAAGTGACGTGTTTTCTTTCCCTAGTACTGAGTCATTCTATCAGCTGGCCATCCTCTCATTGCATTGGAGTGTGACATAATTATCATATCACATATACTCCAGTAAAGTCTATCTTCTACCTCTTTCTTCCTTCCTTTACCAATCTGTCTTGAACTACTGTCTACTTACCTGATTATTATTTTTCTAATCCAGCAAATCTTGATCTCATTCTTCTCAAATTTCTCACTACAGACTAGGGATCCTTGCTCAGTCCCCAGCAATATCACAACATAATAATCTCCAATCCTATTATTTTTCTCTGAGCACCTTTCCTTTCTGCTAAAGCACCTTTCTCTTTCTTACTGTGAGGATGGTATCTAAGCAGGGAAGAGAGGGTACCATTCCCAGCCATGGAGTGGCAGAGAAAACACTTAGCCACAGCTTAACATAAGCATAGCATACAGACATGTTTTGCAATTTTGGTCACTGAAGTCTATAAAGTCTTAACATCTTGTGTGATACCTATATTTTTTCGTGAGATCTTTTGCATTACAAAATGGAGATTCTGAAGCAAAAAGCACAGTTCTTGTACATGTGCTACCTTCTTCATTTATACAGGTCTTGATCAGGTGATTTACATGATTTCTGTTGTGAATTTAAATGTACTCTCCATATTTATGGAGTAACATTCTGTCTTGTTTTAAAGAGTATCAAAAATCCATCTGAATTGCTGCATATAGCTTTCACAAACAAATAATCTTTCCTAAAGTTTAGTACAAGATTATTAGTGACTGAAAAAATGGTCAGATAGCTTTAAAAGTAGCATCCTCACTGGCTTCAACCATAATCCATCTAAAAATATTTATTTCAATTCTTTCTTTTCCAAAAGTATTGATATTGTCAGCGTCATATAAAGATTCAAATGATCCAGAAGAAAACTCAGAGGAAAAGGATAGACATGAAGGCTCCTGGGAACAAAGCACTACTAATCTGGAGTATTGAATTGCCTGACAATTCGGATAATACTTTTAACTTTAAAGAAATTCTGAGTCACCAAATACTTGTTTTACCTAAGTATGTTTACAACAATAGGTCAGTTATCATCCATGTTCCTAACCCGGTCAAGTTGCTTAAAGCTCAGCCTCATGCATTAAATGTGCTACAAGTCAACAGACCTTTTTAGATTTCCCCTGCATAGTCAAGGCTTACATAATTTATAGACCCTGCAGTTTGAATGAAAAATATTACTGCTCATTAATTTTTAAATACAGTGCCATCAGTATTTTCTACTGCCAAACGTAGATAAGTCAATAAGCAAGATTCTGGTTTTGAATGTACAGCAGGAAAGCATAGCGCCTCTTGTGCTTTATGCTGTTGTTGGCCTTGCAGCACGTCTTCTTGTGAATCTAGTTCTTAGTCCCTACTGTATGCACTGTCATATAGCCCTTTTTTTTCATTTCTTCTTCTGAGATATTCCTAACTTTTTTTTTTTTTTTTTTTTTTTTTTTTTACATGGTGAGCAGTAGATATCAGGCCAGCAAGTGATTTAAAAGCTTTCCTAAAAATGTATATATTTGATTAGATTTAATTAATTCAAAGAATTTGTATTTTTCTGATAACTTTCTTAAAATGAATGAAGTAGTACAGTCAGTATCAAACTTCCAGCTTTTCAGAAATTGACTAACATATCTGCTAATTTGAAATGTATCATCTTAATACACATTTATTCAAGCCAATAGACCTTAAATTACTCCTGATTTAGTATTCAAAAAGACTTTTCAAGGGGATATTTTCATTGAGCCAAAAAGCATTAGCTCTGGCTTTTGTTCCTGAAATTAGTAGACCTATAAGACTTAATAAAAGTGTGAGAGAACAAAATGGATAAATTAAAGACACAAGATACTGTATATTTTCCTAATATTTTCCTAAACGTAATAAATAATTATAAATCCTATTAATTACTTACCTCATATTTTACTGGTTCTAAGGACAATTTCCCTAAGTCTATATTTATGCAAGCTGGCATTTCATTCTGCAGCTATCAAATAGTACCATATGTGCTGCCTTTTCTAAGTGAGATAATAAGTTATATTTGGAAACATTTGTTAAAATGTAAGATAAGTAAAATTTAATAAAGTATTCAACTAAAACTGGATTAATATTCTCCTTTAATTCTATTCCATTCGAGATTTATGCCATCTTCATCACTGTTAGACTATGAATGCCTCCCTATTTTGCACTATTCAGCTGTGTATTAGTATGTAGGATTCATCTCAATTATATTAAGGCTAAAACTTTAGATTATATTAATCTAAAACTTAGGTATCTTGTCAAAAAGTATCATCTGACCATGTAGTCAACTAATAATCTAGTCATTAAAGAATAAATACCCTCAGTTTACTGTCAAAAATACAAAGGATTAATTGTTCTAGGGGAGATTCCTATTGGTGGCAAGTTAAAAATTTTGCGTGTAGTTTTTTGTTTGATAAGTTTATTTCCCTTTTGTTTTCCCTTTTCACCATTACCCGACATTGCACCTATCACAGGTGGACAGAGGAAGCTTTTACACATAGTATCATCTATCATCCCCTCCTTCCCACAGGAGCCAGGAACTTGCAGGTCTAATTCTCTGTGATAGTCAATGAGAGCTTATGAAATACCATAGGAGCTCACTGACTGGAGACATATTCTGTATTATGCTCTATTTTATTTTATTTTATTTCATTTTATTTATTTTATTTTATTTTATTTTATTTTATTTTATTTTATTTTATTTTATTTCTGCATAAAGCATGTCATTTTCAGTTATTTCTTATCTATTCAATCTCTTTTATTTTTTTATAGGCTACTCAGATAACCTGTCAGTTTTTAATGTTGACATACGTAAGAAATCACAGAATCACGGGGGTTGGAAGGGACCTCCAGAGATCACTGAGTCCAGCCCCACTCCTAAATCAGGTAGCATACAATAGATTGCTGTCAGGTAGCATCCTGACATGTTTTGAATATCTCCATAGGAGACTGCACAACCTCTCTGAGCAGCATGTTCCAGCGCTTCTTCCCCTTATCTTAAAGAAGCGCTTCTGTATGTAAGAATGGAGGTGAGTTGTTAATAACAGAATATTACAAGCCATTTCAGTGAATTTAATGTGTGACTAAATGTGGACTCAGAGGGCAGTTTTATGGTAGATGATTCCACTACAACTAAAATTCCAGTTCAGCCTTTTCAAAACATGGCTGTACAGACATAGCAAGAGTCACTTTTCTGGATAGCAACAATCCTGCAACTATATGTCAGTGCACAACACTTTGAGAAACTCAGTGAATTGTATCTGAGTACAGGAGTAGTGATCACTGTCATGATATTCTACAGAACAAAGGAATATTAAATTTAATTAGTTGGATCCAATAATACAAATATAAGTGAAATTCTTACCACTTCAAGTTTGTATTCATATATCCCAACAAAACTTTAGGTAAAATGTATCAATAAAAACCAATAAGTCAGAATCAGTAAGTCAACCAATGAGTAAAAAATCAAGTCAGAATATTATAGAACAAAATTTTAAAAGGCTTAATTTTTTCCAATTTGTAAACAGAAGCACAGGATCATCTAGGTTGGAAAAGACTTTCAAGATCACTAAGTCCAATCATTAGTTTTATCTACTGAGTCCCATCACTAAACCTGCACACCTCTTCAGGGATGGGGACTCCTTCACTGCCCTGAACAGCCTGTTCCTCTCTCTGTCACTGAATAAATTTTTCTTAATATGCCATTTAAACCTCCCTTGGCCCAACTCAAAACCATTTCCTCATCCAATCACATGTCATCTGAGAAAAGAGACCAATATCCATCCTGCCACAGCCTTTATTCAGGTTGCTATAAGAGTGATGGTGTCCCCCCTTAGCCTCCTTTTCTCCAGATTAAAAAAAAAATAAAAATTAAACAAGTGGCTCAGACACTGTTAATAACTTTTGTTTTCATAGAATCACCAAGGTTGGAAAAGCCCTCCAAGATCATTCAGTCCACCTATCACCAATATTTCTGGCTAAACTATGTCCCTCAGAACAATATCTTGAACACCTCCAGAGATTGTGACTCCATCACCACCCTGGCCAGCCTATTCATCTGCATCTCACCATTCTCTAGGAGAAGAAGTATTTCCTAATGTCCAAACTGAATCTCCCGTGGCACAACTTGAGGCCACTGCCTCTAGTCTTATCCCTAGTTACATGAAAGAAGAGGTGGATCGCTACCTCACCACAACCTCCCTTCAAGTAATTATAGGGAGCGATAAGGTCTCCCTTGAGCCTTCTCCAGACTAAACAATCCCAGCTCCCTCAGGGTCTCCCCATAAGACTTGTGTTTCAGACCTCTCATCAGCTTCTTTGCCTTCTCTGAACACACCCCACTGCCTTGATGTCATTCTTTTATTGAGGGGCCCCAAACTGAACACAGTTCTTGTGGAGCAGTCGCACCAAAGCTAAGTGCAGAGGGATGATCACTTCCCTGCCCCTCCTGGCAACACTATTTCTGATACAAGCCAGGATGCCGTTGTCCTTCTTGGCCACCTGAGCCCACTGCTGAGTGATGTTCAGCAGATTGTCGACCAATACCCTCAGGTCCACTGCCTCTACATAGTCCTCCAGCCAATCTGCTCCAAACCTGTAGAGTTGTCTGGGGTTGTTGTGGTTAAAGTGCAGGACCCAAGTCTTGTTGAACTTCATTCCACTGGTCTCAGCCCAGTGATTCAGCCTATTCAGATCACTCTGCAGGGCCTTCTTTCCCCCACGTAGATCAAAACTTCCTGCCAAGTTGGTGTAATCTGCAAACATACTGAGGGTGCACTCCGTGCTCTCATCCAGGTTATAAAACCTGTTTTAATATACCTAAATACGAATATTTTAACTGATTATTGAAAGCCTGATTATCTGCAAAGAACTTAGTAGGAACTCCTAGAAGAACAATACTGTGAGTAGTTCTTTGTTTCCATAGCAGAAATTCTTCGTTATATACAACTAATAGTGCAAGAACAAAAAACTGCAACCTGGATAGGCATTTTAATTAAATAAGTAAAACTCACAATTTTTTTTCAGTTTATATTAAGCAGATCAGATGAACTTTTAAAGGATTTATGGAGATCAATTATCTGAGATTTTTATTTAGCTCAGCCTGTGCAGAACTGGTTGCCATTTTTCAGTGCTTTGTGCAGAACAGTGTGCCTTATGATGTTTTACTAAAAAGTGCTCAGAAAATGCAGTCTCTTTCATCTTTCCATAATCTTTCTTATTTCACGTCCTTCCTTGAGATCATTTAACTTTTTTTCTGTGTATTAATTTCCTTAAGTATTCCCAATTCCTTCATGGGCTACCAACTTCTCTGAACAAAATGTTCTTCTGTTTCTTTGTCAAACTTTCTACTAATCCCCTGGTCCATACTTGAAAAAGATAGCTCTCTAACCAGCCATGAATTAATTCTTTCTTCTTTTTTTTTTTTTTTTTTCCATTTTGTCATTTTATAGCAGCTGAGTTAAATTTTTTATTCTCTGGATCTCTCATCTATATTTCTTTGGTTGTATTAAAGAGCATAACCTGATAAGAGAAATAGCCAAAGCTCATCATAAAGTGTCAGCTATTGTTTTTAGCTGAAATGGAATGAGAGGAAGACCTAGAACAAAGCTTTGTCTTTGTCTTTCCTGCGCAGGGACACAAGGGAGAAGCATACATGCCTAATCTTAAACTTTGAAATCATATCACAAGACTTCTACTCTGCTTTCAAAGATGTAATTTACTTCAACAATGACTCAAGTATGGAAGTCACAATTCTAAGAGTAGTGCTGGAGAAGAAAAATAAAAAGAAGGAATAAGAAAAATACTTCTATTAATCCTCTGAATTACTTTACATTATTTTATGTTTGTATGCAGTTAAAGCTAAAAATTCCCTTACAGAAAGCATTTATGCCCTTCTATATTCTCATTCATAAAGCAAAAATAAACCTAAATCTCCCCTTTTCATTCTACTCTCACTAGGAACATTTTTTTTACTTTGAAGCAGTTAATGTCATGAACTATACAATTGATTGGTTAGTCAGTAACTGAGCTAAAGTCTGCTAGACTGAATCAGTGATGCAATGTTCCAAGGGAATTTCCCCTTTTTCCAAAGTAATAAGGTTGTAACATACTGATTAACAAAACTCCTATCTAATGATGATAGGATATTACTGAGAGTCCATAAACTCTTTTTTTTTTTGCTTCTGATCATCTAACCTTTAGCTCTTTGATCGTGCCTGCTCCCTTCTCAGAAGAGTTTGGTTCATCTTATATCCATTTGCTAATGGTCCAAACTGAGGTGTCATCATTTTTCTTGTTCAATAAACAAACAAACAAACAAACAAACAAATTTGCCCCTATTTAATGCACATATAAGTCTGGGAAATTGTATTATTTATTAATAATTGTTTTTAACTTTCTGGAGAAGAGGAGGCTCAGGGGAGACCTCATTGCACTCTACGACCTCCTGAAGGGAGGTTGTGGTGAAGAGGGATTGGCCTCTTCTCAGTAACCAGCTTTTAGGAATACTCTTCAGCTTGTCCAAAATTCTGATGTAAGCTTCCTAAAATTTATTTTTTAAAATTGATTCCAGATCTCTTTATAGATCTGGATCACTTTTCAGATTGAAATCCACTACTGTTTCAGATTATGAAACAAAGTGGACAGACCCAAAATTGAGATCTGCCCATAATGGCTTCTTCAAGAAAATAAAGGATTTTTAATTCTGGAATCTATAAAACACGTGGGAAAAGAAACAGTGGACTTTAGTCCCTGCTTTAAGGACTATTCAAGAACTTTGTTATAACTGAAAAATAACAATAAAGGAGTAAATTAACTATACTCAGCAGCTGAAAAAAAGGAGGAAATACTCGTAAATGGCTTTTGGCATAAAAATGGATGCTAAACACTATATTGTGAAAATATCAGTTTTGAATGGTAGGTCATTCTAGGAGCAACTTTTAGACCAAGGTACTCTCAAGTTACATTTTCCACAAAGTCTAGCTCAACATTCTGAAGACTGAAATATACATTTAGGAATGAAAAAGCACCTGTATAGCTCAGCTGTAAAGATAGTAGTGTACCGTTCATTTGTAAACATTAAATTGTTACTCTGTTATCTGCCTGAATACTGAGACAGCACCCTAATAATCTAAGTCCTATCATTAACACACTGCAGTAACAAAATTTCAGTTTATATTAACTTCTCTATCAACTGCTCATTTAATGGAATAGCTGCACAGCAGACCCACGTAATTAACAATGACAAGTCTCTTACTTATGTTTCAGATTATTTCTCACAACACTTGGAAATCTCAGTGATAGATTTCTGTATTGATAATTATAACAATTTCTCTGTTTTTTAATGTATTTGTGGTGCGTTCACCAAGTCTGTTTTAGCAACTCCTAAACTTCTCCTTATTTCATGTAGCAAATTAAGGTTTTGTTCTTATATAGAAAAGGCCAGAAACTCTCATCTGGGACTAACAAAGAAAGGTTTAGCTTCAGGGTACCTGGACAATCAATTGTTGCTTAATTAGGTTTGTAATTACTAGTGACTGTCTCATTATAAAAAGCAAATTATATTGATGTGCCTTTTGAACTTATCCCCATAGCATTAGTTTGTGGTCATAAACATCAGTAATTCAAGCTGCAAATCAGTACTAATGTTTGCTTAGATCCAGAAAGCAATTCTAAAGGTAGTATTAGAGTTGCAGAACAGGACAAATGTTATCTTATTTTGGGCAAAAGAATTTCAGATCTTTATTCTGGCAAACTTGAACTGGATTCCCATGTAGTTCAGATGCAGTCAAGCCAACACTCAGTAAAAAACAGAGATCTGACAGAATGATTGATAAGAACCTCATGAAATAACAAGCAAATCAGTGATTGTATGCAGACATAGGTAACAAAGCAATATAGATCTTGGCTCAGTCAAGAATCTGAAATGTGACATAACTAAAGTCAGATTGAAC
Source organism: Lagopus leucura (assembly GCF_019238085.1). Lineage (NCBI taxonomy): Eukaryota > Metazoa > Chordata > Aves > Galliformes > Phasianidae > Lagopus > Lagopus leucura. The sequence continues at coordinate 30,750,039 of NW_024962252.1, forward strand.
TAAACACATTTAGCAGTCATATGAGAGACGTGGATGTCTCCAAAAGGGATTAATTAACCTCATTTAAGATGAGTATTTGAAATACATACAATTATATACTTCAGAATACGTTTATTTTTCTTCCTCTAGGAGCCTGGAGTGATTAGTTCAGATTATGTTGTCTCTCTTTTATATAGTACGTGAGAATAATCCTATTCCAAATGTTCCTTTGCCTAAATATCCTGAGTGATCTGATTAGGCATTCTTTCTCAGAGCATGCTTAATTGGTACTGGCTGTTTTAAGCCCCATATGACTGAGTCTAACTCGAGTTTTATCCAGTGTCTTAATGACTAAAGCAAGGTATGATGCCTGGTACCAATTCACTACTCCGCCTAAAATTTCCCACTTTTCAGGATGCTACTTTGACCATATTGCTGTGGACTGTACAGTTTAATGTAAGAGCCACTGGACTAGAGTTTGAATATAAATATATAAATATATAAATATAATATATTTTGGTTTAACATGCAAAACCATGAGAGACAAAATAAAGAAAAAAAAAGTCATATCATTAACATCTTCACTGCATGTAATAGTTATATAATGCAAAAAAAAAGAAGAAAAAAAAAACAAACAGAAAGAAAAAAGAGATACCAAGTAAACAGAATAATTTGACTAGAATTGAAAAAGGTATTTCCTCTCTCTGCTATTTAGCGTATTAGCATATACAGAACATTTCCTTTTTTCCTCACATTCAAAAATAACCTAGGTGAATATACAGGACATTGTGACAGGACAAGCAGGAGTGGGTGGGTGAAAGTAAACACCTTATTGTGAGGAAAGTGAACCTTTTTAGTTTATTCATCTATTTTTTTGCCAGCTCATAGTGATCATCCTGAAAGTTAAAATTTATAAACAAATGCAAAAAATATTTGCAATGAATGCACATTCTTGAACTTCAGACTACCACTAGAAGCATAATTCTTTCTACATTTTACATAGGGCTCTACCAATGAAAGAAGTCTCAAGTGACTGGATAAACAAGATTTTGTTCTGTTGGTTGTCACAGTAAGGGGAAAAGGATCCATTGCAACAAACATTGTTGTGCTTTCTGTAAATACACTGTAATTATGTAATTATGTGCATGACTGAAAAACAGAAACCTATTTGGAATTCCATAGGCTTCTAAAGGGCAGCATGATATATTTAAGATATTCTTACTTGTAAGGCACTAATTAAAAATAAAGTTAACATAATTTGATAGAAAATATAGTCTAATGCCTGTCTTCTTGGTAAAAGTTATTGTTTAAATCAGGAAATACAAAGATGAAGTAAGAAAGACATTTTATTTTGAAGACCAGAAACTTTTGGACATTTTATTTGTATTCTCAGAAGGATAACATGCTACTAAGATTTGCACATGAGAACATGACATACATAAAATACTGGGGATGGAGAGAAGATTGGAGGATTGAAGGGGAAAGCCTAGGTATCATGATAATGCAACAGTATGATTTTTCCTGTTTTACTCTTGGAAATTGCACATAGGTTTTTGCTTGGTTATATGTTTGTGTTTGTTTGTTTTCTTGTTTTGTTTTACTTATGTATTTGTTTAAATTAATCTCTTGTCTATTGGACAGGTGCTACTTCATTTTTCAGCCTTGGACAAGGAGATCAGCTTCTGGAAGAAAGGGCTGGCTGGAGTACTGTCTTTTGTGAAGACCTGATTTGAAGGAGTATCTTTCAATTTGGACCACCAACTTCCAGTTTGGAATGATGAGTAAGAACATCTGGAATTTGAAGAACATTTTTGTGTACAACGGAGGATTTCCCAAAACTTGAAAATGCATTTCAGTTTCACTCTGTTGAATGCATTAACTTCTCACTAGTTGTTGTTTGCCCCATATTGGTAGTGGGGTTTGGGGCTGTCCTGCTGAATAAAAACAACGAGGAAAGATATAGCAGCCCATTCCTATCTGACATATATTGTAAATAATTCCTGAAGGTATTCAAGGCCAGACTGGATGTGTCTTTGGTCATCCTGCTCTAGTGGGTGATGATCCTGCCTGCAGCACAGGGGTTGAAACTAGATGATCTTTGAGGTCTTTTTCAACTCAGGCCATTCTATGATTCTATGAATGTGAACACATAAATTAACACATATTTACATGTACAATTAAAAATGCACAGGTATATCTGTCAGGAATTAAGGTCATCTTTAATTTTCTTTAGACATACTGAGTCTCAGAAGTTACTTAAGAGCAAAGGATTTCTCAAAATGACTTCATCACCTAGCATGACTGGCATCATAGAATGGCTTAGGTTGTAAGGGACCCTAAACATTATCCAGTTCCAATCTTCCAATCCCCATGCCATGGGCAGGATTGCCAGCCACTGGGTCAAGCTGCTAAGGACCCTATCCAACCTGATCTTGAATGCTTTCAGAGATGGGCATCCACAACCTCTCTGGGCAGTAAATAAGTATTGATTATTGAATCTTAAAGAAAAACCACTCCTCTTTCCCTCCCAGCTATTTTGTATAATGTCATGTTTAAAATAAAATATGCTCCTTTGTACTAAAAAAATTGGCTTCACCAAACAGTGTATAATTTCAAATTATGAAGCCCTTTTACTGTTTTGCACTTAGAGATACAACTTGAATACCCAGAAAAATCAATATATACTTTGCTACATGTTTACAACCAAATAATTGAAATATCAGAAGGGCGGTGAGCTATGGAGACTTTCTAATGACAATTCTTTCAGTACAAATGCAGTTCTTAATGTATTTGGTACTATTTTTGAAAGTACTTTCTTTAGCACTCTGCTAAGAACATAGCTGTGTAAAATGAACCCCTGAAAATCCCAATGGCACTTTTATGTCATCAGCATCTAAAAAGAAATCCTCATTGTTCTCAGGATTACTGCTGCATATAAGCCATAGAAACTCCACGCAGAGAAGAATATTATACAGATTCAGCCCAAAGTGACAAGACTTGTGGACAAGTCTGACAGCTATAAATGAGCTGTTACTTCTTTAAAGCTAGGAATAGTTTCAGCTGAACCCTGGCTCCTCTAAAAAATGAAAATAAAAAGAAACTGTCTGTATAAGGGAAATAATTCATGTTTTCACTTTTAGAGAAGAAAGGATTCTCCCTTATGATATAAAATCAGGAGAATCTGTAGGTGAAGAACAAGTCAAGGTTAATATAAATTATGTATCTGCTATTTAGTTGCAAGGCAGAGCAAAAAAAATCCTGACTTTCTTATCAAAGAATGACTGCAACATTATTTCAAAGGTATTCACTGTCATTGTAGGATCGTAATTTTATAACAGGAGTAAGCATGAAGGTTGAACAGTTTACTTAATGAAGCACTAGCCTTTCATCCCTAGAACTACAATTTAAATCCATCTTTCAGTCCTAAATAGAATAAGTGGCTTCATCTTTGTCCCTCATGGACAGTAATTTGACACAGTTTAGATCAACTAACATCCATTTTGTCAGTGGAACACCAAACTTCAACTACCATGAAGATTGAAATCTCACTTTTTAAGTAAATCACTTTTAAAAAATATACTTTGTTTGCTTAAAAATAAATAAATAACAACAACTAAAATTATAAAATGTAGATTCTGCTATAATCTCCAGCTTTTCTCATTGTAACTCCCATTGCAATAGAAATTTTCTACCTCCATCTTCAGTATTAACCCCTCTAAATTCCAGATTTTAACAGTGAACTTTGTGTTATCGCTATTATTTTATACAAAATGCTACTGAAAGCTCAATTCAGAAAGATTATGGAGTATTTTACACATATTTCTACAACCTTCTCTTTCCTTTCTCCAAAATTTCATTTCTCTCTCTCTCTCTCTCTTTTTTTTTTTTTTTTTAAGAGAAAAATTATACTTTTTCCACTCCTAGAGTCTCATTCTACAGCAATTTAAAATGGGTCAGTGTAGATCATGAACACTTAGGCTTGAATTACTTCACCCATTTATTTTTCAGTTTTTTGCTATTCTTTCCAGTGATTTGTCTGTAATAGTTTATTCTAACTGTACATTTTCAGCTCCTATTTTTTTTCTTAAGTTTCTATAAGATTTTTTGTCTAGATATGAAACTCTATTTATCTTATGCACACCACGATAACATCTGCTTGAGTAAAGACCTAAAGAATGGTTTTATTTCAATAAGAAATTTTACAGAAGCATGGAGCTATTTCTCAGTTATCTAATCTAGCAAATTACTTGCTTTTGTTCTTATTTTCAATAATATGAGTCATTTATATATTTATAACTGATAGGGATAAATCTGAGAATGTTTGTAGATGTCAATGTAGTGATATAATTTTAACAGACATAATGAATATGTAAATTACTTTTTGTGTGTGGCTTTCCACACACAAACAACGATGGTGAGAGACCCTGTAGCCAAATCTATCGGAGTTGAAAGATTTGCACTGCAAAATCATCTAGTGATTCAGTGAGCTAAATTTAGCATTGGCAAAATTTCAGTTTTCAGGCTATATGGCAGTTTCTTTTTAATATCAGTGAATTTTCTGAGCATTTCAGCTTCCAGATAAAGAACTTTCAAAACTGATTTTCTTCGAGAAATGTTAATCGATTCTCATTGTGTGTAATGAGAGTTAGGAACTCTTGTGTGTTTGTTTTGTGTGTGTGTGTGTGTGCAAACATAGAAAGTCTGCATTTCAATCACATACATCTCCACTGACTTGGGTTAAGGTCGGTTATATACACAATACTGCTTTGAAAACCTCTTTGTTTCTTCATGTCTGTCTTTGTAAAGATGAATTCATAGTCCCCTCCTCCCACGATTTGATGGGAAATTTTGTTTTTAGTGATTGTATCAGTTGTTTCTTATCCATATTCTGCAGTCTGTATTTTACCTCAGCTTGCTGAGTTCTATCAGAAGATTCTGTTCCTTTCTGAGTAGAGAAAGCTAAGCTCTCTCTAATGCATGTTCACCAAGGGTTTACTAAGAGCAAAACCCGCCTTAGGAAAAGCAGCTTCAAAAGCATTGCATTTTGATTAATAGCAGATTTGTTTTAAATACTGTGTTTATATAAATAAAATCATAATAATAAAAATAAAATTATAAAAACAAACGTATAATTCATAAGTTATCCAAATGCTAATTTTATTTAGCATTTTACTAGTACATTCACTAGGATATTCACTTTTTTTTTTATTTAAAAAAAGAACTTAAGGAGTATTATCCTCACTTTGTTGCTTAGATGCAATAGTAGGAATAGACAGTTAATTTCTGAATGGGTCACATCTTGTTTGCTTTGAAGGCACAATCTAAAAGCAATTTAAGAACGAATGTCTAGTAATTAACGTAGTACTGAAAACAAGATAGTGCTTTTATCTATTGCTGACAGACAATAGCATACATTTATATAATTCATAATTAAACAATATCATGAGTGTATAGAAAAATGAAAAAATTGTTCTCCCCTTCCCCAAAATTATAATATCCTCACTGTTGTGGACAGAAAAAAAAACAAACTGTACATTTTCTTTTAATCAATAAGGTATTCTTTTTTATCTAAATTCAACATACCTTATTCACAGCTATCCTAAAGCAGTCAATGAACTCAGCACATGGAAAAAAAAACACTGGAACACTTTTTCCTCTAAACAGTATGATAATCCAGATCATTGTTGTCGTGTATCAAGATATATTCTTCCAAGAAAACAATTTAAAAGGCATGCTACATGTGACAGTGATGGTTTCCTGAACTCAACCCAATTCGGACAACAAGGAAATATTTATTACAATTATCTGGAAGTTGATTACTTCTCTGAAAAATAGACATATATTTAGACTAACATTTTCATTTACTTCTGTCTACAAAATCTTTTCCTTACAACAATAAATTACGAAAACCCTTTTACACGGTAATACTTGAATAGTACCAAACTCTAAGCTACTTCTTGGAGGAAAAAACAACAACAACAACAACAAAAACCAAAGATGAATCCAAGAACTGGATTTGACTTTACATGGAACTTAAATTCGCCCTTCTAATCAACCTAAAATACCACAAGAAGGAGCATTTAAAAGAGTTCATTTTTACAAAGTCTGTTCAGAGGCTTTTTCTCATAAGCTTTCAAGAACAGAAAGGCCATGACATAAACACTGTCCTGTCTGCAGAACAGAATCTAACAGATTTTGCTGTGCTGTTTTTCATGAGAGATTCTGATAGGATCGGATTTAATTATTAAAGGTCTTGTTATTTGATGTTAAGTGTTTATTACTAAATACTTTTGACGGAAGGAAAATCCATTTATATCCTCTGATTATCAGTTATATTTACGCGCTATAAAAAATGGTTATGCTTTGATGTTTTCTATGAAGTCATGATTTTTCAAGGAGATGCATTTGTCCCACCTTAAGGTATAGGCTATACAGCTGACATCTGTTATTACCTATAGGTCTGGAGTATGCTGATTCATAAAGATATTACCAAAGAAAAATCTATATGATACTATTAAATTAAAAGTGACATCCACCTCATCATCATCATGAAAGGAAAACAGAAAAGGTCGTGGAAGCAAATATCTCATTATCAAGTGTGACACAGATTTAATTTGGGTAATTTTTCACGAATGTTTGCTTACTGGGCTCTGGCCTTTACATTTTCTTGTTTCTTCAAATATTTAAAGCCAGTGTTGTTAATTTCTTATTGACAAAGTATCTCTACAATAAATGAGTAATAAATCCAACAGCGTCCTCATATGTTTTCAGTTTCTTTAGGTATTTTTTCCCCTCATATGCAGAGGGAAGAGCTATTTTTCCAAACTCATTGGAGCAGAAGCTGTTCACTGTTTTGCTAAAGAAGAATCTGTTACAGAAGTGGAACTCAAAGCTGTAATCCAACTATGTTTTATTGCTAAACTACTATATATTCTAATTTTAAGAATTTTTATCTAAATTTGTATATATATAGCCTATGCCTTGGCTTCTCTAGTCAAAAGATAAAAAGAGAAAGAAGAACACAAGAGAGAGAGCACTTTTTCTTTTCTGGCTGTTAATGTTGAAAATCAAGGAATAATACTTTGGATTATTTGATAATTCTGAATTTTTGATATAACATTTAAAAAGATAGTCTCACTCAAGTGTAATAAAATATGTAAATAATAATTAAAACAAACAAAACAAAACCCTGTTTGAACATTTCAGGCAATTTTACAAATGAAATGAGTAAAAGTAGAGTAAGTTTCAGCCAGAAGACTCATGACTGAATAGATTTTGGAAAATATCTTGATTCCTTCGAATTATATTCAGAAAAATCTTTTATAACCATCCCATTAAAACAAGAAGTAGTATCTGCACTCAGGAATCCCTAACCCTGATTCAGAAATGTTCACTTGATAGAGAATTTCATCTTGGATAGATAAAATGTGATGGACATGAATATTTTAACATTTTATTGTTTTGCAAAATTATAATTTTTTTAAAAGGCTTTTTTTTTTCTTGAAAACCTCTGACATGCAGCACATTTTATATAACATTTTAAATAAGAAATAGTTTAGCCTCTTGTGTTTTAAATAGGTAAATAAATTTCAGCGTAATATTCCTTAGGAATTTCCATATATTAATATTGCATTTTGCTATTTATTCTCATCACTGATTTCAACCATGAGTGAGGAAAACATCTGTTTTTCTGAAATTATTCTTAGATTTTTTAGATGTGTGTACATTTAAAATTGGGATGTTTTGTTCTTATCTAAAGGTAAATTTAGAATACCTTGTATTTTTAACCCTTTTTATAGACTTTTTTTTTTTTTTTTGCAAAGTACAGATCTGCAGCAATGCTTCACAGAATATTTCACTTTATTTTGTAAAATAATATTTACTGCTTTTTGTAAAATGTAATTACAAATGTTTTAGTTAAAACCATTAGAATTACAACACTCCCTCTCTAAGAAAAGGAAAAGCAATTCCTTTGTTCACTTTCATAAATTACCTATATATTGTCTGTATGTTCACTTTGATTCAGATGTATACATCTTTTCCCAATCATTTTTATCAAATAACGTCCCTAGACATACAGTGAGTTAAATTCTTATGGAAAATCTCAGTCCTATGTGCTTTGTTTTGTTTTGCTCCGAGTCACTTAATATCAAAGCATACCTTCAATTGTCTGTGAAGTGCAGAGCAAATACTTCCATAAATCATAGCTCAAATTTTCTTTATTATGCATAACAGTTAAGACAGATTGCCAACTAAACTGTTGTATCTTTGAGTGCTACTTCAGTGACCAGAAACAGAGTTTAAAATGTCACAAGAAAAAGTGATAAGCAAATGTTTTATTTAGTACAAATCCTCAATATGAAACTCTCAAGTGGAAAGGTTACATATAAAGGCCTATCTAAAGCCCCCAGGTGGACTAGCTAGTGGAATCCTGCCAGAATGGTCCTCAGGGGAGCTCTGGGGATTAAGTCCTCTTTCTCTTGGATAAGGCCTGGCAAAGGAGCTGTCTCCAGCTGAGAATGTCAAACCTGTTGGAGGTTACTTTGTGATGTAAAGCAGCTGTATAAAAGGGAAGTTAATTCTCAGCTCTCCCGAAGTCACCCATACTTTATTTCGGGAACTGAAGTTTCAAGTGGCCAAAGGCTAATGGTAAAATTAAGACATTTCCCTGATAAAAGGTGAAGAACATGAACCATGTTCCAGAAAAACTGAAAGACAGATGAGAGCGTTAAAAAAAAAAAAAAAAAAAAAAAAAAAGAAAGAAAAATCTGAGAATGTGAGAGAGGCTTTTAGAGCTATTTTCAGAAAGTCTATATAGTCCTATTTTCAGGATTTGCACCACAAAACTTGAGTGAAATATTGTTTTGTCTCCATTGCTAGATGTAAGAGAAATGCAAAATATTTTAAATACAAGGAATTCAAAATGTTCATCTTTTTTAAGAGTAAATTATCAGGTTATAATGCCTAAGAATCTGTTACGGCTCAGAAAACAATCAGTAGTAACAGTCACACTGACTCTCATAGTTATGTCTTAGGATATAAAAACAAAGATGTTGAGGAGAGTTGGCTACTCTTCAAGGATGCCTTCCTGAGAGCACAAGAGCCGTCTCTCTGCATAAGAAAGCGGGCAGAGGAGGTAGGAAACCAGCATGGCTTGGCAAGGACCTGCTGGGCATGCTGAGGGCAAAGAAAGGTGCGTACAAGCTCTGGAAACAAGGCTGTGTCACATGAGAAGTATACAGGGATGCCATCCGGACTTGCAGATGTGGGATCAGGAAAGCCAAGGTGCAGGCAGAACTGAACTTGGTGAGGGACATGAAAAACAGTAGGAAGACTTTCCACAGGTACATTGTCCAGAAGAGACAGGCCAAAGCCAGTGTACCTCCTTTGTAAAAGGAGAACTGGCTTCGACGGAAAAAGAGAAGGCTGAGATACTGAATGAGTTCTTTGCCTCGGTCTTCACTGGCAGCCAGGATTCCAGTATTTCTCACATCCCTGAGCCCTCCATCCCTAAATCTCTAGGTGGGGACTGGAGTGGTAAATCCCCCCCTACTGTGAGGACAGAGCAGGTTTGACACCACCTCATGAGACTGAATGTGTACAAATATATCAGGCCGGATGGCGTGCATCCCAGGGTTCTGAAGGAGCTGGCTGAGGTGATTGCCGAGCCACTCTCTATCATGTTGGAAAAATCATGGCTGTCAGGTGAGGACCCAGATGACTGGAGGAAGGGTCACATCACTCCCATTTACAAGAAAGGAAGCAAGGAGGACCCCGGGAACTACGGGCCGGTGAGTCTCACCTCTGTGCCTGGGAAGATCATGGAACAGATCATCCTGGATGAGGTGCTCAACCACATGAGGAATGAGCGTGTGATCCGAGACAGCCAGCATGGCTTCTCCAGGGGAAGGTCATGCTTGACCAATCTGGCGGCCTTCTATGATGGAGTGATGGCATCGGTGGACAAGGGAAAGGCGACTGATGTCATTTACCTGGACTTGAGCAAGGCCTTTGACATGGTCCCCCACCACATCCTTATCTCCAAATTGGAGGGATGTGGATTTGATGGGTGGACCACTGAATAATCTGTCTTGGGACTGGTGCTCTTTAACATCTTTATCAATGACATTGATGACAGAATCAAGTGCACCCTCAGCAAGTTTGCTGATGACACCAAGCTGAGTGGTGTGGTTGACATGGTAGAAGGAAGGGATGCCATTTAGAGGGACCTCAACAGGCTTGAAAGGTGGACCTGGGTGAACCTAATGAGGTTCAACATAATGAAGTGCAAGGTTTTATACTTGGGCCGGAGGAATCCCAGGCATCTATACAGACTGGAAGGAGAAGTCCTTGAGAGCAGCTCTGCAGAGAAGGACCTGGGAGGCTTGATGGATGAAAAGCTTAACATGAGCCAGCAGTGTGCCCTTGAAATTTGGAAAGCAAATGGTATCCTGGACTCCATCAAAAGAAGAGTGGCCAGCAGGGACAGGGAGGTAGTTGTTCCTCTCTACTCTGCTCTTGTGAGGCCCCATCTGGATTACCGTGTCTGGGTCTGGAGCCCCCAGTACAACAAAGACAAAGAGCTGTTGGAGAGGGTCCAGAGGAGAGCCACAAAGACGATTAAGGGACTGGAGCACCTCCCTTTTAAGACAGGCTGAGGGAGCTGGGCTTGTTCCCTCATGGGAACGAGCCTGAAGAAAAGAAGGCTGTAGGGTGACCTCATTGCAGCATTTCAATACCTACAGGGAGCCTACAAACAGGAGAGGAATCAACTCTTTGAAAGTGTTGATAACTGCAGGACAAAGGGAAACTGCAGGAAGAAGGCAAAAGGTTTGAAGTTGAGGGAGGGGAGATTTGGGTTGGATGTCGGGGAAATTCTTTACAGAGAGAGTGGTGAGGTGCTGGAACAGGCTGCCCAGAGAGGTTGTGGATGCCCCATCCCTAGAGGTGTTCAAGGCCAGATTGGATGGGGCCCTGGGCAGCCTGGTCTAGTATTAAATGTGGAGGTTGGTGCCCTATATATGGCAGGGGGGTTGGAGATTCATGATCCGTGAGGTCCTTTCCAACCCTAGCCATTCTGTGATTCTGTGATTCTGTGATATAAATCAGTTTCCAAGTAGGAGAAAGAGCTGTTAAGACAATTCTCTTCTTTAGCAATAGAATAAATATGTAAGATAAAAGCACTACAAAAAAATAAATTAATTCCAGGAACCATGCAATTGATTATTAAAGTACTATGGTGAATGTCAAATTTAGAAAATTAAAAAGCTAACTGGCCCCCATATCTTGCCATATAAATCCTTAAATAAAGCCTTAAATCATACTGTTATCTTCAAGATTAGTAGGTGATACTTCTTCATGACAAATATATTAATTTATATAAAATTTAATATATATTTGTATTATTTTGAAAGTGATAAACAGCTGAAACTCATAGTAGGAGTTTGATTATGATGAATCTCAAGAACCTAAGGAAAGTGAGTGAACAGAGAATTGCGAGGAATCAGAACTTGCTTGGTGGATAAGAGGGATGTAATAGTCATGACATTCCTTTAATTTCCTACACGTGGCATTCTCAGAAGAAGAAAAAGACTAAATTGAATCAGTATGAAGTAGGTTATGATATTCCGTGCTTTCTTTACATCACTGTACCTTTATATCACTGAAATGATACAGGAATTAAAACACGCTGTTTTATGTTCTACAGGTCTGGACCATGTCTGCATAAAAAGAGGGCTTGGGTCCAATTCCATACGCAACCTTTTTTCACATTCTTTAGATGGAAATCTAAACTATTTAGAAACTAATCATTACAAATCTCAATTATAATTGTGTAGAAAAATAGATATTTCTGAACTATGGTTCATATCATTGTATACTCATTACTTCTCAAATGAATTTCAATCTAAAAGTGCCTGGCTTGCTGCACTGGTTTTAAAGAAAGAAAATGGGAAATACCTCACAGGAAGACACCAAATAAAGTGTAATTAAGCCTTTCTATAATGAATAAGTTGTAGTTAAAAGTGAGATTACACAACAAATATATTTTTTACAAATGTTTGTACATGAAATGTTACAACCTTTGTTTTCTGTCAAACAGTATAACAGTCTTCCTGAGAACTACTGTAGCTGAAATGGTAGGTCATGTTAATGATGACAAGGTTTGAAAATCTGAAGTGTAGTTGGTATGAAACTGGATGAAAGTAGTCAAATACTCAGAACATGTTGGAAACATCATTGCCAGATAACAGAAAAGTTCGAGTTCCTGGCTATGAAAAGCACTGTGAGGCAAAAGTACCTGATGACTGGACAACTCATTCATTACACCCAAGGAAAATTATCTTTTCCTGAGGCAATGGTCACTGGAATTTGCAGTGATCTGAAGAACACTACAGACAGACATCTCACTCCACCATTTATTTTCTAAAATCATAAAAATAAATAAACATGCAAGGAAATTGTTGTACAGACATTCTAAGAGCTTGTCCAGTACAGGAAAGAAGCTGTACTCCCACACACCAACAGCTTCAAGAGAAATAAAGCAAAATTAAATCAAGAACATTAGCAAAGTTATTTTCATTTTTTGTCAGGCATAAGATTAAATTAGTGTATATACAGAATACGGAATAGAGTGTAGTTGGACCATAGACTCATTCAGTTTGTTCATTTTTTATTAACAAAGCCTCATTTCAGATGACAGTGTTTCATACTTTAATGCAGAGTAGTCACAGACGTTGCTGAGGCATTAAAAGTGCAAAAAAGTATTGTAATCAAGAAATGCAGAATCAGACAGGGAAATCAGCAAACACTATCTTGACTGTGTCTGTGTGTATATTTATGCTTAGAGATAGGAAAATGTATGATCTAGCCAAGTGAATTACTATTTTCCCATTCTTCCTCCAGACAGGAGTGATTACCACTGATTACATCAAGAGACTGCTATGACAAAAAAAAAAAGATATTACCTGGGTATCATTTGTTCATTCTGGAAAGCATGCCAGAAGGTTAGGCTAGTACCATAAAACACAAACACTTACAAAAGTAATACCATTTGGCTATTTGGGAATATATTAAGCAAATCTAGCGGTACAACAAAGAAATTTTCCAAAGTGAAGGAAATTCAGTAAAGACATGCAAAGTACTGTATTTACTCTCTGGTATATACAATAGACAGGGAGAATCTGGGTGAGACAAAGGATGACAGCAGGTCACCTGGAGTCAAAATGCAGTGCTAGCTGCAAAGAAATCAACAATATAATTCCATTCTGAAATGGATTAAGAATGAACATTTTGTTTAGATTTTGTTCTGATCTGGCAATAGTCTAACTTTGGCCTATATCTTAGAATCACAGATTGAAAGAGTGGCTCAAGTTGGAGGGGACCTTAAAGATTATCTAGTTCCAATACCCCTGCCATGGGCAGGATTGCCACCCACTATATCAGGCTACGGATCTCATCCAACCTGGTCATGAATGCCTCCAGAGATGGAGTACCCCTAACCTCTTTGGGCAACTGTTCCAGCTCCTCACCAAACTCTTGAGTGTAGAATTTCACCTTAACATCTAACCTAAATCTACCCTCCTTTAGTTTAAAGCCTTTCCCCCTTATCCTATCACTAGCAGACCACAGTAAATAGTTGGTCCCCCTCCTGCTTGTAAAGCTCCCTTCAAGTGCTGGATGGTCACAATGAGGTCTGCCTGGAGCCTTCTCTTCTCCAAGCTAAATAATCCCAACTCCCTGTGCCTCTCTTCATAAGAGAAGTGCATAGCTGACATACATCCTAGTTTACTTGAGAGGGGAAAAAGTTGCATTTTGGAACAGTTAGACTTATCAGTCCAGATGTGGTATGCAAGATAAACTCACTTTCATGCTACTTTGGCACAAGGAAATAATTTATCAATTGTGTTAATTATTATGTTAATTATTGGTATGCTGCATCATATCACTCCTGGTCAGATAATTGACTACAGTAGGCAAAAGTCTCCTCTATATTCTAGGTGAGGCAAAACTTGAAGAAACTCTTGTTATGATAATTTTTCAGAGGTGTAAAACTGATTAAAACTGTGGGAAAAGTTTGAAAGCTCATATTGCAGCCTTATAACGAAGGTGATGCAGTTGCAGCTCGTCACAGAGAATGTCTTTGGCTTCCCACAGTGATGCAAAACACTTGAGAAATGGCAGGATGGGAAACGGCTTTGGAATATAGGAGCACTTATTGTGGTGCGTCAGCTTTGTCTGCCTCAAAAGCAAAGGCAAAAGATGAAAAATACACCAGTCCACTTTCATCTTTCCTGGATTCAATGAAATAATGGACATAAATGGACTGACCCATTCTCTGCTTCGTATAGACTGTAAATAATAACAGTGAACATACATTTGGGTGAGTTTTGATTTTCACAAATGAATCCAGCATTTTCAACTCTTTTTGTTGTTTAAAAATGTTACACAAGTTGAATTTTTTACACTATCTGTTATTTATGCACTATGCTCTGTTTTTCTTTTCCACTGTAATTCTTTACTCTTTTTTCTTTAGTTTGGTTGTTGGGTGCCTTGCTTTATTCTTTCATTGTCTGTTTGAAATTAACTGTATCAATGTTCACTGTGTCAGATTTGAGCTAGGATATAGTTAATTGCCTTTGTAATGGCTTTGTAATGGTGCAATGTTTTGGATTGAAGATGAAAATGTTTTGATAACGCACAGATGTTGCTGAGCAGTACTTTCACAAAGTCAAGGAGTTTTCATCTTCTCATTCCACCATGCAATGTGTTTTAACCTAGTATGAAGCTAAGCACCATACGTTATGCCATTACTCTGACCATTTTAAAGATATACAAATCACTGCAAATTTCTGGGGTTTGTCTTGTGTGTGCCAAACCCTATTTAACACCATCAGGGGTAAGAAAATTTTTCTTGACTTGATAGAAAAGCTACTACTACTACTACTACTACAGGCAATTCATTCCCTAACCTCTACAAAAGACATTATGAAGAAAATTAACTGCCCCAGCTAAAATCAGGAGAGATTAAATTTTATAACATAAAGACTTAATAAAAAAATTTCTGTATAAATTTTCAAAACTCTTATGGATATCATACTTATTTGGCCCAGCAGTATTTCTGTAACCGGTAAGGGCACCAACAGTCTTGCTGATTTGAATGAAAGCCAGCCTGGAACTTGATCTGGTTCATACTAAACCAATAATTGTAGGCACTCAACCTTGGAAGACTGAAAATACATCTAAGATAAAAATAATTTCTTCTGTCTTTAGAAATCATTTATAATTGAACAGAATAAAATAATTTAAGTTTCTTTAAAGCAAAGTTCTATGTCTTCTTCTGGTGAGATCATTGCTCTTGATTTGGAAGCTTTACATCATGATTTGAGTGTAAATTTATGTTTATAAAGTTCTGGTTTCTATGAAGTAATGACAAAATCTGAATGAATTATCTTTACAAAAGTATCTCCCTCTTCAGCAATTTCACAAATGTAGTTAACATTAACACTTGGAAAATGAATGTAATTCATATACTCCACTGCACCAAATTGAGAACGCACTCTATCACAATACTTGATAATTAAAACAAGTCATCCTGATGTATTTTTTAACAGAACAGGCTGGATAAGAAGAAAATCTCACTACAAGATATTCATGGATAGTTTGCACGCTAACATTGTGAGGGCTATCATTTATTCTTAAATAAGAAAACTATTGCTTTTAGAGTGTACCTGTTTTTAGCAAGATGTTTCATGTTCAGAAGTGTCTTAGACATAATTAATCTCCTGCAAGCATATTTGCCAAATGTTTAGATTAAATCTGAAGCCTTAATGAACATTTATCAGTTTGAAAGTGCACTGCTTGTGTGGCAATATTTTTCTTGTTTCAAACAGTGGAAAAAATAAACTGGGAAAATATATTTCCTGGGAACAAGCTTCAGATTCCTACAGAAAGGAATCATTACTTATATTAGAGCAATCTACTCTATGCACAAAATACTGATGTTGCTAATCTACCCCAATTTTTCAGCCTGAATTTTTAAGCTTTCCTCCCAGATCCAGTAAGTATCGTGAAGGAAACAAATCCTGTTAGTCATTGCTAAGCAAAAGAGGCACTGGAAAACAAAGTGATCTCACAAAAACAATCACCTGAGGGGAAAAAAAAAAAAAAAGCAAGCAACAACAACAAATACCCCTGATAGCTCAGCTTTTGACGTATTCTGTGAATGTTTTAAATGTGCACAAATTGATTCTGGCATACAAGAACATGTATCAGGACAAGGTGCAAGTATATGCCGTCCCCAGTATTCCTTCTGTCCTAGTCCTACTGGAAAAAATTCAACATATGAGCAAATACAAACAGATGAATACAGAAGAAATCTTTTTTTTTTTTTTTTTTTTTTTTTTTCCCATCAGATAACTCATTTTGAATCACTGGTCTTATAAATATCCTTACACCAATTTTTCTTCAACCGTCCAACACTTTATTTATTTATTTATATTTAACTTTTTTTTCTTCTTTTCTTGGTTCCAAAAATCATTGAAATCTGGAAATCATATCTAAAATTATTGTCTATATAGCTAAACAAGAAATCTGTCATTAAACTTTATGTTGTAATGGTGTAGTGGTTGATGACAGTGTAAAAGGCATTTTGCAGGGATTGCAACAGAGTTGTAAGTAGTACAATAGTAGGATGGAGAGTGTTAGAAGGAATGCCAGAACAGTAAAACCATAAATAAAAAACTAAAATAGTAGAGAAAAACAGTCAGTGAGAGAAAGATCCAAAGAGTAGAAGGCACAGGAGAAGTACAAACCATAAAATAAAGAACTTACTCTGGATCAACTCCGATAATAAGTTTCAGAGAAAGAAATCAATGGACTTACCAGTGATGCATAAATTGCTGGTAGCAGGAGTAAATAGGAAAATTATCAGCAATTTTAATTGACCAGAGGGATGACATACAAGAGACTCTACTTTCAGTAATAAACTTTGAAAAATACACTACAAGGGCTTCCATGAAAGACAAAGTACCTAAAGATGTTACCTCTGAGACAGGAAGACCTTCCTCTGGGAAGGGGAATTACAAGTTAAGGAAGTCAACCCCAACTATTATCAAGAAGATAAGCAACACTCAAATGAGGACTGAGAGTAATCATGAGTGAGTATGAGGAAATCCATTCTATCACACAGTCCAATTTGGCAAACATATATATAAAAAGCTTGGTGTCATGAAGATTTTCTTCCTGTCTTAATTTAATCCATTCCTTCCTGACATTTTATCAAACCAGTAGGTTTGTAAAGTAAAGATATTTGCCTGCACCCCAGGGAGGATAAGATTATAAGATTACTCTGACACGCAGTTGTAATTTACAAATATGCAACATATTATACAGTAGTAAAATACAAATTTTACAAATGCAACTTATTATTTTAGTATGAAGCACATTAAAATTTTCTTTTTATGAAGAAAAGCTGTTGCATTTACATATTCTTCTTTAACTCACTGTTTTCAGAAACTAATCATGTAATTCAGGAATTGCTCTCAAAGAACAAATTTATGAAAATTAAACTCCCTCCACTAACAATTGGGAAATAAGAAAAAAAAAAAGGAAAGGTTCATCAGATAGATTGCTTGCAATCTATTCAAGTAATCTCTATTCACAAAAGACAACAATCTGTTCATTAAGCACTCATGATACTTATTGTTTATCAACACAGAATAAAGTGCTGAAAAGGTGGTCCTTTCAATATTTGAACACTTTTATTACATTTTAACTTATTTAAACAGTCAGAAAAAATAATACTAAAGAAATGATATAAAATGGAGAATTAGCAGAAGATACAAATCACCTCAAAATCTTTGGACTTAGGTCATTGCTTTATTCCCAAAAATTTAATTTAACCAAGTTAAAATCATTTATGTGGTTCATATTCTTCCTAAATTTTACCATCAGTATCTTCTGCTTTGAAGTCCTTCTCACTTTTTTCCTACCATCTTAATTGTAAGAGTTAGTTTTAATTCCAAGAATATCTCTTAAAAATATAGAGATCTTATCACAGGAGGCAATGAATAAAATCTGCATATTTCAGATGAAAAATATCACTGTAAATTTTACTTTATGCATATCTGTGGATCCAAGATTGGGGAGTTTGAACAAACTATGTGCCTACTTTGGGCTTTTATGTTATTTAATTACAAATACACATCATGGCACTTCCTCTTTCTCTTCTTCCATATATAGATATTTTAAATGTCTTTTTTTTTTTTTTTCCTAAAAGTTGTACAACGTGAATACAGAAGTATTACAGTTAAAAAATTCATTGTGATCTTTCAGTATTTAAATTGAGAGTCAGAAAAGAAACTGACTCTACATGATTTGTTAGTGATAAGAAGGAATGATTTTAAACTAGAAGAGGGGAATTTTGAACTAGAAGAGGGGAGAAGAAGATTTGTTCTTAGGTGGAAATTTTTTACTCAGAGGGTGATGAGAGGCTGGAACAGATTGCCTAGACAAGTTGTGGATGCCCCATCCCTGGAGGTGCTCAAGGCCACATTGGATGGGGCACCGGGCAATCTGATCTAGTGCCTGACTTAGTGGTTGGAAATGCTGTCCACAGCAGGGATGTTGGAACTGAATGATCTTTAAAGTGATCTTTCAATGAAAGCCATTCTATGTTCGTGTTAACAGAATTGAAATTTATACCAGATGTTTGAATAATTCAGTCACTGAAATATGCTTCAGCTAAACTGTAAAACTATATTCCTTTGATGATAATGGTAAATTCGTATTCTAACAATTAGAACCATAGAATCATAGAATCTGTAGAGTTGGAAGGGATCTTTAAAGGACATCTAGTCCAACTCTGTTGCAATGAACAGGGACACCACAGCTAGATCAGGTTGCTCAGGGCCTGATCCAGCCTTGCCCTTGAAAGTCTCCAGGGACAGGGAATCAACCACATTTCTGAGTAACATGTTCCAGTGCCTCACCAGCCTCACTATAGGACTTTTTTCTTATAGTCATCCGACATTTTGGCATGCCTGGCCCACATTAAGTGTAGAGGAATTGTGTTAATCTGTATAAAAAATATGCAATATAGTTAATGTACATAAATACTGATTTTTTTTTTTTTTTTTAATTAAAACCTAAAGAAGAGGAATAAGGCATGACTGTGAAGAAAGGGATATCCTTCTCTGGTAAGATAAGTCTTATAAAAGTCTAGTAAACAGACATGGTTATTTTTTTTAGTTGAATATATGCTTGCAACTCCACACATTCCAGTTGAAAATTTTCAGGTAATGTATTTATGCCAACTAATAATGGAGTTGCAAATATACTAAAAAATTGATATTTTTCAGCAATCTTGAAACCTATTCTTAAATTCCTTTTTCAAAATGGAAAGTAGGGCTACCTGTTTTTCACTTTTCATAGGACTATTTATCCAAATGCATACAACTATTTACTGTAACTCGAGTTAGCACTCTACTGCACCCTCCCCATTTCCTGGTTTCAGTCCAGACAATGCCAGTTGCACACTGATTGTGTCTGATTATTGCCAGGCAATGAGTGCGTGCCAAGCAATGAGTGCATGCTTGGGACTGTGCCAGGCCACAGCTCAGGGCAGGGAGTGTCCGCAGGACGAGCTGGGGTGAGCCATATGTGGCTTATGGGCCACAGGTTGGACATGCCTGAAATATATGTGGATATTACTTCCAGTCTACTATAATAATATCTAAAATAACAACACACCTATTTATTTTCTATTTAGTTTCACCATTTAAAATAGTTGGTTAACAAATATTATTCATTCTGCCAAACTTATAATTAAGTCCAAGTCCATAAAGATTTTTTTTACCGGTTTAAATGCAATGGGTTGACCTTCTCTGGCTGTCAGGTACCAATCAAGTCACACTGTCACTCCTCCTCCTCAGCAAATAGAAATAGATGATACGTCAGGATACCAAGCAAAACAGACACAACTTAGGGCCACCTGTGGGTCCCCCATAAACGACAGTTCCATCCAGGGGCCTGCTCCTGTGTGGGTTCTCAATATGCTGCAGCTTCATACAGGGCACATCCACGTTCTGCACTGTGAGGTCCACAACAGGCTGCTCCAAGTGGTGCTCCATGGGCTTCAAGGGGACAGACTGCTCCACCATGGGTTTCTCCGTTGGCTTTAAGGGAATTTCTGCTCCAGCATCTGCAACATCTCTTCTTTCTTCTTCACTGACTTTGGCATCTGCACGCTTGTTTCTCTCACATTTTCTCACTCCATGCTCGAGAGCTGTGCTTTGGTGTTTTTTTAACCCTTTCTTACATATTGCCAGCAGTGGGTCGTTTTTAGAGCCATCTGAGATTCGTTTCTATCTGACAATTGGCAGCTACTTATCCCTTCTCACAGAAGACAAATATGTAACTCTCAAAAACCTTTCCAATGCAACTTCAAAAAATGGATGGTTCTATCAATTGCATTGCATATCTGTGCTACAAGATAATTTTTGAGATGCTTCTAAAAGGATAAAAGTTGATATATTCTTCATAAAAGCTTGATAGTTCTCAGGGTTCATTAATCTCCCAGGAATAAAATGTTGAGCCAAATTTCAATAAAATCAATTGTCTGAATGCTTATAACTCAGGCTCTCTGAACTCAGGAATATTTTTCCCAGAGGATTTCACATCACTTTAATTTTTGTGTGCATGTGTGCTGTTCTCAGTAATAACTACCATGAATAAATAGTTGAGAGATCAAAACTTCAAAATCTCTCATATAAAAGTGTTTATGGAACTACTGCTGTACTGTAGAAAAGAGTAGATTAGATCTGTGAAGTTGCTGCTATGACTCACCCTTGGGATGTCCAGAGTAACCCCAACTATTAAGGTAGGACTGTAAGTGTGTGTGGGGGGGGGGGGGGATGCATGTGTGCCATGTGCACAGGACTGCCATGAGGGTATCTGCCCCAAACTGACATGCTAAAAAGGAAGACAGTTCCAGCAAGATTAAGCAGTGACTGAGAAACTACCAGGAGAAAGCAAAGTTCTTTTAAACAGGCATCAGGGCAGGATGGAGATTTGCCAGGTGGGGATATGCAGGAGGGATCTGGCACTCCTGCTTGGGCCAGAGGTGAGGGATGCACTGGGCCCCTAGGGTCAGTTGCAGAGCTGGGAAACATGTAGCTGTTTGTTTATGCTTTGTAAGTGCCTGGTGATTCATTTAGGTGAGATTTATCACTAATGTTGATATTGAACTTTGCTAAAAGGTTGTTAATAAATCAGTAAACTGCTTCGATCCTAATTTCATTGAAACAATGTGAACTGACTGTTTTTCCCCTGTGATAGGATCTAGCCCAGTACAGCTGTATTTTACCCAAGGCCAGAAATGCTGTTGTTGTTTCCTTAGTGCACAATCTCACAAAGTTTTCCTTTCTTTCAGCATGGTGTGACTGGGGAAAGTGATTATAGGCAGACCAAACAATCCAGAAATTATTGTTTAAGAAGGGACTGAATCCTGCAATGAAAACATCAGACCTAATGTTTCTTTCTGAAGTCTTTTTCCCAACTAGAAAATCTGGACTGAATTCAGTACTGAATTTATCACTTCACCTTTCTTTTGTTATTCAGTTAGAAATTCCCTCCTGGTTTTAGCCCAGGCAAAAGAACAAAATTAAAGAAGTATCTAAAACATCCCCGATGAGATAATATGATTTCATTACTATAATGAACTATAATTTCAGGAGTCACTTCTATGTTCTGTCCCTCCTCTTCCCTACTGTACTGGCCTCGTCTGCGTAGACCATAATCTCTTGTACTTGTTTATGCTAGAAATATTGATATTTATCTAAACAAAAAATACTACCATAGCAACATGGCAAGATTGTTGTCACTATAACAATTTACAAGGCATATTCTGTTGAAGCTTTATCCCATGAGATGAAAAATCTAGATATGGAAACCTTGGGACTGAGGGAGTATTTAAATGTATTTTTATCTTCAAAGGCAAATTTGCTTGCTACTAGACTGAAATATAAAATACTGTAACTTCTTTTTTTTGTTGTTGTTTTAAAAGAAACATGAATATTTCAATTTGGACAAACACATATCAACACCTGAAAATTTCACAGCTATTCATATATTTATATTTATTTATCTCCACTAATTGAATGCAAACCATTTATGTAAACTGCTTGATTGTTGAAAATTCAAGTTAAAGACTTTAAGTCTGAAGTCTGTTAGAATCAAACAGACACTTAAGTGTTATACTTAATTGGAATCCAAATCCCTCAGAAGGAGGTAAGCATTTGGAGCAGGTATGAGATTAGATTAAGATACTAGACAATTAGGATTTTTCATTTATTCCTGCCTAGGCCACCCAGAGCTTGCTTCTGGCTTATTTCCAAGGAAAATCATTCATCTGAAAGATGTATTATCTATTTTGTAACTTAAAATTTTAAAATTCTCCTGACACTTTCCTGGAAAGCAATGACATTTGTAGTGACTGTTAAGAGCTGTCTAAATCTCTTAAGATCTCTTTGCTAGAACTTTGGCAGAAGGATTGAGTCCTGTGCTCTGTCAGTGTTGTTGTATTCTATGTAAAGTCTCCATAAGAAATTACCTAGATGCTCAACATTCACATTTGTACAAGCTCCAGTAGTCTGCAAGATTCACAGAGATTGAAATTGGAAAGAGAGCAAGCACAGGTGAAATAGTAAATTCATGTGCAGAGTCATATGTGCTACATGTGTGTTAAAAAGATCTACTAAGGCATAACAATAGCCCCCCTTTGAAATTTAACTTTAAAGAATTGCTTTCTTTTTGCTTTCCCTTGCATTCAGGCAGCGGTCTATTTTTTAAAATTTCTTTACAAATTCTGTGTCAATTGTTGGCTGGTCAAATGACTAGATCAAGGATAGATTCAGAAGATATCAAGAATTCCTTAATGATAACATTATGAAATGAAAATTGATATTATAATAAAAATAATAAATTAGAGAAGAAAAATAAAACAGTTTTTAGGTTGTGTTAGCAGACAATGTTTTCTTGGTAAAAAACTTTATAGGGATATATATTCATAGAATCATATAGAATCCTTTGAGTTGGAAAGGACTCTTAAAAGCCATCTAGACCAGCTCCTGTGCAATGAACAGGGACATCCACAGCTTGATTAGGTTGCTCAGAGCCTTGTCCACTCTGACCTTGAATGTCTGCAGGGGTGGGGCGTCCACCAGTTCTCTGTTAATTAAACCAAAACCTAAAGATGCTTTCTTGCCTCCTCACATCTGATCTGGAAGAGTCTCATGCTATATCTGATTGCGGATTATCCAAAGGCTACATTCTTTAGGTTTGCAAGACTTGTTAATAACATCTACAATCACAGATATTATCACACTTAGCTGACTTGGAAAAAAAAAGAAATAATAATTGTAGCTTACAATTACCTGGTAGAAGTTCATATTTCAGCTTGAACTTTTAAAGGATATATTACCAAGCAGAGATCTGCCTTTTCTGTAATAGTTCTGCGACCTGACAGGCTCACCTCAGACGGGGAAATCTATGGAGGATGCAGCTCATGTATCTTTCACTACTTTGTAATGACATTATTTGCATAATTCACCTGAACGAGCTTTAAACTAAGGCTTAGAAATTCTAATTCTGGCACTAAACAGAAGATTTTTCTACACATAAACTAGAAAATGTTTATCTGTCTCTTCTTTGCTTGTTTACAATGTGGCAGACATATTAACTGCTCAGTGCCACTTGAAATGATTCAAAGTGTACTGTTCTGCCTCCAGCATCCATTACAAAAGGGTACGGAACTCTTATAGGTCACGAGTTACATCTGGCAATCACTTATAAATTTCTCAGATACTCAGTGCCATCTTTAATGACATTAGACATTCATCATGTGAATAACATCCTTAGTGGCTGATTATCTGAAAAACTACTTCATCACAAATCCTAAGTCAATTGCTCTTGCACAAACACCTAGTACCATTTGAGACACTGAGGACCAAGCAACATCAGCATAGAGGTCTGGTTCTTCCTAGGGACCATAAGAAGCACGGCTCAACCCAGAGTCCCCCAGGGCAGGGCCTAGCAGCTGGAGACTGTTCCACTGTCCCAGGAAGTAATGTGAAGGCACTGGGGCAGTCCAAACTGCAGCCTCCTGAGGATCAGAGCAGATTGAGGCCAAAACCATCTTCAGGCCAGGTTCAGAAGAAATGCATCCATGCTTTGGCATAGGCATTGTTGAAAATCTACTGTAGCATAGCTAAGGCAGGAGCCAAATGTGGGAGCTTTGACTCAACAGCATCTCCCAAAATGACAGAGGAGCCTGAGAGGCTTGTTCTAGGCACTTTTTCATACTTTTCAACTGAAGTGCCAGGACAACCCACAGATTCTTGTGCAGTTCTCTCTTGACAGAGACCTGGCTTTAAACAGAGAAAGCTAAACTTTTAGGAGAAATTTTCTGGAGTCTAACACACGAAGCAAATATATTACAAAAATCAGATCCTTCTAGTGAAGAAACTGGTGGTCCACATAGAGAAGATGCTTAAGATAGGCTGAATCAAGCCCTAGATGTTCATTGGAAGATTTCAATTAGAAATATATTCTTTCGGTTTTGTGTTCTGAGAGAACTAAGCAGAGGAGTATCAGGCTGCTACTTTATTTAAAAAAAAGAAACAGGAAATCATTTTCTTTACATCCAATCCCATCTGATTTGGCACAAGTCCTTATCACTTGAATTAATTCAATAAATGTTTCAGGTCAGTATTTTTATATGTATTTGATGCATGAAAGGTCATATGCATTTATGCATTTGTCAGAAAGAAAAAAGCCATCTGAAGTTGGTATTTTAGGAGGACTTTACTTAGAACTTTACCCATTCATTTCCTCCCCCCAGCAGTATTGAATTCTCTAGCTTTCAACTTCCCTTCACCAAGACAAGTTGCATATAACAGTGTTTTGTGTGCTTATGTTCAAAATTTAACTCCTGAGCAATTAAGCACGAGGTTCCTGCTTGCTTGCTGCACGTGGTACAGGCTGTCTGAAAAGTTTTGTGCCACCTGGACTGAATGGCATGTCCTGAATCCTCCAAGTAATAACAGGACATAAGACAGAATCACTGATTAGTATGGTCAATCAAACATTGCTATTCTAATTGTAGTCTAAATTAATCAGGAAAACAGTTTTGGTACTGTAGAGAGGGATTCTTTAAAGAACTGGCCTCAGAAATATGGAATCCTGGAAAGAAGTGAATACTGTGGCTGAAGGAAAGATTCTGCAAGAGGAAGAAGATCCTAGAGTTAAAAAAAGATGCATGGAAATGAATAGCAGAACAGTGGCACTGGCCAGGAACCTTGACCACTGACACCTGAGACTGGTAACCCTGCTGTGGCATGGCAGCAAACAAAATGACCTTCTGCCAAACTTCCCTACAACTGGCAAGTATGTCATAAACAAAGAACGCGCTTATCTACCTGGTCAGTGTTGACAATGTAAGTTATTTTTGTGGATTAATGACCATCTATTTTATGAAGATTTACTTTGTTTCTCCTGGCTGAGAAAGCCTTCCTACACTGTCCTTCAATATGATAAGTCATGATCTCCATAAGGAAAAATATCCTTTCAAAACAGCCAGAAAGGCCCTGGTACATTGAGATATTCTTGCAGGCCTCCACCTTTGATCCCTGAGCGTTAAGAACCAGAATCACTGCTCACTGTAGTAGTAAGTTTGCCAGTATTTACTGAGACTCAAAATGGTCATAAGTTTGGAAAATATACTCAAAATACCAGAGGACCCTGAGAAGCAAATTTGACCAATTTCATATATTATGGTCAAGATCACACAAATTTTAAAAGGAATTTCATTATTTTCTGCTTCATTATTAATCTTTTGTTGTGTGCTAAGTCGTATCTAATATTGACTTAGGTTTAGTTTGTTTGTTTTTTTCCTTTGCTGTTGTTTTTTGTTATTTTGTTTTCTGTATTTATTTACTTATGTCTTGCCAGAGAGTGATCTTCCATAAATACTGAAAGACTGATCAGGAAGATAAAAGTACCACAGTATTTCACATTACGCTACTCTGGGATGCCTGTTGACATTTTTACTGATAAATATTCTTGATGCAAAAGCACATTTTCTTGGTGAAGCCTGCCAAGTGTATACGTACACAAAGAATAAGGTGTGGGGGGTGGGGTGGAAGAGGAGGAAAGAAAAAGAAAAAAGGAAAAAGCATGCAATTCTGGCATGAATTCTAACAGAAACAGTTTTACTTGTAGATTCAGCTCAACAGAATCAATTTCTCTTGTGAAAACTAGGTGCAAATATTGGCTTTTGTGTGATGAGGGCTTATATGCTTCATTAAGATGCTGAGCACTATCCCTGAGTGCCAAACACCTCCTGTGAGTGATTCTGTGGCTGCAGTCTCACAGGATTTAGAAGTACTGGCTTTGCATTAACATTTGTTTCAAACCTATGGGCTTTAATCTACTGAAATTACTTTCAAAACCTCATGTTGACTTGACTAAGAAGATGGCCCAAATATAGAGAAATAGAAGAGTACAGGGGCCTAGCTGGTTAATTGAATGCATTCATCTGAAATTTCAGAAAAGAGATCTTTAGACTCTTAGTCCATAATTCGAACACAGTGTCTGTTCCACAAGTCCTGTGAATAACGAGTAACGAAACAAATCACACTAAGAAATTTGAGACCTATATTTAAAAGCCATAAGCTACAAACTGTATTTTGCCACATAGAAAGACCTCTAAATAGTTATTTATTTATTTTTAGAGAGTTCTTTTCCTTATTAATATTTTACATTTTTGAAATAATAACTTGCCTAGACAGTCATGAAAGTTAGAAGATTCTGTCCTGCACTGACTGTTGAAGTTAAGGAAAAAATAAAAAAGAACAACTAAGCAAGAGTGGTTTGAACACATGGGCAAAGCAACTACAAAGTCACCAAAAAGATTTTTAATATCATAGGCAAATATGTCAAGATAAAAGCTGTCACTGTTTTAAAGGCTGATCATGTAGAATTTTGATTTACAATCAGAACTGTTGTAGAGAAATGGAAAGTCAAGCTGTGTTATAAGGGGTAAAAATTCTTTCTGCCAGCTGAAAGGCACATTCTGAAACCTAGATGTGTCTAGTATGAAAAAGAGTGTGACATGATCAGCAAGATCAACAAGCAGAAACAAAAATTCCTTTTGCTTTTTTAAAGATTACCACAGAGTAGGAGATCTAAATATATTTTTTTTTTAATTATCATAAACCTTTGCTTGCAGTTTCAAAATAACCTTTTTATAATACACAGTCATTTCCATTAAACTCTTTGAAGTATTCCTTGGAAGATACCAAATCTTGGAAATTCTGAATGAATGAAATTCTGGAGGAAAAGTAAGAATTTCAAACTAAATCTCATAGAAATGATTAGCAGAAAGAAATAAAAGAACATTTTATTATGTTAATTTGAACTTCTAGATGATTTGCATATCAATGCATATTCTAATAGCAGATAGTGACAATATGCTAGTTAATAAATCTGGAGAAAACAAAGAGTATTCTTTCATGAGGTTACTGTCTTTAAAAATACTATTTCATATTGGGAACTATACAGAAGTATCAAACAATATGCCGATCTAAAGCTTTCCCTCTTAGAAATCTCTGAAATCTAAATTTATCTTGCACATTATAAAAAATGTGGAGCTGAGTAAGCATTATGGCAGATTGACAGATTCTTATCACTGGATGAGAAATTGCAAAACCTAACTTTATTTGTTGCTTAAGTGAATTGAATCAGAAGAGACGTAGCCAAAGCACTGAAAATTTAGAACTGAAAATTCCTCATTATCTTGTGGCAGAATAACAGTGGTCTAATGCTTAATACACCACAATACAGCAAATCTTTCAATGTAGTTAAAAATCAGTAGAATTAGACACTTTTTTTTTTTTTTAATCAACATACAGTCAGCCAGGAAAATTCATTGACACAAAGAATCACTGAGATATTGTTTATGCTAGAAGCTGGGAAAGGCCATGAGAACAGCCTTTAAAGGCTATAATATCTGCTATAATATCTGTGGGTATCCAGTGTAGAGAGAAAAAGAAAGCGAAAAGAAGTTGTACAGGACATTATGTCTCTATACATATGCCTATACGTTTACATTTATGTACTGTATCTAGACTATCATCCATTGCCTAGAACCCTGGAAAAATACAAATGATAGGCACTCCTCTTCCACAAACCACTTCCCCATAGCCATAAGTACTCTTTGAATTAGGCAAGGCATTCGTCTATCAAGGTACTCATTCACATGTGTTTAAGTCTTTTGTATAAAGTTGTCAAAGCTAGTCTAACTTTACAGAAGCCAGAGAACACACTGCTTCCAGAAGGCAAGTTGTTTTATCTCACAGACAGAATGTCAGATTGATTACCTTCTTGTATTTCTTTTTTTTATTGAAATGAGTCTACATTAATTATCTAGAATTTAATCAACTAACTATTTAGAGACTAATAAACATTAGATCAGTTCTATCCTTAGTGTCTATGTTCTGTCAATGAAGAGAGGCATCTTCAGAAGCTATTTATCCCATTATAAAATAGATGTCTAAGGTGGATGAAAGGATTCCAGAATGCTTGGTTCTCTCCATTCAGCACAGGAACAGTCAAACTGGCCAGCTGTCATGAAGCAATGTATAGATTTTATCATACAGAGTTTTTCCCTCATCTGTGATAGCAAGACATACAGAGAGACAATCCAGTCCGAAGAAACTCAAATAAATTAGGATTTTGACACAGTATTTTCTCCATATTTTTACTTACACATAAAAAATATCTTTCCCAAATCAGTATAGTCATACTGCATGCTACTTTGAAGCTGCCAAGAAGTTTATTAATGGCATACAAGAAGGTCGCTGTGACACTGCTAAGAAAGTGTGGATATAGAAATTTAAAGATGCGTTGATTAATTTCACAGAGGTAAATACCCAGTGCTGAATAACTGTCTCTGTTTAATTATCTTGTCAAAAGGTTTTGACAAAGACCTTCAGTGGGTTACTGAATAAACCTGAACTGCAGATTACCTGTATTGAATTATTTATTCTTTCAGAGTCTTTAATAGAATCGATTTAATCAGTTCTATTTTCTTATCAATTTTCTGCTTCTCTTCAGTCCATTATTTTACTACAAGGTTTTCTGTCAACTTAGATATTATTGGGGTTCTTTTTCTTGTTTGTTTTTGTTTTGTTTCGTGTGGTTTTTTTTAAGATTTGTTTTTGTTTTGAGTTTTGGGTATGCATGTGTGTTGTTGTTTTTTTTTCCCCTTTTCTGTTTGGTCTAAGACTCTGTTTTAACATACATTTTAGATGTTTCTTGATATCTTTATCTGGTCTTCTGAACCTATCAATTAATCATAGAGCATAATGTTATTTTTCTTTTCCTTGACTGGTTTGTAAAGGTATCTTTACATCAACAGATAACAAACTCATTTTAACACTACAGTATTAAACATAAACTGCCTTTGAAATCAAATAGGCATCTGCAAAGGCATCTAAATATCATTAAATGCTTTCCTCAGTGCCTCATTTGCTGTGTTTACTTTATATTATTGTTACTCTAAGCACAATTTAATATCACCAAAGTGACTGTTAAGAACTACATTGATGACGTATAAAAGTGCATCTTGACTAGATAGAATTTGACAGATTATAGGATCAAAAATCAGTAAATTAATGAGTTGAAAACTATTTTCTGATATAGAAAATTAAAAAAAAAAAAAAAAAAAAAAAAAAAAAAGAAAAAAAAAGAAAAAAAAGAAAGAAAAGCTTCTCTAATTTTCCCTTTAAACATTTCCAAACACACATACTGCCAACTCTCTAAAATATTACAATGGTAGTATGGTAGAGAATTATCTTGCAAAAATTTTCTGATATATGGGTAAAACAGTAGAAATGACAGTTGGTTTTTGGATAGCTATAAGCACTTCAAGGAGCAGCCTGAATATGGATACAGCCATGTTACTAGCAGCATGCTTTATTCTCCCTAAATAGTAAGGTTAGAGGACAGAGTGGCCATTTCTACTGGTGTTTCCTGGGAAACATTGTCTACTGGGACATGGCCCAGCATGCACAGCATAAAGGTTGGAAATGGATGATATTTAAAGTTCCTTCCAACCCAAGCCATTCTACGCTGCTATAATTCTATTATTTGAATGCATATGCATTGTCAAATGTTATGTAGAGTTCAGGAGAGAGGTGATGAGGGAGACTTATCTTAACTGCAAGACTTATTCAATGCACTGGGCAAATGTCCCAAGACACGACATCATGACTGTACATCATACACTTTTGCACAGTGTACAGAGTATAGACAGAGTTTCAATTTAGGTGAACTGGGTTCAAATTTCATCAGAAAGAAGAAGGTATTGAATCCAGTTCCCTGAAGTTTGGATATGGACTGAAAGTACTAGTATTCAATAAAATAAGGGTACTGTTTTCTTGCATTTTCAATACCTAAGTTGAGCCCTTCATTTCCCTTAATTTCTTTTAATAGATATGCCTTTTAGCAGAATACAAATAAGATGTTTTGCTTAGAAGTATATTCTTTTCAAATAAAACTCATAAATACATACAAGGATGTGGGCAAAATGTAGGTGTCTATTTGTGTGTATACATAGTATTAATTGTCTGATGTTAACAAAGATTTTATGCTTGTTTGTTTAACATTTTTAGTTAGTAAACAAAGCTAATAATCACCACTTTTATGTACTCATAATGAGCACAATCATGCAAGTCTAATTAGAATTAGACAGTTTCTAGTTGTCTAAAGAGTTTTGCTTTTTGATACAGTTATAGGTAATATAGAAAAACTATATATAATTATTGGAGTCGTCAAAAGTTGTCTGTGAGTCTGAGTAATTAATTGTTAATCTGAGATATTTATAACAAACAGTTGAATGAATAAATTTCTTGCATAGTTTAAGGTAGATAAGGAAACCTCTGAGAGGAAAAATAAATCTGATAAAAGTGAGCGTATTTAAGAAAATATGTTTAGTGTGACGCTACAGTCCAAAATAGATGCTATATGCGGGACATAAACATATTAATTTGTCAGCAGTTTTTCTGTGCCAAAATATTTGACAAACTTTTAAAAGACCTGTACTGCAGCCTGAGTGGTATGCTGGCAAGATGCCTGCATTTGTTTTACCATTTCAGTATAGTTTTACTTATCTCTTATGGTTATAAACACGATTACTTTTTCAGTTCCTGCAGTGTCCATTTTGTCCTTCTCAAAAATGTCTATATTTTGCCTTTCAAAGCTACCTTATCAGCACGTAAAATAAAACAAAATGAAATAAAACAAAAACAACAACAAGAAGTCATCATCCAACCCCATATTCAGAACAAAGCAATTAATTTGATGGGTTGTCAGTTAAAAAAGGTGGCTTCTGACAGACATCCTGTGTGATGGCAGCCAGAAAGATGCACTGTGTAACACTTTCCTTAAAAGGGAAAATAAATAAGGCATCCCAAAGGCAAGTCCTTCTTATTCTTTCGAAGCAATTAGGCGTTAGTGCATCTTTGTTGTGTATTCCTGACAAGTTGTAAAGAATTCTACTGTACTTAAAACACATTTCAGAAGAAGTTACATAAGTTTGCATGCAAATCCCAGAAAGGAAAACCAAAGAGCCAGGCAGAGAGCAAGGGAAGCAACAATGCATTGTTCAGTCACAGCACAGCTGCCTTGCAGACCTCTGCAGCTGTCAAGGGCAGTGTGGAAACAGGTTAGCAGAACTGTATTTGGTCCATTATGCTCACTTCAAAATCTATTATCTATTGTTGTGGTTAAAGCATCGTAATTTACTGCTGCGTTTCTACTTATTAAATATTATAAATATTATTAAATATTTAGTTAAACTCAATAGTTTAATTCCTTGGGAGATTAAAAAAAAATAATAATTAAAAGCCTCCTATAGCCATTGGTTAGAAAAACAATATTTCTATAGGAATTACAGGAGCCCTTAGTACAGGAGTGACATAGACCTGTTGCAGCACATCCAGAGAAGGACCACAACAGTGATCTACAGGATGGAAAACTACTTCTATGAGAACAGGATGGGACTGGGAGAACAGGAGCTGGGACTGTTCAGTCTGGAAAAGAGAAGGCTGTGAGATGACCTGATAGTGACCTGGGGAGTGATGGGGAGCTACAGGAAAGAAGTGGAAAGACTCTTTGACAGGATCTGTTGTGATAGGACAAAGGTTTCAAAATAAAGAGAGGGAGATTTAGTTTGGATATAAGGGAGAAGTTTTTTACAATAGGGGTGGTGAAGCACTGGAAGATGTTGCCCAGGAAGGTGGTAGAAGCCCCATCCTTGGAGACATTCAAGGTCAGGCTGGATAGGGCTCCAGGCAACCTGATCTAGATGCAGTGTCCCTTTTCATTACAAGGGAGTTGGACTAGATGGACTTCAGAGGTCCCTCCCAAATCTAAGGATTCTGTGATTCTATGAATTTTGATTAATAAGCACTGATGACTTGACATAGCAAAGCACTTAGGCCCATGCTTAACTTTGAGAATATAAAACCCAGAGAAAACTGTAAGAGATGTTACTGTATTCCTGCATACACACACACATATCTGTATATATACATATACAGATGACGTTTAAGGTCTTTGTTCTTTCTAGCTCTGTGTATTTCCTCTCTACAAATCTCAAAACTGGAAAAGATCAAGAAAATGTTCTGTCGAGTCATTTGGTCAAGTCCATATAAATTACTCACACATTTTGAAAGAAAGAAAATAAATATTAAAGGCATCAAACATCTCATACAACCTACACAATAAGCAGACACATTGCCCTCATCCGGGATGAAGAAATGATTTGCTATCAAACATCAATATTAAATGCCATCTCCTGTATTTTTTAACAAATCTTGACTGTGGAGTATTTTTCTAAATAAGACTATTACAGCAGCTACAATCAATAGAATAACTAAGATTGGAAAAGACAACTAAGGACATCCAGTCCAACTTTCAACCCATCACCACCAAACCACTAAATCATAGTTGCAGGAACCACATCTTCATACTTCTGTAGCACCATCACATATTGGTGACTTCACCTCCCTGGGCAATCTGTTCCAAAGAATTACCACTCTTTCTGAGAATATTTTTTTCCTAATATCCAACCTAAGCCTCTCGTGGTGGACCTTGAGGTCATTCTCTGACTTTTTATCACCGTTACCTGGGAGAAGAGGCTGACCGCAACCCTACTCCAGACTAAACAATCACAGCCCCCTCAAGCCACTCCCCCTAAGACTTGTGCTCCAGCCCCCTTACGGCTTCATTGCACTTCTCTGGACATGCTCTGGGGCCTCAATGTCTTTCTTCTAGTGAGGGACCCAAAACTGAACATAGTACTGAAGGTGTGACCTCAACAGGGCTGAATACAGAGGACTGATTATTTCCCTGCTCCTGCTGGCAACACTATTTCTGATTCAAGCCAGGATGACATTGGCCTTTCTGGACACCTGGGCATACTGTTGGCTCATGTTCAGACAAGCATTGACCCATACCCCTGAATCCGTTTCCTCTACACAGTTTTCCAGCTACTCTGCCCCAAGCCTGTAGCATTGTCTGGAGTTGTTGTGGCCAAAGTGAGAACCCAACACCTGGTCTTGTTGAAACACCATCAGTCAAGCCTACCCAGATCCTTCTCGAGCAGAACAACACTTCCTCCCAGTGTGGTGTCTTCTGCAAACTCACTGCGGGTGTCCTCAATCTCCCTGTCCAGATCATCAATAAAGATATTAAACAATACTGGCCCCAATATTGACCCCTCAGGAACACTTGAACACTTACTACCAGTAACTGGTCATCAGCTGTATTTAATTCCATTTAACAGCAGTCTCTGGGCCAGCCATCTAAACATCATCACTGAATCAAGTGATACTTTTTGGTATAAATGGCAATACTTTATGAGAAAATTCTTATTAAAACTAAAAGAAGACCCTATTATTATTTTAAAATAACTTCACAGAAATTTAGGCTGAATCTTAGCAGTCTCCTAAAATGCATATATGATAGTCTATATTTTTCTTATTCAGGTGGGTTTTGTGTTGCTTTTATCCTTAGAGTAGTAGAATATACATGTCTACTTCCAGTTAGGTTACTATTTAAGAATGCTTTTATAACAGAGATTTTTTTTTTTTTTTTACTAATTGTATCAGATCAGCTTGCATATCTCTTTCAGTTCCCAAATAGCACACTACATACTATCACTGCTTTAGCTTTGTGTGCTGACAGCTAAGTAAATTAAGTAAATTTGGTCTGTGTTTTTTCAGACATGCCAAGTCACTGAGAAATGAAAAGGAGTACAATGATACTTCCTCCATGATCTCTACTTTTTAGCCCCATTAAATTCCTTGTATCTTGTGACAGTTCACCAGTTTATGGACTTCCCAAGTTGGATATTTTATTCTCAATCTTCTGATGAGTTGATTTGAATTGTCTTTTCTTCTGTGTATTTGCTTACTCATTTTTCAAACAAATTTTCAGCTGTGTATCCAAATAACCTTTGGCAACATGCATAATGCTTCTTTTTGTTTGTTTTAAAGTTTCTACCATTTGGTACCCCTTGAGTTGTCTACTATTTAAAATTCTAGATAGTAGTTATAATTCATCAATACTATTAATTCTCCTCTCCATGTATCTCTCCCTCCATCACTTGTCTTCCTTCCAAGCTTGGGAATATTGCAGTAATTAATCTATCTTTGTAATTAAGCTGTTCTGCCAATCTGATAATATTTTGTGTCTTTATTTCTTTCTGAAGTTCTTTTCTATCACTTTTGTTGTAGCGTAAGTCGAGTCAATGTGTTTTGCACAGTGTGAATGTAGCATGATTCATAAAATGACAGAATTTTTTTTCCATTAATTTTCAGTTGTTTTCAGCTCCTTTTCTACTATTTCCTAACAGAACATTGAACTAATGGTGATAAAATGTGTATGTTCACAATAATACCATAGTCTGTCCTGAAGTGACAACTGATTTGAGGATCTTTATCATGTGTTTGTAACACCTCCATGTTCTCTTTGATTTTTCTTCCTTTGACAAAATGTTAAGGTAGATTTACTTCCTCCAAAGAAAACTCTTAGGAGTATTCTAGCTGAGTGTGACTACACTGTATATTGTTCAACTCTGCCATGATTTGATCTGGTTTTGCTCTTGAACTGGACGAGCTCAGTAAGAAGTCTTATTAGATAATGTAGGATTTAGTATTTCCTTAATACACTCCTATTATTCAAATGCCATCTTTATCATCACTTCAAAGAGCAAATAAAGTCACGCCCGTTAACAAAATGCAGTGTGACTGCTATACTCAAACTGTATTTGTTACTATAGTTTAGTGATGGTAAACAATGTTCATTCCATTCACTCTTTTCTTATTATTCCTCTCTCTTTAGTCATCAACTCTGTAAAGTAAATTAACAGAAATATAACCTAGTTTATGCTTACATTACTGACACAGAAAAGAGTGGAAAAAATAGCCTCATCCTCTCTTGATTATGCTGGTACACACAGCTTATGTGACAATCTAGCTTTTGCATTTACCTCAGAGGCCTGATTTGGAGGAACAATCCCACTCATTACAAGGCTGTGCAATCACTTTAGCATTGTATATTAGTTGTATTATTTATATTTGTAAGGCTTTGTTTGTCCTAACTGCTAACGGAACCTTTTGAATGACCATTTGGACAAATATTTGGTTTTTTTGGTTGATTGTTTTTGTCTCAGTTTGTAACTAAGAAATTATATATTAGTTATGAAGTGCTTCTTTTCTACTTTCTTCATTGGAAGCTACTTGCACGTTTTACCTCAACATAAATTATAGTTTCTGTGAGGTCATGGCTCTTACAGTTCAGCTGGCTGTCAGCGTTCCAGCTGAATGGCATCTGCACTTACATCCTGCTTCAAGGGGAAATGCAAACAATCATGCTGCTTAAGGAACAAAACCTTCGATATTTATGTTAAAATCACTTTTGATTAAAAGCCAGTTACACTGAAGATGATGCAAATTCATCTTGCTTTTGTTTGGGCAAATCCAGAGATAAAAGCCTTGGATCTAGACCCACTCTTCTGCTCCCCATTTAACTATCTGTAGTTTTGAAATTATATCTGTTCTTTAATCAGTCGCAACAGGATGCCAGAATATATGACTATGTCAAGGAAATATGTGAAGGCAGTGACTGTTAGCTGCCACCCTACTGCCATCTTCTACAATGACTCTCTTAGGCAGTTTTAGGGGTTTAACATTTGGTACTGTGCCAGGTTTGCCAAAGCAAGACAATAAAAAATATACAAAAGATTTGATTTTGTAGGAGTACCGACTTCCAAGGTTCTTGAACTTTCTGTTGTCTCTGGCAAATCTAGAAATAAAAGTTTCACCAGCAATCTGAGCAATTGTTTTCTCTCTTCATCCATATTATGAATCCTAAAGAAGTAAATCACAAACATAGCTTGATACTGCATCTCCATGAGATTTGTTGGTGGATCCCCTTGTGTGAATAATCAGTTTCATAAGAGCAGTACGGATAAGAGAGAATAAGATGAGAGTAATACACCAGCCTCAATATCTTTATTACACAGTTTATAAAACAGCACCACTGCAATGACAGAAGAAAATAACTTTCATGTCTGTAAAGGAAAACCCTTTAGCATGTAATTAACTTATATGAGTGCTTAAGTCCCTTTAAGTAAATTATTAACAGGAATAGACTTGAGCATAGCTTGAGATTAGATCTAAAGTGATACATTCCTTAGTGCCCTGGAAATGTGTTTCATTGTTCATGAATAAACATAACATACACAGTATGATACCACAAGAGACACATGATATAAGAGGAAAAGTTCCTCCTGCAAAATAAATGTCCTGTAATGTAAAATAAACACAAGACAGCAAATGGAAGAAATAAAAAATAAGCAAGATACCATGCTATTTCTTTACTGAGTCAAGCAGACAGATAAGGTATTCTACTCTGTTTACACTTTCATGGAGTTGTATTAATCAAGCTATCTTTACGTATCACAGAATTTCCTTCTTTCTCTTCTTTTCCTTACATTTTTAAAGTAAGATCAGAACTGAACTGCTTTTTTTTTTTTTTCCTCCCCAAATCTGATTGACATTCCCATGTAGGACAACTTTCTATGCCATAACATTGTCTTAGGTTAAAGGAATAAAAGGGTAAAAGAGACCTATTGTTTCATTTTTCTGTTGACTTGATTCATATGCCTATTCCAGTAAGCCAGGCTTACATTTTTAAATAATGTATTCAACAACCTGAAAAAAAGTTCACACAGGGCTAACAAGAGCAAGAGAAGGATGAGAAAGAGCACTTTGCAAAATATCTTTTTGTAGTTACTGTATACACATACTAATTTCTATTGTACCATTCCTGATTCTCAGAGGCAGATCAAACTTGAAAGAAGATTGAATTCATGTACTATTTTTACTACGTGAACAGAACACATTGAATTGCTCTTATCATCTTCAAAGGTTGCCTCCTACCTTATGAATAATGAGTCCTTAAAGCAATGTTGTCAAAATAAACTGAACAAGTAAGTTAGTGCTGTGTGCAATTATGAATGCTGAAAGAATGCACCAGTAGTAAAGAGAGAGACTTTTTTTTTTTTTTTTTAATAAACTTTCAGATGTAATGGATAACTCTTGGCCTCAGAAACAACGAGAAAAAGAAATTTTAGTCATAGTTAATTATTTCAACTATATAATACCTTTGTAATTAGAATTTACGTGCACTTGAATGCTGAATTCAACTATTCTCAAATGTCACGCTATTCAAGGATTACTTGAATTTCAGCTCAGATTCAGATATCTCAGGACCATTTTGGACAATGTCTCAAGAATTTCAAACCAAATACAGGTAAGCAAGATCTTGTTATCTTCTTGTTTTGGTTCTTTTTTTTCAACATTTAAACTTGCTACTTATTAATGTATACAATATTTACATTGCCTATTAATGCAGAGTACTGAAGAAAAGTAGTTAAGTATCATTCTCTGGGCTTTGCTTCTAAGCATTTTCTTTTTCACTTAAAAAAAATGCTGAAATAATTGAAGACTTGAAATGAAATCAGTAAATCTGCCTCTCTTTGAAGAAGCAAAAAAGATTAGCGACTAGAGTCAAAGATATATCTAGGAAATTAATTTTCCATTTGACACATTCCAGTGGGAGTTATATCCTAAATTCCTCCATAAATCTTGCCCAGAAATCTTATTCATATGCAAAAATTTAGAATGAAGAATCAAACATTTATTTTAAACAATATTTCCATGTTTCCATTCTGTGTCCAGAAATCCACGTCTTCTAAAATAGTATTTAAACAGCTATAAAACATTAAAGTGTTTTGTTTTAATCTTCTGTGTGAAACCAGCATTTTTAAACTCTTCTTTAAATCAGTAGGTATTTACTTTCAATTAACTTCAGAACTTTTCTCTATGAATAACACCAATTCTAATAATTAATGTTGCCTTAAATATCATTTCCCCACTCTTAAATTTACCCAGGATTTCAGAGGCATTAAATTTAAAACTATTAGTCCAATCTTAGGAAAAGTTGACTAATTGTTCTGTTCAAGAATTTAGAATAAGCATTTCCCAAAGAATTCAAAAGAAAAATATGAATAAACTAATGGCATATGAAAACCTGTAAACAATACATATAAATTGTACAGTGTTGTTCATCTTGTTAAATTAAAAATAAGTTAACATTTACAAAATAATATTAAGGCTGATTAAAAACTATTAAAATTCAGCAGAGCAAAAGTCCTCACTTACAACATAAGGAGAGTAAAAGATCCTAATCTCTTCAATATTTGTTCTTGAGCTATTCATATGTTGGTCAGTAGTTGCAGTGACTTTACAGATATGGAGTCTAACATCACAGTTTGCGTAGTCCATTGGGAGATCTCTTTGTCCTGCCTGCAGTTGTGACTTGTAAAGATATTGTGTGGCCTATCTAGGTCAAAGCCATCCTTTAGGTATTCAACTCATGTTAGAAAAATGAAATCAAAGCATTCACACAAACAGTCAAACAACAAAACAGTCAAACAAAAAGAAGTATATGAACAGCATCATGTGGCACTTCTGCCTTTATTCACATAAATAGATGATCACTTCAAATATGTGCAACAACCTGAATCAGATTATGAATAAACCTGAGTACAAGATGAAGGATTAAACTGATAAATTTGCATGAGCAGCTTAAATAGGAAGGAAGTCAATATGCTTAATCCAGAGAGAATGAAAAAACAAATGAATTTATTCATTCCTGCTCTGTACATACTGCTGCTGCATATCAGATATTTAATAACTCAGCTTTCCTCCAGTACATTAGACATATCAGAGTGGAGTCAGACTGCCCCTGTAAAGTGTGAACTGACAGGAGCCTGGAGCAATGAATCTTTAAGGTCATTGACATAAGCAGGTAGCCTATCAATTCAATGAAGTTAGGGTAAAATTGCATTAAGTATTTGTGTTAGGTCCATCAGAGGACTTCTCACTGGATTGTAAAATGCTGATAAAAGCATTATGAAATTATACTGTAATCTCTTTGTTAGCCTCAATTTACACTTAATCCAAGGAAGAAATGTATTGGTTGTATATGCTTCTGCCTATTTTAGAGAAATGAAGAGTATAAAATTTACAGCATGGCAAAATTTGCTCTCCCTTTTCTTCTCTTCCCTATTTTTTCTGCCATTTTCGTAATATTGATAGCTTAAATTTTGATTTTGTAATTTTAAATGATTGTAAAAGGACAACTCAATAAATTAAAGTTATATTGCATGAAGTCTTAATTCAGAACAACAAGAAATTATTAGTTGACCAGATGGATTAACATCAACAAATTACAGAACTCAGAGTAATTCTATTGCTTGCCTAAATATTTTATGTGTAACTAGGAGGATTGGCTGACACACTGAAGGATGTGCTGCAGTTCCGTGAGACCTGGACAGGCTGGAGAACTGGGCAGGGAGAAACCTTATGAGATTCAACAATGGCAAATGCAGAGTCTTACATTTGAGAAGAAATAACTGTGTGCATCCATGCAGGTTAGAGTATTATGTGCTGGAAAGGAGCTCTGTGAAGAACAACCTGGTTGTCCTGATGGACAAGTTGGCCATGAGCCAGTAGTGTGTCCTGGTAGGCAAGAAGGCCAGTGTTATCCTGTGGTGCATTAGAAGGAGCATTGCCAGCAGGTTGATGGAGGTGATCCTCCCTCTCTACACTGCCCTGGAAGTACTGTGTCAAGTTCTGGGCTCCTCAGTTCAAAAAAGACAGAGGACTTTTAAGGAGAGTCCAGAAAGTTCTAGGGAGAGGCCAGAAAGATGATGAGGGGCTTGGAGCATTTCCCTTCTGAGGAAAGACTGAGAGAACTGGAACCATTCAGCCTGGAAAAGAAAAGACTGGGAGGAAACTGTATGAATGCCTGTAAATATGTGGAGGGCAGTTGTCAAATGGATGGGGTCAGGCTCTATTCCACAGTGCCTAGCTGATGGACAAGTGACAACAGGAAAAACTGGAACACTGGAAGCTTTGTCTGGACAAGAGGAAGAATTTCTTTACTTTGAGGGTAACAAAGCACTGGAACAGCTGCCCAGAGAGGTTGCAGAGACTCCTTCTCTGGAGATATTCAAATCCCTTCTAGACACATTGCTGGTGTAACTTAGGGAAGGGAGACTGCTTTAGCAGGTTGGTGTTGGACAGTGATTTTCACAGGTCCTTTCCAACCTATATGATTCTGTGATTCTTTGCAAAAAGCAATTTTCTATAAATATTTAAATTGTGCTAAAGGGATTGATGTGGAGTAATGCGTTCGGGTTATTTTTTTGTCTGTTGCAAGACAGTAAGAACAGTAATAATAGCATCTTGAAAATGTCCAGTTGTATCCCAGAAATGCATATTAACATGGAGAAGAGAGGAGAGGAGAGGAGAGGAGAGGAGAGGAGAGGAGAGGAGAGGAGAGGAGAGGAGAGGAGAGGAGAGGAGAGGAGAGGAGAGGAGAGGAGAGGAGAGGAGAATGAATGCTTGCATTTAGTATCTAGAAATTCATAGGTTACTTAAATAGGTAATAAATAGCAATCTAACAAAAAAAAAGAAATCACACACACAGAAACAAGAACAACCATCAAAAACAAATGAACAAAAAAAAACCCCAAACCAATCATAAATCCATGAATCCACAATTGTGCAATAACCTGAATCAAGGGTTCCAATATCATTTAGCTTCATCTATGTTTGCTTGGGTTTTAATTTATTTTTATTTATCTTGTGATGGTATGAAAAGAAACCAAAGCCAAAACCAGAATTACAACTTTTTTTTTTTTTTTTTTTTTTTTTTTTTTTTAATGACTCATGGTCCCAGGATCCTAATTCCTTGGCAAGGACTCAGGGCCTGCCTAAATTCTCCATCATCTCAAGGACACAGACTGCATTTGTACATAAAGTGGAGGACAGGGAACAGCCTGCGAAATGAAGAGCTGTTTCCATGATGTGTCAGCTTATTCTTTATATAGTATAACATATGGCAAACTCTGTTTTCTTCCCCTCCCATTCTCTGTGTTGGAGTTATTTTCTACAAATTGATGAAAGGCATAAATAAAATGTTCTTGGCTATAGGCCTTCTCTATTGAAATCGGTGTGTGAGGGAGGGGTGGCTGCAAAGGAGTGTAATGTGTAAAATGAAGACATTATTTTCAAATTATCTTTTCTTGTACTTAGGGTGTACAATTTGAAGATTGTTCAGGATGTCTTATATTGATAATTATTCTCTTTGTTCACACTACTCATACTGCAGTGTACCTCTTTCTTGATACAAGCCTGTACTATATGCAAACTAATAACCTTGAGGTAGAATGCTGGTTGTTCAAATCATGTTTACTATTGAGAGTATATTCAATATAGTATAGAAATTCTTGCCTAAATGTCTTCTACAATAGGCTGCATTGACATTGCTGTTTTAAAACTAAATATCAACCATAAGGTAAGAGTGGGAAGGAGCAGATGGAGTTTGTTTCTCAAAATATAGTGGAATCAAAATATATTCT
Source organism: Lagopus leucura (assembly GCF_019238085.1). Classification (NCBI taxonomy): domain Eukaryota; kingdom Metazoa; phylum Chordata; class Aves; order Galliformes; family Phasianidae; genus Lagopus; species Lagopus leucura. The sequence continues at coordinate 30,792,139 of NW_024962252.1, forward strand.
TTAAAATTCATATCCAAATGTGGCTATGGGAAATTATAAATTATAACTCAACACTGTTTTTATAGTGATGCATCTGATACAATGTTAACAGAATGATTATGTAATAACCACAATAAAGAAATAATTCCATGTATTCTGCTCTCATTGCAACCTTATAGCTGCTGTCTTAAGAAAAACAAACAAAAATATCAAGAGGACTGGATGTGAAAAATGAAGCTGTGTTTATACCATTTTTAAAGACAATAACCAATGCAGTTTCCAGCAGCCAGTGAAGTATTTTGTTAACTATATGATCATTAATACTATATACCTTTAATCTTTTTCCCTTCACATCGTACCGATGTATATGCATTATCTCGCATTGTCTTTAACTTATATTTTTTGGAATTAAAATTAACTTATTTTTTGGAATAATAATCTTGTAAATGTATTTATTAGCATTTACAGGGTTATGTTAAATCTGATAAATCTGAACTTCTGTGTCTTTACTTAAAGCTGTTGGCAGGGAACTAGACAACAATGTGAGCCTTTTTTAAAAAGGGCACTCTTTTTTGTTAGATCAGAGAGCTTTCATTTTCATGTGAAAGTCTTTCTTGTGGAAACATATATATTGCAGAAAGTGATCTATAAAACCTGGTCAGTCTGAAATTTATGAAAGAAATGGTGTTTTTACCACAGAAACAGAGCAAATAGTTTCTGAGACTGAAAGAAAAAAAAACATCACTATTATTAAGTTAGAGGCAGAGACCACTTACATGTTCCTCCAACTGCTGGAAATAATCATCTGCATTTAGTATTCCATCAGTAAATTGCTTCTGACAAGTTATACATTCAAGAGATTAATTCATCAGTTTCCAGCAATCACTTTCAGTAATCTTTAGTATGAAAAATACTCTGCACTGAAATAAGAAAATTTGTGGTCAGCTATCAAAATAACACACAGTATTTAGTCTCATTTTCATGACATTTTACATGTACACACACTCAGTACAAAGTAGAGGCTTGAGTGAACATAAGATTTTTTTCCTTCAATGGGGAATTTTTTTTAATATATTAATTTCAAATCCTATTTACATGGACTTGAAATCAAGGACATACAGAGGAGTCAGTGGAGTTTAGCTCATTATAAACAGAAAATTAAAAAGAAAGAAATAAATGAAATGAGGTTCCTTCTCCTCCCATGCAATTCAGAGGAGGGCAGTGTAGAGAAAATTACAAGATACTGTGAAATGGAGATATTATATCTACACGATTCAGCACAAATCAGATACATTGCTTTGCTCCTGCAAGTGTGTGAACCAGAAGGCAAGCGCTGATGTTAATAGGTTTTCTAGCTGGCACATACCACGACATTTATTCTGCTAAGTACTTGGGAAATGCTGCTGGCAGTCCTTCAGGCCAGCTGTGTTGTTTGCACTTTAGTCACCACTGGCACTCTCTGTAGAGGTGGAAAATACAGCTTTATTCTGTACCTGGCCCTATACTGAGCAGCTGCCTGTGTTACAAGAGGTCTGTCCACTCAGATGTTCAAGACATTTTTTTGCTCCAGTTAACATCAGAAAAGCAGAGAAGTTCTGCCACACTTCTTTCTAAATAAAGTTTAATGTAACAAATCAATTTCCTAGAAATTTTTAATTACAGTGGTCAACGTTCTCAAAAATAAATACATAAATAACGTCAGCAAATTCACCGTCCAAAGGCTTTGTCTGAAATTTATACTGATAACATTGAAAATTAATTTTTCATTTTAATTTACAATATGTTTTTAGTTTATGCAGAGAACAAAAGAGTCCTGTAGTTAATTTAACACCTGTACATTCTCAGAAATTATAATGAAACACTGCATGATTCAGCTGTTATAGGATGGTGAATTCTAATCCTGTTAGGGTGGTTCTTTAATTAAAATATCTATTAACTTTTCTGCAGTTAATGTAATCAGAGATTTATTACTTCTTGTCCTTCTTGGAAAAAAGAAAAGTTTATGATCCAATAATATTTAATTTATAAAATCCTATCTGATGAAAAGGAATGCTCAACTTAATAACCCTGTCTATAAAGCTATCCACTTTCAGAAATTAAGTATCTGTTTAAAAATTCTAAATAAAAATCATCAAATTGAAGTACCTGCATTGCATCCTGGATTAACAAGTCTACTCGAGATGTTCAGAAATATGTTATAATTCAATTTTCTGTCATAGTACTTCTTTTATCACACTTCCTTTAAGTCTAACATACTTCTTTGCTTTCCTTTACATAGTATTTTCTACTAGTTCTACTAGTTTAATCTGTGTCTGTTCATAAAACAGGCATTCCTTTTAATATGATATGCAGAATACACTGACACTGTCAAGCAATTAGTAGTCTAACCTGAAGAAGTATTTATTACTTTCTTTTCTTAAGAAATATTTTATTTTTATTTTATTTTTTCCCCATATACTTTCTGTTGTTATAAAGCTCTAGCCAAGAAAGAGACATCAGTGGAAAAGATGTTGCTGATCATGCTACTCACTTCCAGTACAAGGAGGCAAACAGTAACATTGTAAGCATCAAAAAGCCGTGATCAAAGTCTAACACTGAGCATACAATACAACCTGGTAATCCCCTTGTGGGACAATGTTTACTGCTAACACTTTATACAGTATCAGCTGGGTTGAAAATTCATGTATTAAACCATTGGCTTTTGGGATTTTTATAGCTCCCCGTTTGCAGTTAATGCATTTCGTATTAGCCCACAGTGTGAAGAAATCATAACTCTATATACCAAGGGATAAACTCCAACCTAAATTACTAGAAAACAGTACCTAGAGACTTGGATATATGCGCTGAGATGCCTATTCTATTGCTTTTCCTCAGGCAAACTGCTTTCCCATCATATTTCTAGACTGGAAACATAGTATTAAGGTGTGAATTGGGACAAAAAGTTGGAAAGTGCAGCTCTCAAACACATTGGTTTGATCCAACAGAATAGTTAAGACAGAAATCTATTTCATAGGAGCTTTTGAAAAAGCTGAAAGTAATTGGTTTGTTTTATAGCTAAAACTTAATTCTGTTACATGCTTTAATAGAATGTAAATGCCAAGCTGTGCAATCATATATGTCCACTGTGTCTATGCAGCTAGTTGGAACCATAATGCTGTGCAGGTGTATGCAGAACCCACTCAACAATGCAAAAATGGGATCTTCAGTCCTAAATGCATGTGATGTATTAATTATAACACTGTTATTTGAATAGGTAGGGAAAACAATTGTCATCTAAGACTTTCTAAATTGCCATGCTTTGACTGCAGGGAGCAAACTGTTATTCTTTCCTTTTCCTGCTTTCTTGAGAGCAGAAATATAAAAAAATTCTGTTCAGAAACAATGAAAAGCAAAGAATACAGTGCTTGTAAAACAGAAAAAAAAATTCAATAAATATGTAAATTGTTAAGATTTTGGTTTTGCTCTCTAGAAGAGAAATAAAGGCTGCATCAGAGAATGACTTGAAATGGAATATTCCTAGGGCATTTTCTAGCACAGGAATGAAAACAAAATATGCCCAATGTTCCTGAACATAAATGTCTAACTTTGAAGTCAAGATAAAATGTTTAGTCCATGACAGTGGACAGGTGAGCACAGTCTTATTTCACATCTTACTGGTAGTTAAGGAAAACAGGATCAAGCTGGAATGGATTGGGGAACATGTATCTTTTTCGGAACATATTTTTCCTGGTGCAGGCATACTACAGATATGGGAACAATTACAAGAATCTTAAGACCATATGTTTGTTAATATTTTGTTTGATGATACATTGTGTTTTACAACTTTTCAAGATCTTGTGATATATAGTAGAACTTTATACAAAAGAGTAACATCAGCAACAAAATGTTAAATACAATTCAATAGGTTCACACACGGAGTAAGATGAAGGAAAATATTTCCCATGAAGACATTTGTCTTTTCAACCTGCTCTATGATAGTACAAGATGTTGATGTATAATACAATCCAAAATAAGCAAATTGAAACATTATTAAAATGGATAGAAAATATGGTTGAATTTGTTGCAACATGTAACTACAATGATCCAATTCCCATTTATCTTCATTTCAAATTGTCTTTGAAATCAGAAAACTTTTTTTTTTTTTTTAATAGAAGTCTTTTAATCATCCTGATAACTTCAGATAAGCATTGACTCCTTCCTCTTCTTATAAGTTAGCAGGAAACTTGAAATAACAAACTCTTTTTGTTTCAACTCTGTAACATATCTGACCCTAGGTACTCTTTTCTGTGCAAATCAATTACTGTATGAAACACAAGAACATTAGGAAGAAAGAGAAAATAGTTACATGTGTGGAGTTGTATTTTATTCCTTCTAGTATTACATTACAGTATTACATTTGTCACTTATGATCACAGAAAAAACACTGACAGTACTAAGTGGCAAGAACTCATATGTTCATTATCCTCAGTTTAGAGTACTCATACTGATTTGTTGTATTATCAGATAGACAATCTGATAAACATTTCTATCCAAATTTTATTGTTATATGCTTCAACAGAAATTTGCCAGAATTTGGACTGTCTCAATACATATGGGACTGCCAACGTTGTACCACAGAATTTAATCTCCTAAAGGTAATTAATACTGAAAATTTGAAACTAGTGCAACTATTAACTGTATATGATTATAATATGATTATATAGATTATTTTGCTTAGGAGCGTAAATAGAAAAGATGTTAATTACTTTGCTGTTTGGTTGTTGTTGTTTGTTTTTTTTTACATTAAAAAAACTTGCCAGTTGCTAATTCCTGAAATAACTTTTGCTTCTTTTCTGACTTACAGATAACATTCTAATTGATTTCTTTGTGAGGACATTTCTCTGTAGTAAGAAGAAAATAAGGATTCCATCATGTCTAAATTTTATTCTGTTTTGTGTTTTTGTGTTTTTGTGTTTTTTTTTTGTTTTTGTTTTTAATAGAACTGTTTAATAGAACTGTTACATTTTCGCATGGTTTTAGTCACTGGTTCATTTTAATCTCTCTCTAGTATCTTCTTCACGAAAAATAATGAGAAAAAGAGCTTAGAAGGTTTGTCTTACAAGCTGAATAATATGTTTATTTTTATTCTCCAGAATACTTTTCTTTTTTCTTTTCTGAAAATGCTTCAAGATCTTTTGTTGCATCACCCTGGATATTAATAAGTGGATAGATCCGTGTTCTCTTGATGATGATTTCAGATACAAATCTGTCTAGTGATTGAGAACATGTTATTTCACCATAGTCCATGAGAGTTATTCCCAGCATTTACATAGAACATTTAGTTCTCAGGCCAGTGTAGTAAAACTTACTAAATTACCATCTACCAGCTTTTTTCCTATTTCATTGTAATTTCACATTTTTGTCCCGCAGACTGTGTTTAATGCGGTCTGTAAAGACAAAATTCTTCTAGGACTGCTGTTCTGCATATTTCCACAATATCACACTTGAACTAATAATTTCTTTTGTATTTATAATGTGTCTCATCTGTTCTTATGAGAGGTTTACTTATGTTTGAGTTGCTCTGAAAGAAGTCCTGTGAATTTCCTGTTACCATTTTTATTTCTGAGAAAAGTGGGAAGGGAACTGAAATCATGTCCACTTTCTATTTTCATGTTGTTAGTATTAATTAGTGTGGGAATTACCTAGATGTTTATGACTAAATGTTAATGCATTTTAGTATTTTAGACTCATCTTATAATCAGTTGAAAGAAGTTGATACTGTTAGAGTAGAATTCATCTAATCTCTACTAGGCAACATTTTTGTCTGAATTATTGTTTCAGGGATGTACCTCTTTTCCTCCATTAACTATAAAATAGACATTTTTATTAGCTTAGACTGAGGTGTATAGAAGTTTGATTAGGGGAGATTAAGACAGCTCAGATTACTACAATCTTAAATGCTCTTTTTTTTTTTTAAACATACTTTGGTGTAATCTTATACAGATATATAAATATTTAATAGAAATTTAATAGAAATAATGAGACACAGGAAAAAAGACTAAGGTAGATAAAGTAATTATGTAGAATATAAATGCTCTGAGTTTGTAAATTGTGGCACCCACCATTACAAAATTAAAATCTTCAATAACAGTGGAAAAAAGCCCAGATCAGATTGCCATAAAATGCTCAGTGGGGGAAAAAAAAAAAAAATGCATCTTTATCAAAATAATAAAAGTTTGAAGAACTGATCAAATACAGAAAGATCTTTGCTAAGTGCTGAAACAGTTGGAAAAGTATATTTCCTCCGAAGTCCTACTTTTAACTTCCTTTGATACAAGGTGGCACAAAGTCAAGAGAGAGCTTGAAACAAGCTTCACATTAATATTTGAAAAAGGGCACCCAACGTGTTTGATGTGGCGCCCTTCATGCAAATCATGTAGTCTGAGAGAAATCTCAATAGGAAATACGATTCTTTCTTCTTAGCGTTCAGTTTTTTTTCTGGTTGATAATAATGAACTTTTCACACTCCCCTTGCAACCCCCCTGAGCTATGCAGAAATGAAGTTATTACTTGCTAGGTGATCCCTATTTGGGTAGCATTTTTGTTTCTTTTTTATTCTGTTGTTGTTGCTTTTGAAAGTACAATCTCAAATGAACACGTATTTTGTACTTATTTTTCCCAGACATCTGAATGACAGAACCCAGACATTTAATCAAAACAATAAAATAGCTTCTCTCTCCTAGGATTTTTGAGTGTGGGAATGTGTATACATCATCAAAAATGTCATAATATGTAAGTACTGATTTTAGGCAGTGGAAAAAGCAGGATCTAGGTATAGCTAAGAGAACAGAATAGTCTTTTATTGGTACTATTCTTCTAATATTCAGTTAATTGTACTAATAATCACAAGCTCTATCTTACAGAGTTCTCCAGACATTACCATTTAAAGTACAAAGGTCAAACTAGGTACAATGCATCCAAAATCCAGTGATGGTAACAGCACTGATCTATATTCTCATTTTATTCTTGCTGTGCATACTTAATTCCTATGTATAGCAACTAATGTATCTCCCACATTACACCTCCCACACACTTACTAACACTTTCTGAGTGCACAGGAACATTTCTCTACAACTAATTTTCAGACATTTGGAAAAATGTCATAGATTGATAGTGGAATTGTTGAAAGTAGACTCAGAAAGAAAGGGTCTTATCCTCCAATAAATCATAAAGGAAAAGAAGCCCTCAGGATCATCCACAATGCAAGCATCAAATTGAAAAAAAAACTGAGTAGCAAAAGAAACAGATATTCAATTATGACAATATTTTATTACAAGTATAATTATGTATGATGAGATGTTATTTAGAAGAAACTATTAAGAACGATTAAGAGGAGATATATACATTCTGAATAAGTAGGGTTTTTTCTTGCTTGCTTGTTTCAAATTTTGCCAGAAGAATTTTCCAATGGATTTGCAGCTGTGTCTGCATGCTTGCAGGTCTTTGTCCTCGTGAGGAACTTCAGCCACCTTGGTCTCTGCTGGAGAACAAACAAGGAACTCCTGATTAAATTCAAACATACAGTGCCACATACAAGAATTAAAGGGAGGGATAGGTGGCCCAGAAGGAATAAAGATATGTTGTTCAGCCATGCAGTGATATGGCTAGGAAAGCCAAATCCAACCTAGAGCTGAGTTTGACAAGGGATGTGAAGAGGAGCAAGATGGTCTGCTACAACTGCATTAGCAGTTAAAGAAAGACTTACGAAAGTATGGGCCTACTGATGAATGGAACAGGGGAACTAGAGAAAAAGGACATGAAAAAGTCTGATGTATACCATGTTTTCTTCAACTCAATCTTTACTGGTAAGAATTGTCTTCAGGTATACTGAAAAAGTATACTGACAGAACAGGCTGGAAAGCTGGGCAGAGCGGAACCAAATAAGATTTAAAGAGAGCAAGTGCAGACTCTTGCACCTAGGGAGGAATAAGTGCATGCATCAGTACAGGTTGGGAATGACCTACTGGAAAGGAGCTCTGCAGAGTCTGCAGGTCTGCAGGACCTATAAATCCTGGTGGACAACAGGTTGGCCATGAGCCAGCAGTGTGCCCAGTGGCCAAGAAGGCCAATAGCAGGTGCATTAAAAAGAGCATGACCAGAGGATTGAGGGAGGTGATCCTCCCCCTCTACACTGCCCTGGTGTGGCCTTACCTGGACTACTGTTTTGAGTTCTGGGCTCCCCAGTACAAAAAAGACAGGGATCTCCTGGAAAGAGTCCAGAGGAGAACCACAAAGATGATAATGGGCCTGGCATCTCCCTTACGAGGAAAGGCTGAGAAAACTGCATCTGTTCAGTCTTGAGAAAAGAAGACTCAGAGGGGATCTGATCAATGTCTATGAATATCTAAGGTACAGGAGGCAAAAGGACAAGGCCAAACTCTTTTCAGCAATGTGTGGTGACAGGAAAAGGCAAAATGGACACAAATTGCAGCATAGGAAGTTCTCCAAAAATGTGCATAAGAACTTCTTCACAGTAAGGGTGACAGAGCACTGGAACAGTCTGCCCAGAGATGTTGTGGAATCTCCTTCTCTGGAGACGCTGAAGACTTGTCTGGATGCCCACCTGTGCAACCCGCTCTAGGGAGCCTGCTTTGGCAGGGGGTTAGACTAGATGGGTGCAGGGGTTGATATTGAGGCTAGTGCTTTTTAACACATTCATTCCTTGATCACGGACTACACCCTGAAGGAACAACCAGAAGCACCAGCACATGCTGGAGGTAAGCTATGTGCAAATCAGCTTGGCCAAGAAAGTCCTGGTGTTCTGGTACAAGCCGACCATGTTAGATTATAGTGAAAAATCCCAACATCATCCTGGGCTGCACTAGGAAGAACAATGTTGAGAGTGGTGATTTTTCGTCTCTGCTCTGTGAAAAAAGTATCTGAAAAAAATATTCTGTGGTTTGGGTGTGGTTCTGAGCGAGAGTCATAGAATCATAGAATGGCCTGGATTGAAAAGGACCACAATGATCCCCTAGTTTCAACCCCCCTGCTACGTGCAGGGTCACCAACCACTAGACCAGGCTGCCCAGAGCCACATCTAGCCTGGCCTTGAATGCCTCCAGGGATGGGGCATCCACAACCTCCTTGGGCAACCAGTTCCAGTGCGTCACCACCCTCTGTGTGAAAAACTTCCTCTTAATATCTAACCTAAATCTTCCCTATCTCAGTTTAAGACCATTCCCCCTTGTTCTGTCACTATTCACCCTCGTGAACAGCTGTAAAAGAAAGAGAGAAAAGCATGGATAAATGTGCAGTAACTTCTGGGAAGATCCATTAAGATGAAAAAGGAACTACTGCATGAAAAAACATTCTTTTTGAGGGTGATCTGACTCTGGAAGATCTTTCCAAAAGAAGTTGTGGGGTCTACTGCAGATATACAAAATCTTGGGGAGCTCCCCTGCTTTAAACGGATGGGTTGGAAGAGATGGTCTGCAGAAGTCATCTTTTTTTTTTTTTTTTTTTTGATTCCATATAATATCTATGGAATTCTTAGTATGAAATCTGCATTAGATTTTATCATTCCTTTGGTTCTGTCTTGGGTCGACGCAGAAATAAATGCACAAATATATTTTCTTGTGTTAAGGAGCATAATTTTTTCTCTAACAAAGAAAAGGTATTCAAATCTCTTCATAAAGTGTTTCCTATTAATTCTTTGTTTTGCATGTACTATGAACAATTTTCTTGCTCAACCCCCTTTCTATAATCTGTAACCCCATTTTCAAGGATGTTCAAATTAGGAAAATTAAAAAAAAAAAAAAATGTTAGAAAAAAAGATTTCACACTTTCTCAAAAGGTAATACCTATTTAAAAAAAAAAAGAAAAAGAAAAGAAAATATTCATATAAAAACTCATCTGGGTTCATATGTTCAGTAATAATAATTATAAATACATTTTTGTGAGGAAAACAGAGAAGGTGGCAAATGGTCAAAATCAACTTGAATGAAGACATAAACTGTGCCTAGAAAGGAACATTCCCTATACTGAAAAAGTATGAAAAAGAAATTTTACAATAACTTATTAAAAAAAAAAAAAGCTATTAAAATAGAAATTTTGCAAACAGACTGAAAAATATTCTCTAAATTTCAGTGAAGAAAAAATTTTCAAAAACATTACTTTCATTAAAATGCATTTGGTAATTAGTGTTGCTTTCTTTTCCTTTTGTTGAATTTATTTTTTTTTACTTTTTTTCACCAGCAGAAACAGGACAACACCATTGGAGAAAGAAAATTGAAAAAGAAGGGAGAAATGAGACATACATAAACAAACAAACAAACAAATAAATAAATAAAATAGGTCAACGTTCTTAATTCCTTAAATTATTTATTGTGACCATAGCTAATTTAGGGAATATAAAAATATGGAACCTTAGAATTGTGTTGAAATAGAATGAAGTGAGTAAGAAAGTAAATATAAGTTCAGTAATGTCATAGGTCTTGTTAAATAATCTCAATGACACAATGCTCTAATACATTAGCTATACATTCTTGTGAATTGAGAATTCAAAATATCATCTATTCTTTATTAAAATGTCCTCAATGATTCTGCTACAAATTTGTTTCTTACAAGTGATAACAAAAGTTATATATTGTTCCTAAAGAATCACAGCAATTGTTATAAAATGATAACTTCAATTACATTCTATGAATCAAAGTACAGCTTATTCTTTGATGTGAGTATTCTTTTCTTATCTTTTAAACAAAATATGATGTGCTGCTCCAAAAGCAATGCCTCCTATTTTATGATGTCCCATGGTATCAGAGAAGATTGGTTTTGGTATGGTAGTAGAGGTTGAACTTTCTCACCTGCATTCCATTACATTTTGTTTCCTTGTGACAGATGGCAGCGGAGGGGTAGTCTGACAAAACGGCGTCTGTCAGAGAAGTGCATATGAAGCAAAGTTGTGCAACTGAATTCCTCCATGCAGAAAAAGTAGCATCCAGTGACATTTACTGATGCTTGCTGAACCTTTATGGAGACCAAACAGTGGCTGTGAGCTCACTGTGAGGCTGTGGGTGGTGCCTTTCAGCAGTGGAGACAGTCACCTCCACTGATGCAGATTTTTACAAAAATGGCTTACAGGCTCTTTTTCATTGCTGGTGAAGATACATAGCTAATGCTGATGATGATGCTGAAAAGAAATTTTTTGTAGGTGAGAATTTGTTCTATCAAATGCAGCTGTTGTCTTCTTTGTATCTGTTGCAGTTTCCATGGAAATAAATAGACATTACTTTTGAAGTGTCCTACGTATCACGCTAATTGATTTTTTACTTTAGAGTTTCTGTAAAACTGCATAAAAGCATTAATAATCATAAAATATTAATTGTAAAACATAAAATAAAACTTCATATAGATTACCTTTTCAGTTCATTCAATCACATTTTCACTACTTCATAAACTTTGAGCTTCCTGTTACTTTTGTGATTGCAAATATTTCTATTCTATTTCCTTGTCTTTTGCTCTCTAAGATTAATATTGATTTATCAAATCAATTAAAAAAATAATGAAAAGTTAGTATAGATATCAACTACACAAATACAATTGCTCTTTGTCTTTGTATCTGCTAGAAGTATTTAATTTATATTGTACCATAATGAAGTCAAAGAATTACTAATACATTAAGACAGACCCTTTTCTGCACCCTGCTTCAACCCTAGTAAGAAATCCAGACAGAGATTCAATTTTCTATTAAAGAGAATTTTCTCATTGAGGAAGCATGAAAATGTTATTAAAAATAAAAGTAAAATCAGTCCCACTGAGATCAGTAATTATGATTTTATCTTAAGAAAAGGAGCTACATTTAAGTCGCTGACATGCTTCAGGTAAGAAGTCTTTTCAAAGACCCAGTCAACTGACTTTTGTCTTCTGTTACTGAAGCACAGATGCAAAACGCACCAATTAACTAGGAGACACTTGGACATCGGGAACTGCATTTTTTTGAAGGAGTAATACACGCTGGTTGAAGAGTAATTTGGCAGAGGAGGGAACCCTGTGGGGTTTCTGTTTGTTAAGAAATGTTAGTTCCTTCTCTCCCCAACCACTTTTCCCCCCTCCTTTTTTACTTGTATGTGTCAGTCTGTCTGTTCAGCTTTTTCAATGCAGCTTCAGTGAAACATCATTAGGATAAAGAAAGAAAAACATTACAGCTCAGAATCCCCCTGACTTTAGCATTTAGTATGTACATGCATAGTGAAAGATTGGGAAAAATATAATGTTCTCATCTGAAAATCTCATAATTCACATAAAACCTTCCCTTTTGAGGACAATTCTACTCATGTGATACTTCTTTATATAGAAACTTTGTGTTATGACATCAAGGAAATGGCATAACAGTTTTTATTAAATCATATAAATACGTAAAAAATATGTAAAAATTTTTCTCAATGATTGTTCATCGTCCTCAGCTTGTGCGCAGTTATGTTTGTACATTACTGATCATCTGCTATATTTTTTCTTGCCTCTGTTGACACATCTAATTAACCAAAGCAGTGTGTACTGAGTATTACAATTAAATAGACAATTTTAAAATTGCTTTTGACAAACTGGAGATTAACACATCCTTTTCCTGATTACCTGTACTAATAAAAATTGAGTACCTGAATGTTCACACATAGTGAAAACAAGCACACAGATATCAGGGAGATGAGCAAACAAAGTATTTTTACAAAATCTCAGATTGCAGAGGAGACAGGGAGAGAAGGTAAAATGATAATTATATCATTTCCTCAGCTGTAGAAGGAATATAACTACAATATGACTGCCAAAAACATGAACATGTTAAAAGATGTGCAGAAAAATTTAGCTTCAATCTGGGCTGGTCTCTGCAGGTGGCTCTTTGGTTGACTTTATTGCCGAAACTCAAGTACAAGAATGTGAATTCTCCTTGCTGTACATGGCTTGAACAAGTAATAAAAACAAACGTAGGAGGCAGATTTGTTAATGAATTAAATGGAATAGTAGTAGAAATCACACTTCAAGCAATGTTTGCCAACAGCTTGTTTTTGAAATGAGTTTTGTGCAGCATTCCCTAATACTTGGATTTTTTAAACTGCTATGGTTTTGGACGTTTTCAAAATATGTGCATGCTCCCCTTTTTATTTATTTCTCCTTTTTTGTCTGTTCTTACTCCCATGAGGAGGGTATGGAAGAAATTGTCTCCATGGGGTCTGGAATGGAGCATGTGTTTTCAAAGGAAGACAAATTAGATCACTAGGAGACGTCTCAGGAGTAGAATTCTTTTGGCCAAGAGTTCATTTTTATTTATTTTTAAAATATATGTTCAGTATTTAAAATGTTCCAACTGAATAAAGAAGCAATGCATGCACTTTGGGAAGCAACTGTGGATCAACTAAATGATTTTTAAACTACCAGGAAAATGGAAAGGGATGCAGTAAAGCATACTCACATTTTTGTCAGCCTGTCAGCTACTTTCATTTTTGCAGGAAAATTCAGAAAAAGTTATTTGCAGCACTTGTGTAGTAAGTATCAGATAGGAACAAGGAAAGAAGATATGCCTATATGGAGAATATTTTGAACTTGGGATCAAGTGAATAAGTATTAATATTCCACTTTGATTTCTTGCTGGAACACTGTATAGCATTTGTATCAGTTCTGTTTTACTTTTGGGGTTTGGGTTTTTTTTGCTTTGTTTTTCTGTTTTTCCCCTGAGCCTTTTAATGTCATTATAGCTAGAGAAAAAAAAAAAAAAAAAAGATGTAAGGCAATTTCCCTTTTTGTCTTTCTGTCAGTAAGAGCCAGGAGTAGAGAAAAGAAAAACAACAAAAAAAAGTGTGACAGAGAGCTACATATTTCTGTAATGGTGGCTTATCCACTCTTCCTATCACTTCTTTTCCACTGGCATAAAACCAGAGAAGCATTTAGATTCCCATCTCCCAAAGAGCACCCTGAAAATACACTATGTTACATTACCTGTATCTCTGTTCTTCAGTGGTTGGGCAATAGCAAAAGAAGAATGCAGTATTAATGCTTCAGAAGGAAAGAAAGTAGATATTTGATGTGTACTGATGAGCCTGCTTAGAAATAAAGTGAGGATGTTTTGGCTTTCATCATGTGTAACACACCTTGAATAGTTATTATTGAATAAATAGCAGGAATAAGCTTGAAAAAAGAGAAGAATAAAACTCGCAAAGAGTATGGTAGTGTTTCACTGAGCCATAATAAAAGTATGTTTTATAAAGTAGCCATTGCCTGAATGAATCTCACATCTACCAATCATTAACCATCCCAGTTCTGAGGGTTAATTACTTCTTTCAGCATGTATATATGAATTGTTGTGTGTCTGATTGAGATTTCTGGACCAGAGAGCAGCATTTTCTAAAAGATTCACCCTTCTTTCCCAGGCTGAGCTCTGTGCATTGTTTTTTCCCTATCACTTTACACTGTCTCCATATTTTGCAGCTCTCTCTGGCCAAGAGCATCTAAATCATATGGTATGTCAGGGAGTTCTGCCAACCTTGGCAGGAGTCACATTGCTCCAGCTGGTTGCAATGGCTTCCCTTGTCCAAGAGATATTCATCAGATGAAAAAGAAAATGTCTGATTGCAAACTCCAAATAAATTTAAATAACAGCAACAAAAATGTATGATCATGAAACAAGGTTTTTCTATTCCTTACCTACAAATAAAAAAATAATGATATAAATTTAGCAAGTGACTAATTTGAAGTTTTTGTGCAAGGCATTTTGCAATAAATGTTGAGGAACCTGCCATTTCCCCATCCTAGATGATGCTCTGAGCATTTTGCAAGGAAACAGGTCTTTCATCTCTGAACCTGATTATGTGGGGAATTTGGGTGTGTGGAATACAGGGAAGGGTATGTAATGACTTGTAAATAAACATGTTTCTCTCTTTAATTCCATTTTAAAATGCATTTCAAGAGAATATCTCAAGTCTGGATTGAAGCCAAAGAAGATGTAAACTAGTAATCTCCAATAAAATGCCTTTTATATATAGAATAAGAAGAATGTTTTCTCTGAGTCAAACTGTAAAGATGACACTTTTAATTTCACTGACAGATGTGTTGGTCAGATTTTAGGTCCTCTTTCTCTCTTCATTGATGTTGATTGAGATAATCACCCAAAGCTTTCTTTTGTACTTGCAAATTTACACCAGAACTTGTGAAAAATTTCACACGATTTTCACACACTGCCTTTTTTAATATTGCTATTATTCGAAAGATAGACTTTTCATTAAGAAGGTAATGTGAAAAAATCTGACTTAATTCCTTTCTCTCAATGTCCACTGAAAACCAGTAAATACACCTGTAGCTCAACATAGAAAAATCACACTCTCATCTGTTGTATATTGACAAAATGTAGCTAAGCACCAGCAAAGGAGTTGTATGGAAATTTTGTCCATCCCTGATCCCAGGAAGATGCTTGATACTTGAGGCTGGGGCTGTCCTGGTGCTCCCAGCTGTCTTGGTTGAGGCAGTGAGATGCACACCTGGTTGGTGACTCTGCTCTGGGTGATGCTATCCTGAGCCTTCCAACTTCCTGCATCTTGACAGCCAGCTAAACAGGAATGTTGTGCAAGTTTAAATATGCTATAGAGTACTTCATACCAACATTTCAAAAATATTATTTTACATGTAGCAGATGAAAAGGCAATTGAAATGCAAGTACCTGAGGCTTGACTTTGTACTAGAGCCTTCTGTATCTAGGAATAACAAGCTCGGTTTTTGTTTTTTTGTTTTTTTTTTTTTTGAAGAATATTTATGAATGTAATATTTCGCAGTATCAGAATCTCAAATGGTGCATCTTATTTAGCATACCCCAGTACATAGCGGATTACTTTTTGTGAAGTCTAAAGCTAGTCTCTGAAGTGAAAGGCTGCCTCTTTTTCTTTTGTATGTGATTTCGAGGCACCCAAATTCTGCTATCTACCATCATTGTCAGCAACTTTCCTCCTCTAAGAAAGACAGCAAAGGGTCACTAATAGTGAAATAATGTACTCTAAGAAGGAAAAACCACCGTAGTGCTGAAGTATCTAAAATATCCATATGACAGGGGTCATTGGCTGGAAATAAAAGTGTGAAAAATAGGACATAATGGCTGCTCCTGAAGAGTGTCATTAAGGTATTATAAGGTGCCCTGACTATATGATGATCTATAGTGAACTTTGATCTACCCTGTTCTCACCACATATGATGGACATTCTAGGGGCCTTATTAGAATCAAAGTCTTCTATAGCAAGTTTAAAAAACAAATCTCCATATTTCACACAGGTATTTCTTTGGAAAAATGCATTTTTAAAGATGTCTAGCACCAAACTTCACAGTGCTGAGCTTAGCATAATAAATAGAAGCCCAAAACAAAAATCAGAATGTATTCATAACTTTAGGTTTACATAAATATTATCATGGATAATTCTAGCAAAAAGAGGTTTTAGAAAGGATTTGAGTATCACGGTGGGTATCAAAATGCATATAATTTTTCATGCTGGTGTGGTAAGAGATCAAATCAAATGCTTGGAGGGAAATGGAGGGTAGTCGTGTTGGTGTTGATAAGATAATAAACTGATGTAACAATTAATTGGACTCTCCACCCAGATCTGTTGTTTACAGATTACATTATGTAAATATTTTGAATATTTACATATTTTGTAAATAAAATTGTATGTATTTTTGCATACAATATCTTGAGTAGCATTCTAATCTGCATAAAATTATTCTGAAGCTTGAGTCTATTTCTTATTCAAAATAGGAGATTAATTTATTACTGTCCATCAGTATCTCTAGCAGGTATAGAAATTAAATGAGTACTATATAAGTAGCAAACAAAGACATAATAAACTCTAACAACTGGAAGACAATCCATCTCCATTCATATTTTAAACTCTGAGAGCAATTAGGAATTGGCACAATTTCTGAAGGTTATGGCTGTCCAATGTACTAATCACTACAATGAGATACTGTGCCTTTCTGACAGCATCTTTCTGAGTAATGTCCTAAAACAGAAGAAGTAAGGAACTTGTTTTGGGAGCCATTTGGTAAAATTATATGTATTTCGTTGTATGGACAGTCAACTTGTTCATGACAATCCCTTTTTGGCCTTAGAAATCTATCAGGAAATCCCTTAGCAACACTGAAGATGAAGACCTGCTTGGAGAATATTGATGTAAACGTCACTTGCAATTAGTAACAGTCAGAAACAATTAGTAACAGTCAGAAACCCAGAGGGAGGGCTATTAAGTGATGGTATTGGCTTACCACAGATAGAGTTCTAAGAATCTGGTTTACTATGAAACTTCAGTCTCCTGAATTGAACATACACCTGGTAGTAAAAGTATCTTCAAATAGTTTTGTTGTATCTGGAAAGATTTCTTCAGTACTAATGTACTATGTTCATGGGCAGTTGAACGTTGCTGAGTTGATGGTACAAAAGTACACTAGTAGAACAATAATAACACTAGTTATTTCTTTTTATTTTATTTAACTTTTTATTTTTAATTCTTGATTATGCCAGCTCAGATAATTTTTAGAAAGATCCAGAGACAAAAAATAATAAGAAGAAAATTAATAATTCATAGTATCACAAACCTAAATCTTTTTTCACCTATCTCAAAAGCAGGATGCACATTCAGGCTGATGCTTTTGTTATCCACAATAATTTGATGAATCCTACTTATAACAGTATTAGCAGATTATTATGCTTTAACATCAGATTGACAAGTCTTAGATTATTTCATTCAGATAAGTCATTAAAAAAAAATCTCAAAATTCAGTCAGAAAAACAACACATCATAGCGTAATGAGAATTCCAATAAGCATTGTGCCAGATCCGTCATGGTGCACAGTGTGATTTAAGCAGACTGGGTCAGAATTCATAGAAGGAAGAGGTGAACAACATCTCACAGTAATGAGCGAGCTCTTTGCAGGACTGTGCCGCTGCTCTCGTACTTTCTGGACTCAAACATGTTATTTGCTTGGCACAGATCTTTCATTGCATTGCATTGAGAACACTTACAGTAAACTATGTGGTAAATCAATAATAAGGCAATCATGTTATTTAGAGGGCAATTTTTACGTTTAAAGATTTCCTAAGCAAATGGCAGTAAGCATGGTAGTGTGAAAGATCACAGAAATAGTAATGTCAGTCAGAGGAAAACAAGATGTAAATAATACTGTACCAGAGCAGTGAAGGCTAAGATCACCCAATTTAATGTATAATCTGGAGATGAGAAGAAAATATTATAATATATTCCATGTGACACCTTTTGACTCGACAGATTATTTTAAATCCATCACTTCGCCTTTCCTTTGGCAGAGCTGTGTTTTCTTGGTATTTTCTGCTATTTTCAGGTCAAAAGATGTTTATTTTAAAAAAGGGACAAAAGACTACTTCTGTGGTTTCATCAGCAAATCAGGACTTCATGCAGGGCCATGAGCTTTGTTCATTCATTGTTATGCAAATGATTTCTCTATTTACCCATCCTATTTTTTCTGTTCATGAACAATATTCTTAAAATGGTAACAGTACATATATCCCAAATTTCATTTATATTAGAGATAAATGCAGTTAATAAATGAACTGTATGATGTAATTTCCAATAACATAGCCTTAGTAATCAGCAGTAAGGTGAATGGTTAATAAATTTGCATGAGTATACTAACACCAGGAGACAGGAAGGGATTTTGTGTTTCTGCAGCCTTTCATTTGAGGAGGAACAAGGCAGGGGGGAGCTGAGGAAGGAAGGTCTTCTGGGGGAAACCTAATAGTTAAAATACCAACAGGCTTCCAAATTCTTTCAGGTACCAGCAGCAAATGATGTATTGATTTTGTTGTTAAACTGCACAGCTGTAACCAACACATTAGACATGGAAGATAAAAGCAATGACTAAAAGCACCTTATTTCATCTGTCACACCTGAGGCTCTGCCTTCTTCAGACCTTTAGTGTATTAGCACAGAAAATCAATTAGGTAAAGAGCTAAACAAATGAAGGGAAAATAAAAAGGGCCTCATTCACAAAGAGTCAAGACTGTCAGTAAGCCCTGGAGATTTCAGCGAAGTTGAGATATTTTCAAACAAACCACAGAAACTTCTCTGAACTTTTAAGAAGGTGATTAAGTACTGCTTCGATACACCAGTAAGTATCTGGTATTGGTCCAGAGATGACGAATTCACAAACATAAGATTTCTTTTCACAAAAAAATGAAAATTTGGAAATTTACTTCCTGTTCTTTGTTACTTTAAATATCCGATTATGGTACTCACGATCCTTTTCTGTGCTAAAAGGTGGATCAATAACATCTGGTAAACCAAGTATTTTTCTAAGCTTGATTGTTGTGCTGTTGTAAGCTATTGCATACCACAGATTATTGACACTCAATACTTCATTAGGATCATAGCATTACTGAAGATAATGCACAGCAACTTGTTCAATATTTTCATGAAACAACATAAACCATCTCTAAGACATAGATGTAGTAAGCCTTTCAGATGTCAACACGCATTCTTTACCACAGGCAGAGTGTAACACAAATGTGTCATTCTTTTGTTCAGTGAGCAATAGTCCACAGTGATACACTGAAGAGAGAGGAGTAAGATTTATCAACAAAGAAGATCTCAGAAGATTGGGATTCACTTGAAAAAACACAAGTAAATACACCCTTTGCTTCCATCTATAACATGAGAGACTTCCCACCCTATAATTGCCCTACACTGTCCTTTGAGGCTGTGACTCACTGAAGCTGATCTTCAAGTACAGGATTTATTCAGTGCAAGTGATGGTAAGACTGATTTTCTATTTCAAGTGAAGGAGAATAAGTCTTGTATAAATGTATTTTTTAAATATTTAAGTAAACAAAGGATCGAAGTAAGCAACCCCCAACACTAGGATTTAACAGAGGTCCTGTTATTCTGATCGACTCCAAAAATATTTTCCCTATATGTAGCTGCACATCTCAAAGTAACCTCTTTATAGATGTGCATATCTTTTCATCTG